>NC_092461.1:52889580-53213330 GCF_047495875.1 Pithys albifrons albifrons
AGGCAAATAGTGAGTATTGTAATAGATCTCCTGATGAAGAAAAATGTCTGCTCATAGTAAGTAAGTAAAGTTTAGCTTTATCTATTTTTTTTTTCCTGAGGCGATACAAACTTTTTATCTTTGGTACAGTCTTCTCTGATTTTATGTGTTCCTACTGAAATCTAATAATAAATAGTGGTGCGATTCAGTGTAAATTAGTTTGATTTTCCATTTCTCTAAGAAAAATGTGGTGTTGAAGAGGCAACAGAATGAAATTGTCCTCAGTTGTCTGGATTTTCTATCGTGCATATTGAAAGAAGTCTGACTTGGATCCCTTACAAAAAGTTCAGAAAGGGTTTGCTTTTGTGAAGACAGACATCCAACTCTGAGGAAAGATAAGCAAATTTAAAAAAAGTTTCTCCCAGAGACATCTAATTTGTCATTTTTTCAAATGTATGTCTAGAAATATAAGTTGTACTGATTTGTCTTTTTTTTCTGCTTTCTAGAAAACAGCAAAATGATTTTACCTTGTCATAAATAAATGGACCTCTGAGTGGTCCACTGGGAGGTGATTGGTGGATGAGTGTTCACCATTCCACCACATTCTCACAAGATCTTGTAACACAGTACCACAGCATGAGAATTTATGTACAGAACACAAACATACATACATATAACTGTCAAATGCTGCATAAAATCTTCCCAAAGAAATTTGCAGAACATCTTCAGCAAGATTGTGTCTCAGTATTGCTGCATGCGGTTTAAAAAGCCTGCAGTAGCTCCTTTTAAACCCAAGACTTCTTTTTCTCCTAAGTGTAGACACTTAATTTTAAAAAATGCTGACATTTTATTGGAATTGCTACCTTTATCCTGTTGCTAGCTCCCTCTGACCCATTGCTCTCTAGGCAGCACTGTAGTATGGAAGGAGCTGTATGCAGCCAGAATTGGAGCGCTGCAGGATGGGATGTTACTACTACCCATTCCCTCAATCAGTATACAGAGATGTAGCATGTCATGACTGCTGTTTTAGGTATTAGGCCAAAGAATACAGAAAGTTTCAAATGGAGCAATATTTCTCCCCTTCTTGCTCCAAAATGGCAGCTCCCAGTTTTTTCTATTTCACCAATAACTATAGGTGTGAATTGAAGAAATAACCCTGTATGTGAATTCAACCTCTATGATGTCTTAAAAGTGGACGCTCCTTAATGAAATTCCTATCACCCTGAACTGTGACTGCTAGATGTTGTGATATGAATCATAATTTACAATTTTCTAGAATCCTCTCATTTAGGTCTTTAAATTTTTCTAAGGTGATGTCTCAGAAATAAAAATATTTGCTGTGATGGTGCTCTTCTTTTGCAGATCTTTCTTAAAGCATGTCACAAAAGCTCGTTGCTTAAAAACTTACCTAGAGATGATGAAGACATGCTGACTCATATTCTTCTGATATTGTTGAGTCTGTCTGCACAGTACTTCACCACAGTGCAGGTTTGGATCTTTGCAAGGGGTCCAGATTGAACAATGCAGTCTGAGAAGCTCTTGAACAGATGGTTTATTTCTGCAATGTGGCTTAGATATTTCCAAGAAATCTTGGGGTTTTGTTAGTGGGGTTTGTTGGTTTTTTTCCTTTAACATTTGCCTCATTCCTGTCACCCTCACCCCTCTGCAGAGCTTTCTCTAGTGAGGGAAATGAAAACACAGTCCATTTCTCCTTCAGGCAGCTGCTGGAAGCTGTGAGCCATTCAAGGAAACAACCCAGGACATCATCAAGGCAATGATGATTTACTGTCAACACCTCATGAGCTGTCCAGTGGTTTTTGCCCTGGTGTCAGTCATGAGGCCCACTCTATGGCTGATTCATTTGAAATATCCGTGGGTTGGGCTGTTTCTGAGTAAAAGTGTGCTCATGTTTTGAAGATGGCATAAGGTGTTCAACAACAGCAAAAGTTAGTCCTCGTGCTATTTTCATTAGGTAGTAACAATTTGTAAGCACAGAACTAAAGCAGTGTGAAAACAGTAAAAAGATTAATATAAACTGTAGTGATGTGACCCTGCAGGTACCTTCCACATCTGTATATGTCTTAACCTTATGAAACTTAGAGCCAAAATGAAAAATCTAACATCTGTCAACACATGTACACATTCACATTCACATTGCAGAGATATATCCTCTGAAAACATTGAAAGCTAGAGACTTGTAGCTCTTGCAGTACTCATACAGTACACTATGCCATGTCTGTCACATTCCATTCTTTTCAAGTACCCTGCTTTGAGAGATAAAGTGCTTCTAATGCCCTTTTCATTGGTTCAGAAGCTCCTTTTCTTGACTGAATCCTCATGTAGGGGATGATGTACTCTGATCATTTTATCCAAGTATTTTTTCCTTCTGTGGTTGTATTTTCCTTCAGAGTTGTTGACGGTGAACTTACCCTCTGCTGTATCAAAAGGCACATTCCAGCAACAGGTGGTGCAACAGAAGATATCACACACTGAATGTTTCAGTTTGCAATATTAAAGTTTACGGAACATTAAGGGTGGCAATTCAGCTTGTGACTTCTCCCCAGGACCATCTCCCTGGGAGTGAAAGCCACTGTGGGGTCTAGTAGTGGCCCCTAGGATACTAGTCAGCTTTTCAGAGGTGGTGTTTTGCCCCCAGCAGTGGAGACTATTGGCAACAAAAAATCCTAGAGTGCATCAATCCTCTTTTCTAGATCAGGAAACTCCACATCTTCCTTATGACACTGAGGGATTTTTTGTCTCTTTCCTCTGCTCTCAGGGAAACTAAGACAGGTTGGACATCATTTCTGCTACCTTCCAAGGACAAGGCCATTCTTTCTTAAGTACTAAATGCAAAAGACTATTTTGAAGGCTCCTATATTTACAAGACTTCATGAAAAAATCAGCCAATCCCTCCATACTGCTTTGGGGAAAATAAGACCCAGACTGCTCTGCTGTTTAAGGATCTGTCTTCACCACACCCCTGGCTAGAATGGCAAGACAGCCCCAAATAATTAATGAGGCCATAATGAATTCAATGCACAGTCTCAGGCAGTATTTAAACAGATCCATGATTATCACATGAGAATAAAGGTATAAATTTCTTGATTTCCTAGAACAGCAGAACTACTCTGGTAAAGGTCTTTGTTTAAAAAGAGAAGTTTTGCAGTCTTTTTGCTCTAGGAGCTAAAAAGACCAGGAATCCCTTGTAGCCTGTCTGTTTGACAAATGAATAATTTTTCAGATGTGAAAAGTGAATATGTTTCTGTCTTACGGAGAGTATGACACATTTTGTTTTTCCCTTTTTTATATCTCTTTTTTCCACTCCCTTATAAATGAATGAGGCTTTGGGTTGGTTGAGTTGGGGTTTTTGTTTGTTTGTTTGGTTTTTGTTGTTTTTTGTTTTTGTTTTTTAGTTCTGATTAGGGTTTTTTAATCTTTTTTTTGATTCTCATTTTGGATACCTCACTTTAGCATCTGGTAAAATACTGGAGAAGGGTGCATTTAGTAATATCAGTGACGGAGAGTGATATATCTTCGTCATATCTCTATAGAAGATAGCCACTTGTCAGTGCCAGTAGTTCCTGATGTATTCAACTAGAGACTGGATCAGGCAAAGGATATGGAGGATGAAGTGACTTTTCCCCCAGTAATCATGTCAGATCAAACCTTCAGTAGCTTGTTACTCATCCCAGTAGCTGATCTGCACGGCTATCAGCCTAGTTTGGAAAGGATTGTTGGGCACTGGAATGGACTGCCCAGGTTGGTGGTGGAGTAACCAGCCCTGGAGGTGTTCAAGAAATAAGTGACATGACAATTGGTGCTACAGTCTAGTTGACTAGGTGGTGCTCGATCAAAAGCCAGACTTGATGATCCTTGAGGTCTTTTCCAACCTAAATGATTCTGTAGTTCTGTGATTCTGTGAATTTTCCCTGGCTCCTGGAGCTCCAAGGAAATGCAGGGAAGAGAAAAACACATTGACTCTTGCACATGTGAAGCTCCAGACGGTGAACATCCTCTGTGCCTGGGATCTGGGAATGAAGTCTGTTTAAAAAAGGGTTGGAAAATCACTGAAACTTTTCAGTGACATCACATTGCTCATGTTTCTTTTTCAATAATGCAAATATGCCATTGTATCATGGGCAACCAGTGTGACAGGGCATCCCTGGGGTCAAACTAGGAGCCTTGCAAGGTCATCCTTGGGCAATGCCCAGTGTGACCTGGGCACACAGATGGGGCACTTCTGGATGTCCACACCACACACCCTGTGCAGATAAATAGCATGCCTGCATTGTCTGTGCTGTCATTACAACACTTTTCCCAAAGCACTATATACTTTCAGTACAGGATTATAAAAAAGAAATTAAATTGGAGGCCATTAAGTATGTTTACTCTCTGCTGCAAATATTTTTACCATGTAGTTTTGTGAGCAGGAAGAGCTGTAAACTTCAGCATTGCTGCTGGCTCCTTTGTAATCACTCTGCTGATTATGAATTGCTGCCTTTTGGCAGTTGCTGCTCACACAGTTATGATTCCTGCTGGTAAAATAGTGGAGAGGTAATAGAGGGGAAAAAACTAGAAAAAAAATGTGCAGGCCATGGAGACCTCAGGACAATTAATGTCCTTCAGCAAAGTGGAGTAGGGTGCAAGATAAACTAGCCAAATCCAAGGCTTGTGGCAACTTTATTTTTATCTCCTCCTTCCTGCAAAGACTATCTACAAAGATATATGTGAAGAAACTAGACCAACCAGCTGAGACTTGATCACAGTATATCAGAAGAAACTATGTTGCCTGAGAGCTGGATTACAGACATCACAGCAAAACTTTGTTAGAAAAAAGAAGAGAAAAACATTAAGCTGTAAGAGAAACCAAAAATAATCTCTTTTCTCTGTATGCAAAACACTGATTTGAGGATAAAAACAAGAAGAAATCCCCATGGTTATTTGATAGCTGATGTGTTTTATTTATTTTTATGAGATAATATAAAGTTTTATACCATAATTGTGAGTATTACAGGATTTGGTATATTAGTATTTTCATCATGAATTCATATTTTTTAGACGTTTATAACCTGGCTATCAGAACTAGTGTCAAGGCTTTGGAGTTTGCTGTAGCTTGGCTCAGCCTGTGGCACTAAGCTCCCCTGCTCTCTGTGAAACTGGGCACTTACCAGTCTGGCACTGGTGTGGTGGAGAACTGGATGTTGTGGGCCTAAGGGGAATCTGTCAGTTGAAGAGGGAGAACGGACTTCACTAAATTATTTTAGATAAGCCTTTAGATAATAGGGGGGAGAATGGCATGTATGTATTGAAAATTTTATACAATGAATTTCACACCCATCAAGGAGCTGAGTAAGTCAGTTCTTTGTTAGACTGACAGCAGATGGCTAACTGAAGGCATTCCTCAGTAATATTTTGTTTCTTCTTTTGCTGTTTGGTTCTGTCTCAGGCTGGACATCTAGGAAAGGCCAAGCCATTTGGTTTGGAATTTCTAGGTACTTTTCAGGTTGTTGTTCTTGGCTTTCCCCCCGCATTTTCCTTCTTGGTAAATCAAAATCCTCTTTAGACTGATTTCACTACATACTCTCTGCTTAGGTCCTCTCTGTCTTTTCTTCAATGTAGGAAATGTGTAATTTTCAAACTAGCATTTCTGTCCTCTTCATCTCCTTGGATCTTCTTTTCATCTCACTGCATTCTTTTTCTTTTGTGGTTACTTAGCCCAGTGGCAGAAAAGGGCCATTAATTATTCCTGTGAAACTAGCATTTCTACTTGCATGAAGGTGCTGCCAGACTGATCACATTTGTTCACATTAATGTGTCTCACTAGATTGTAATGGGGCATCTGACAAGATTAGATTCAGATTCCAGAACTTCACATCTGCCCTTGCACAGTCCCTTAGTCCCATTTAAAAAACAGAGTTCCTTTGCTTCCATTAACTCTCTGTGTCTTGATCTGCAGTGTGTATGCTTAGAAGAAAGTATTTATGTGTTTTGTGGATTTTGACAATAGTGGACAGGCACTGAGACATTAAATCTCTCTGTTCTTGATCTGCAGTGCTAAGTAAAATTATTCTGGGGAGTGGATGCTTTTAGTAGTGCACATAGTACAAGTGAAGCCAATGTTCTAAGGAGTGAGCACTAGTAGCCAACAAATTGGCGTAGATGATCAGTGTGGGTCTTGTAAGAAATTAAGCTTGGTATGATGGGATCCAAACTGGGCTTCTTTTAAAGTAGGAAATCCAGGATAATATCTCAGCCCCATCCTTGTCTCAGCAGTTTTGTGAAGGGTCAGGTCAAAAAGCACATTTTGCTCACAGAATTGCCTTTAATTGTCTATTCACATTCTCCAGTCTCAGTTCTTCATGAATATGTCTGAGCAGATGGCTCTGACTATAGCATGGGATATGCACCACTTAAGAGTACTCTGGCAAATATAGTTAGGTATCTGTCTGATATGGATGACAAGAGAGAGTGAAATATGTGAGAGTGTGAAGCTGAAGTGTGGTTACTTCTAAATGTTGAATTAGCTCTGGTTCCATTTTTGTTTCAACAGTTGTTACTTTCTCTTAGGAGCATTTAAGAAGTTGAACTTGACTTTTCATTTTACCATACTATTAGGATGAGTTACCTTCAGAGAAGAAAGAGGTGAGAGGTTTAGGAGACAGTCTGACAGAGCATAGGAGTCAGAATTTGTGGAGTAGGTAGAATGCCATGATAAAGTGAAATGGCTAGTGATTTTTATGACTGGAAAACCAATTCATCTTAACAGTACCTGGTAGAATAGTTAAGCCAAGGTTATCTCTGGTTCCTTCTGAAGAGGAAACAGAAATGGGGTGCTGACATAATGCTGTGAATAATAGCTGGCATTTTGGTGTCAGCATAGGGAAATTAAGCCTCCTGTCCCTGTTTGTTTAGTCTCTCCATCACGCTGGAGTGCCATACAATCGGTGAAGACATAATACACTTGCATAGTCAGAGAGCTTGGGCTATCATTTGGTAATCTTTAATAAAAATCTCCTTTTCCTTTGTAATCTTGTCTTAATTTGTCAGAGTCCTCTTTAGGTTTTCTTCGTGTATTATGCAGTGATGGTCTTTGGGAAAAGGCTCATATGGAGAAATAGGTCTACACTACATCTGGAGGACATTGAGCCCTGTGAGTCTGATATCCTGTAGAAACGAGACTCACAGTAGGAACAGTTGGAGAGGTCTTCTGTGAGCACTGGGTCCTGCATGGAGTTATGTGTCTGCCCTTTTTGCAGCTCTGGGGAAAACTGGAAAGTCTAAAATTATACCACTTGCCTAAAAGCTTGACTTAAACCCTTGTGAAGCTTTACAACCACACCGTTAAATTTGTTTCATTATTCCTAGGAGGCTACTGAAAAGAGAAAATGAAGATTTAGCAAAGCTCAATACTCATAGTCCTGTGAGAACAAGAGTTGTTTGACATTCATTTGTCACTAGTTGTCATTAGATAATTCTATCATTCAACATGTTTGGGAGCCAAAATAATAACACGAAGCTGGGAAATACTAGGCATAGTTCCTGAAAAATAGTGAATGGCTAAAGTAATGTGTGAACCATCTGTGCAGCTGGATGTGGTTTCTCTAGATGATGAATGACCAATACACCTTCAAGAACTCAGATGGACTCATGAATTTGCATGAAGAAAGGAGATGACAGTTGTCAGTTTCCTCTGTCTGTTTTTAAAAACATTTCATTTTTGAAGCAAGTATCTTTTTCTCTCCCTTCTGTTATTCCTTGCAATAGGAAAAGAACTTCCTTTACACATCTCAAACGTCTTCTTCATGTCCATCCTCTAAAATCCTTTTTGTGATGTTTACAGAATAGCCTCAAGACTTATAAAGAGCTAAAACTCCATCTTATTAAGATGGCCAGTGTTGTCCCTCCACCTGCTTTTTAGTTCTCTTCTCATTGTAGTTATTTGTTAACTCCTGGTTTATGTTGAGATTGGCAATTCTTAAGGATCAAGACTGCAGGTCCGAGAGTAAGCCTCATAAAATAGTAATTATAGTAATTGGTAACTAATTCTGAGTTAACTGAGTCATCTCTAGACACCTTTCTTTAAAAGCAAAGATATATTCTCTTTCCATCACTGTTCCTCTTGCAAACTCCATGATCTTGTTTCCAACATGAAAGCAATTCTCAAATGGTATATGTTTGTGTGTATACCTTATTACAGAAATATTTTCTCAAGGAA
Source organism: Pithys albifrons albifrons (assembly GCF_047495875.1). NCBI lineage: Eukaryota > Metazoa > Chordata > Aves > Passeriformes > Thamnophilidae > Pithys > Pithys albifrons. The sequence continues at coordinate 52,897,775 of NC_092461.1, forward strand.
CTATAATGTTTCAGTTGCCACAGCAAACATGTCAGAAGAGTATGTGAAACTGAGCTGACACAGTGCAGAAACTTTATTGGCAATTACTCCTGACATACACAGTGGAGATTTAATTAGTAACACAGCCAGTTATATTGTGGGCTTGGAGATTGTAGATTTCCCTATGACTCCTCAGACAAATAATTTAAGCTTTTTTCTTATTAGGGTGGTCATGCTGTTCTGTGAAACTATGGTCAAAGCTGGGGTGGCAGGTAAGGAGGTGTGAGCTGACAACCCTGTAATTGAAGATAGGTGAGGAATTCCTTTGCACACAGGGTCAAATCCTGCACATTGTCCATGGGGGTTGTGTTCCTGTGATACTTAGGCAGAACCTTGCTTTAGGAAAACCATTGCAGTAAGAACTGAACAAAAACTGAAGGCAGGCAGGAAGACCTTCATATCCTACCCAGGAGATTCCCTGTGCTAGTTTCCTTCTTCCTCAAAGGAAGGCTATGTGCCCATCCCAGTGGAAGCCCTGCCTTGTTTCTTGACACTGGTGAGAACTAGAGCGGGAAAGAGGACTGGAGGATAGGACAGGAGCAGACTGGGCAGGTGTGAGCACACACTGCTCCTTGCACCAGGACATCCCCTGCCCAGATGTGGCCATGCTCGTCCTGTAACAGAGTCAGTAAGTGCCACAGGGTCAACAGCAATACAGAGCAAGGTAAGGACATTGTCGCATTCTAGACTGGGATCCCCTTCTGCAGATCGCACAGCTTGACCAGGACAGTCTCCAGCCCTTCCCCAGCACAGCAGAATCCTTGGGGAGCTCTTCCAAAGAGGCTCTTGATACAGATTTTGCCATGCAAAGAATAATCCCCTCTTTCAGGTAAGTATAGGACCCACAAAATGTGTAAAGCAACTCCTCTGTTTGAGGAATGACTCCTGTCACTATTTCAGCAGGAGGAGATTTAAGCTGTGAAGGCATAATGAATTTTGATGTGTGCTCTGTGCAATGTCAAACTGTTTAATTTTGAGAAGCTGAAGTCACTAGCCTGTTGTTTCATGTTTCTGTCTAATTGAAATGTTAAAGAACTGATCTTTCTGCTGTGTATTTAGTCTGGACATTCCAGCCTTTGAACTCTCACCAGCACTGTGAGTAATGTTATCCACACACATTCATTCTATTTTTACAGCAAAACCTCTACATATGATTTTTTCTTTTTAAATCAAAGGATCAGCATGACATATACATGAAACATTGAGAAAATTCTTTTGGAGAAAAAAAGGGATAGAAATAAAGAAATAAGGAAGGAAGGAAAGAAAGGAAGAAAAAGAAAAGGAAGAAAACAGAAAAGAAAGAAACCTCAGCCCATCACACTAGCTCTTGGGAAAGGAGGGAGTAAGCTTTTATTAGACTTCCCATCATTTTCAGTTTTAATCACCTCTATTCTTTTCAAATTAAAAAAGAAATTTTGATCAAGGGTCTAGAAGACCCAGAAGTGCCTTCTGGGGTTATCTGAACCAGTCACCTGTTTGGAAGAGACAGCCTTTCACCATCAGACGGATATGCATTTTCAATAATTAACTATTTTTAGCGTGGCATAAGTGAAAAATTAATAAGCCCCAGCAGCAAATAAGCAGTGCAGTGTGGGTAGAGAAGAAAATGCAGGCCACAGCTCCACCTCCTTCTTCAAAAGTTCAGCTCCTTTTCTTCTCCCCTGCCTCCGCTGCTGCGGTCCCTGAAGACTGATGTCCCTCTCTAATAGACCCACATTTACATGGAGAGGTTACCGAGCTAGTCCAAGCATTAACATTCATCATTTCCTTTCAGCACCTTCAGTGAGTAATTGCAGCCCTGAGAAATGGTCTCTCCCTCTGCTTTTTTTCTACTCAGCCAAGGCTCCCCACAAACTCTGGACACTCCCCCAGGGACCTTGCTGTTCCTGCAGTGCTCCCTGACTTAGTTGTTCATTCCTTTTTCTGCAGCCAGCAGTGAGTGGGAGAGCTGAGCAAGAGGATGAGGTCCATCAAACAGCATTGTCCTGGACAAGGGGACATTGCAGCTGAGGTGGCAGAGGAGGAAGGACAGAGCCTTTACACTGTCTTCTCACCTGTCCTGGAGCCAGGAGCACCTGTAGCAGTCCTCTAGGCAATAAATAGGTCTGTTCCCAGCTTCCCACTGCCGCAGTAGGAACACAAGACTTGTTCAAGAAGTTGTAAGGAGGATCCTCGCTCATGACCAAGTGTGAAGGTGACAAGCAGATGATGTGGACCATTGAGTTTCACATTATGCCAGCCTTTGTCACTGCCATCTCCAAGGCTGTGTTACTACACTCTGCAGCATGTAAAGCATGAATTGTTCTCTTTGAATTTTAGCCAAATTTTCAAAAAACTGTAGACAGGTGAGAGTTCTGGGCACATGGTGGATAGAGGTTTGCGGTGCCTCTGCACTGGGATACAAAATTACTCTAATGAGCTTTCACAGAGAATTCACTCAAACTGAAGGGAACTGAAAACTGCAAGACCTCTGCAGGTCATGCTGTTGCGCAAAGTGGGGTGAATCCAGAGCTGCACCATTTTTTAGGCAACTGAACCTCCTTTTGCACCAGGCTGTGCAGTCTGCTTCAAGCACAGCATACAGATGTGTCTTAAATACTGGGCAGGTTTTAAATCAATAACTGATCCATTTGCCATTCTTTCAAATTTAATTGAAAATTGAAAATTCAAAACCCTAAAATTTAAATCGAATTAAGAAAAGTGTGGTCTAATTTCTGCATAGCGTCATCAGTTTAAAAGGTCTAATGATCATTAAGGTACCAGTAACTAGGGGAGAACTGATGGAGTGGAGCACTAGCACTTGAAACTGAAACACAGAGTTAAAGAATTGTGTGAATAATGAAATGAAATTTTGTTTAAGCAAGAATGTTGTGGACTAGAAAAACTGCAATGTAAACCATGGGCCCCTCTCTATAAAAAAAGAGAATATATACAGAAATCCACAGATTATTTATGTTATCATTCAAATTAAAGACTAAGGAAATAGTATAGGTACAGTCGATGGATTATACAATAACAAAATCTTGAATATTTCTAATAAATTTGGTTTTAAAATAAGCAATCTAATGACCACATTCCAGTTAATAGATGAAAAATTACCTAAAGCTTTCGATTTGGTGGGGCAAGTGTCCCAGTCTTGACTGGGAAGGTTTTTATGTGTAAAAGCTGGGACAAAAGATTAAGGCAGGTGAAATCTCCTGCCTGACGGATGTCAGCCACACAGATCTCATGGCTGTCAATGACAGAATACTTGAGATGGTGAGTCTAAACCACTTCCATTTTCCTTTCATTCTTCAGAGTTGCCCAAATTTTTCTTTCTACTGTAGATAATGCAGTATTTTTCCTTTACAAAGCTAAATTAACTACTTCTTTAACTGTGGTTTTACTGAGAAATTTAGCTAGATTGACAGGATTGTCACGTGAAAGGGAGGAGGGAGACTGAAATACAAAGATTTCTAGTCTTAACTGTGTTAATTAAAAGTTATTAGCTGTAAGTGCCTCCAGAAAAATTAGAGCCTTATGAACCCAGCACTGCCTGCCGAACTGGGACAGAACACAGGCTGAAAGGTATTCTAACCCCTGATATGAGGACCACACTTAAGCCAGGGAGAAAATTATTAGCAATAAGCGCTTCTAGACAATCAGAGCCCTATGTTCCCCAACACTGTCTGTCTTTTATTTGACAGCCCACAGGTTGGAAGGTTTTCTGACTTCTAATGTGAAGCCACACTTGAGCCAGAAAAGAACTTTTCTCACAACAGCTCCCAAAATAACATTTATTAATACAAATATCTAACAGTTATTGTGGGTTCTGCTTTGCCGGTGATAACGTTCAGCTGCAAGATTGTATTTAAATGATAATAAAAGACCCCAAAAGAAAGTAGCACAAACACATTCTACAGAGACAAACACACTCAACTCAAGTTACAATACAGCAATATGTCCCATTTTCACAACAGACAGAAACTAGCAACAAAGAATTACTAACTAAAACACAGCCACCTAAAACATTTATCCAGACACTCTCTCAATAATATAAGACAATAAAATATCTTGCACACCACTCTCTCTGTGACACAAAACAAAAGGGAAGAGCAGAGCTGCTTCTTATCAACATACATGTTGAAAAAAGAAACTGCACCTTGAAAATGAAGCAAGTTACTGTAGAGCAAAACAGAGCTGGTCTTATAAAGTAAGAATAGCAAAAAGCAATAACCAATATAAAGTAGCAAAGTGTGAAGCAAGTTACTGTTACTAGCATTAAGGTAGCAAAACACATTTAGTAAAGGAAATGCTTATAAAGTAAGAATCAAAGTAAGAAAGGAAGAAAGTAAAGTTAAGAAAGTAAAGTTAGAAAAAATAGAAAGCACATGGTCTCCTCACCCCTACATTGTTCCAGGACAAGCTGCAGCAGTTACCCTCACAGAGACACTGGCATTTCCCTCTCTCCTACTGAAGTTTAAACTCCAAACACTTTTTATACCTTTTTTTTCCTTCCATGTAGTTTGTGTGGCTCAAAGTCAATCTATTGGGGGGGTGATGGTGATGCAGATGCCTGAGGGGAGGTGGCTCCTAGAATGGCTCCTAGAAGATATCACAAAGGGAGGCTGTGCTGTTGCTTAACACTCCACCCTATGTTAATCTTATCAGTTTGAAAGCCTTTGTCCTCAGCCAAGGGCATCCCTCCAAGGGGGCTGAGATGTCTCCCTCAACCCATCAGGCCTTATCACACAGGATGGATTCAATATTTAGAAAATGTCTTTTTTTTATTGTTTGACTATCTTAATGTAGAAGGCAAAAGAGCAACTGCTATTTATAGGTTTGGATAATTTTTCAGAAGTATAAAGGACACTTAAGAAGTGTTATCTGAGAGAGAAAACCAGGATTTTTTTTCTTGAGGCTGTGGATGCCTGATATATGTATTTTCAATCAAAAATGTTAAAGTTAAGTACATAGCATATGAAGTTATCAAAAGTGAAACCTTAAATGAAGTATAAATTATTTGCAAAACATTATGTAAATATGCCTGGCAATAGATAAGTACATCTTTGTGCTACATTTGCTTAGTAGAAACAATTACATTTTTCTGGAGAAGAAGGAGATGCCATTGGTTATGTCCTGTTTGAAAACATATTTATGGTCAGACCCTGGAGTATTCGAAACCGTAATGTGAGGTACTGACAGTACAGATCAATGCTTCTTACGGGCTGAGCTGACCTTTTTTGTACCAGGAAGTTAAATCCTTATGGGACAAAAACTTTAGTACTTGGCTGCTAATGGTTGGATTCAATTACCCAGGGAGTGAGCTGAAAAAAAGTACAACAGTTGGAATATTTTTGAGCCTGCTCTTGACAGGTAGAAGACAGATCACATACCTATTGATAATATAATATTCTTTGTATGAATTTTGAATGTAGAGATAAACCTTCAGTGTTGATTTAACTTCAGTAGATGTAATCCAGAGTGCAGATTTGTAATTAATAATAAATATGGGCAAACAAACTTTGCACAGTTTCTCCCTTCAACATTATGAGGTACAAAATCAAAACACAAGCCCAATATCACATTCCTTGAGAGGAAACGAATCATACACAGGAAAAATTGCATCAAAGGCCACCCCTAGAGTTCACCCCACACTAAAAATACTACCCCACAGAAAGCTGCCTTCCCAACAGCATGTTTGGGAAGCTACAAGCTGTTTGGTTCTTTACAGCACAGCTAGATGTAGAGCAGCAACACACAGAGCTCACATCAGCTCAGCAAACATTCCCTCTTGTGCCAGGAAATTGGATGTACCATTGTCATCGCCAGAAGAGAGCTACGATACTGACACATGAATGTCCCCCTGACAGCCTGGGGAAATTGCTTTATTTTTTCTTGCAGAAGAAGATTTGCAATCCAGGCTAACAAATTATTCTTTTATCTACTTTTTGTGTTATGGGACCCCAACCCAAGTCAGGACTCCTTCATGGTGCACACTGAAGACATGCAAGGAAGAGAGCAGTTGGCACCCCAGAGAGCTCACAATCTGCATAACAGGCAGGAGCTACCGGTGGAAGGCAGCTGGGCTGAGAGAATACAATAAAGATAAAATGGGTATGCATAGCATACTTCTCATTAAAAGATGCTGGTAATTTGAGGGCATGGTGGTGGAGGTAGCTTGAAGGAAGAATGCAAATGAAGTTAAGAAGCCAGCTATACCACAGGGTTATTTTGCAGTCATGGTTTGGGCTGGAAGGCATCCAGAAGGTTTTTGAGGGAGAGGGAAAAGCAGACACCGAAACAGTGGTAGAGGAAGGCTGATGGCAGGTGAAAACAGTTTACTGAGCACAGGCTTCATTAGCACATCTCAAGCCACTGTAAAATTTCATTTGTCATTGTGGTAGGCTAGTCTAGGTCACACTTTTTTTTTTTGAGGGAAATTTCAAGTGTTTCTGAAATAGTTACTGGAGGATAGGCAACACTTCAGACTCTGATGGTCCCAGGGTAGACAAACATAACTATGGATGATGCATCCTGATTTATGGAGTAAATTAGCAATAATCAAGGAAATATGGTGCTATTTTCAATCTGTTGTTGTGTGTCCCAGGTTACTGAAGCTCCAGATGGACAGCCACTTCTCAAAGTCAGGTAGTGGGGAAGGAGTTTGGTTAAACATGGAAAAACAGACACAACTGCTCTGCAGACCACATGTTACAGATCTCATGGCAAAACAAGGTCTGCGGACTGACTCTGGGTGTAGTCTGCAGTAGCTGAGAGCTCTGTCTCAAATCTTCCATTTCTGAATAAATTTCTGTTCAGCTTTAATGTTCTGTTCTCCTTTAATGATGCTATTGAACCTACATTTATCAAACTAGGAAGAGCTTTTGTTTTCCATTGGCTTTACTGGGTTCTGTTCATGGTCTGAAATTTATAGACTAGTTTCTGATGCTGAATTGTATGGGCAGGTACTGTAACACTGAAGTAAAACAGCAGGGCTGAAATTTCATAAAAGAGGTTTCAGGAACATGTGGTCCCTGTAATCTCAGAATGACTGATTTGCGGTATGAAACTGTATACAAAAATATGAGTGGAGTAGTTAATGGGTATTAGTAACTTCAACAACAGTTTGTAAAGTGTTACAAGGGATTGAAATCCACTCTGCATTTCCCTCTGGCCATGCGCCTGAAATAGTTGTGATGCAGTTAGTTAGCAGAGAAAATGTATTTGTAGAAGAGCAAAATTTAACTCTAGAGATGCACCTGTGTGGCTAGAAGAATGCCACATGAAGTTCTTTTAAGCCTCTCTGCAACTTTGAAACGTTAGCTCCTATTTCAGAACTGGCTTAGGCACTCAACTGAGGGATATTTTCCAAAGCATCTAAGTAGATTAAAGACTTAACTTCCTTCAGGTGTCAGTGGCAGCCCACTACACAGATAGATAGCTAGATAATACTGCTTAGGCTCTTTCTTTGATTAGCACTGACAGTCAGCAGAATTAGTCTTTCTAGAGACCAGTACTACTTTCCAGGATGGCTTTGGGTTTTGTAATAAATGAAACTGTATATTAAAGGATAGCTCATACCTCAGTATTTCACTGCTTATCGAAGAGGAAAGCATGACAGAAGTATCTCTGTATCTTTACTGATTTCTACATGACCAGGGAGTTGTACCTTGGCATGTCCTGCCATAGCCTGTTCCAAGTGCAGACGGTCTTTTGGGTAGCCTGAGCCTATGGCATTATGGACACTTGGAGACAGGCCTGGGGTCGCCTGGGGTGCCAGATTACTCCCCAGCTCAGGTGTCAAGGCAGTGATGTTCCTGTTGGTGTGTCTGGATTTGGGCTCTTGCCTGCAATAGGAACTTTCTGCTAGTTCTGTATTGTGAGGGAATGGGAAATGGGTGCAAACCACTAGCTTGTTAGATTTTCTTTTCATTCATGCTGGTGGGTGAGTCCAGGTTGCAGAGAACCTGCTGGTATTATTATCAATGTGCAGCAATGCTCCTTCCATTTCTGCCATCAAAAATGTATGTAGGCACTAGTCCAGTGATGAAGAGACTCCTGATGTAGTAACTGGGAAAAGGAGCAGTGTTATATACAAAGGAAACATTCACAAGTCAACACTCATCTTCCTAAAATACTTTTTATCCTCTGCCAGAAAGCCAGTGGGTGTAGGGTGTGTAAGCATGTGTGTTTCGACAGCGGATGGGGGAATGGGACTGAAGGTTTGTTTACTACAGTTTTACTTCATTAATATTTTAGTCTCAGGTGCAGAACTTGGAGAGTCTCACTGAAATCGCAAACAGCACTGATTGTGGTGTTTGTGACAGTGCCATGGGGCATTTGCATTATTTATCCCAGGCTGTACTACCCATACAGCTTTCAGGGAATATTTTCAGACAGAATCGCTAATTAGCACATATGTGAAATCTTCTCAAAGCAGTTGGGAACTCTCCTCATTACTTTTTAATTTTTTTCTATTTGCTGAACGTATGTCATAGATGAAAATTCAGAATGATGGTTTGAAGGAATTTTGCATATTAAATACTCCAAATGAAAAGAGAGAGATCTTATGTCTGGACTTTGTGAAAGTCTGTGATTGTCTTTGGTCTGGCAAGTTCATGCAGCATCATTTTTGGGCTGTTGCTTGGTTGCCCAAAGTCACTGAGGACAGCTAAGGCCTTGATCATTATTCTGAAGTCTTACAAGTCTTTACTTGACCACATTTAATGATCATCCACCTTCACCTTGGACGTTGCTGCTGATTAGTTCTCTGTAAGCAGATCATAGAACATGCCGAGTATCTCCCATCTTAAGATGAAAGATAGTTTTTATATCTGCATAGCCAATTTTAATTTTAATTTTAATAATGTATATAAGGAAAATTATTTGTTATTACAGTGCTAAAAATGTTTAAAAAATGCTTTTCACAATGTTAAAAACTGTTTCAAAATATTTTAAAAGCCTTCTATCACTGTATGTTGTCAGATTGCTCTTGAATAATTTTACTAAATTTTACTCTTTATTTTCTTATTTTAGTAAATGCTCTGCTTTTTCACCTTGATTTCTCAATCACACATTTTCGGTGTTCATTAAATGATTTATCTGATCTTACAGGAGTGGTAGTGAAAGCAAACTGTTTCTTGTACACTTGTGCATTGCAAAAGACTGATTTAGGAAACAGCTTTTCTAACTTCAGGCTCAATTTAACAGCTACATTAATGTTTAAATGTTATTTATTATGGATTTAAATACGACATAAAAAAACTTCAGTCTGACAGTCTAGGCAGCCTTTTCTAAAAATTAAAACTGCAGCACCAAAATGATGAAACCCCAAAACATTGGACACCTATCACATCACAGTCATCTGAAACACAAAGTGGAAAGCAGAAAATGCTATGCCTTTTGTTTTTGCCCAGAGAAAACAAAAGACAAGTTCTTCATCCCCTGCCAAAATTGCTCCATCCTCCCAAATGCCTGCCCAGGTTTTTCAGTTTATGAGTGAGGTCCACAGAGGAGAAAACGCAGGAAAATCAGTATCAAAAATGAAGGCTCAGGGCTGGTTAAAAAAATGGAGGGGCTTTTTCTGAGAAAAACTTTTCATCGAAAGGCTAAATGATGCAATTTTGAACCTCAGAGAGATCCCAGTGTCCTGTGCTATGTTTATAGCTCAGTCCTTCATCTATTTTCAGATCTTGACTTTCTGAGCAGACCTCATGAAGCACCATAGCTTCTCTTTGTCTCGAGCCATGGCAGAACTGCCTGGGGACAGCCCTGGCTGCGGTGCATCATGGAAAGCCTGATCTCGTTGGGAAAGTCAGTCCATGCAGGTCAATAAGGTCATGAAGTGTGTCTGATCAGGAATCAGGTATCACAGCAGCATTTCTGTACCAAAACTGCTTTGATTCTGATTTATATTGTGCCTGAGATTATAAAATTAAAAAAAAGCAACACAAAACCTTGGAAATTGAAGTATATATTGTTTCAATGAAAACTTCAAATAACCAGAGGAAAAAAGCCCCACAATAATCCTTTAAAAAAAAGAGTGATTTTTGTGAAAAATCAATTTTCTACCCAAAAAGCAGCTTTACTGGAGAATTTTGGCAGCTCTACAAAGGATCACTAATGGTGAGAATTACTGGTGGCTCTCTGTCTCTTCAACTCTGACAGATCTGGCTTGTACATCTCTTCCTGTGTCAACTAAAACAGGTTGGCATAAGGCTCTGTCAGAGACATTTCTCTTACAGCAAAAGCCTTGCAGAACAAAAGAGCTGCTGCCGTCTGTGTTGTTGTGATCTTTAAAATGTCCTCAAGAAATGGCCTCAAGTGGTGAGCAGGTAGTCACACGAAGTGTTAGTCATGAAAGTCAAAACATGGGAAAGGAGAGAATAATAAGATTTTAGTTATATTTTTGAAATTAAAACTTAAATTCCTGCCTCCCTTGGAATGCAATTCAACCAATTCAGGTGAAATCAATCAGAAAAAGGAAGAGAGTGTCAAAGATCATTTAGTACATCAGCAAAATACTTGTCATTGGCACCTGTGAATGACTCAGTGATTGTTATGTTCAGCCATGGTAAAGGCAGGCTGCAATACCCCCAGTGTGTTTTTTGGAAGCATGGGGATATTGTCACTAAAGGTGAAAGCCTGTTTTATTTTTTCACCCTTGTCATCTATTCTCTGTGCTGCCAACCTCCACTTCAGTTGCCACAGTGCATAAATTACAGTTTAGATCGCACAACCATCCATCATCAAATCACCCCATGAAAGTGCTACTAAAGAATGTTGCCAGTTCTCCCGGTTGACACTCTTTTTGTGATTGACACATATCTAACTTACACCATCACTTGTGTCACTGCTGAATTTGGCCATGAAGCTTCCTCAGGAGCTGTGCACATTAAGTCAATCTGAAAGTTACATATAAATCAGCTCCCTGTTGCTGTTCTTTCAGCTTTCTGCTTGTTTTATTTACAGTTCCCCTTGATTATTAGTATAGTTGATTGGCTTCTTTTGAGTTTACTCACTCCTTACCTAGGCAAGTTAGAAAATGGGTTAGATGCCTCAAAATTTGGCTAATTACTATTATAAATACTTGTTTGCTCTCACTGCAGTATCTGGAAGGTAAGCAGTATATAAAATTAACATACCTTGATGACATACCTTGGTGATCAGCCATTGTCCAAAATGCAAACATATATGAACAATTTGTACATATATATATATATATATATATATATATATATATATATGTATATATTTGCCTCATGATCCAAGAACAGTCTACATGAATATATATATAAAATCACCAGATTGCTCTTTTGGCTTGCAGTTGATGAGCCCGAATGAATAATCATGAGAGCTTTCGATGGGCACATGGTTGTGCCTTTTCCACATGCAAGTGCACCTAAGCCGTGTTGAATCCTGACTGTCTGCATTTGGAGCTTTTTATTCTTTTTACCCGTGTGCTGCTGAGATGTAAAACAAAATAATAGTTTTGAGAACAGATTTTCATGAAAACGCTAAAGGGTGCGTGTGTATGTCTGCATATATAGATATGTAAAAGTAGAATCTATCATGAATGAAAGGGTCAAACAAAATGAAAATGTATTAAAATTATTGATTTTTCTTAAATGGTGTGTCAGGTGTGCTGTGTTTGATATTATATACATTCAGTTTGCTTTCCTCTTTCAGACACAGAGATGCTGTAAACTAACTGCTAGGTAAGGTCTGCTAAGTGTGAATCATTTGATTGCTGTTGTTTGTGCAGCATCTGTTCCATAGCGTGTTTAATTATTTTTGTCTGTTAAATTCATGCAGGTTACTTGAGAATTGCTTAACTAAGTCTTAAAATTGCAGCTATTGAAGAATTCATTAGCTTGATTATCATTAGAGATGGGCAGAGGAGGTTCCTCTTCACACTTTATTATGGAAGCTTAAAGTGCAGCTCAAAATTACACTTCCAGTCTTATATGCACCTTCTGATCCCTTGCCAAGCCCCTCTCTATAGCTGACCTCAACCTGAAAGACTACAGACCTTTCTCTGAGTTCAGGTAAGGATCTCTGAGCAAGCATCAGCCTGGGAAAACTGTGGTAAATTTTCTCTGCTAGTGCCAGAGTATCTGAGGTGTGTCCAGTAAACCAAATGGTATGGAAAATCTCAAAAGAATCTATATTTAGTTGCAGAGTGATAAGGTGGGCTGGCACCTGTCTATAATGTGTGCACTATCATAGTGCCAGAGTTAGTCCTACTTTTTAAGATAATATTTAAAAAGCAGAAAATACCAGGCAAGATTCCCCTGCCTAAAGAAAAAACCAAAATAGCATCAAATATTTTCACTTAAGAGCAGTAAAATGGTAGGGCTATGAATTTACTTAGCTTTGTACTAAGACTACTGATCTACCCTTTTCTAAACTGCAGTGGAGTCTAACTTTTATTAGCCTGTGGCTTTAGGCAAGCGAACTGTACTAGCCAGTCCTATACTTGGTACATCAGGAATTTAATTTGAATGTGGCTTTCCTTATTTTATTTCAGGGTTTTTTTTGAAGTTGCTCTTGGGAGCTCTTTTCAGCCTTTTTACCACTGTATGAGCTAGAAATACTCTTTTAGTTAGAATCAGAGCTTTTAACATAAAAAAAAATATCACCTGATTCCAGCAAGTGGGAGCTCTCAGTGCAGCTTGAAAGTGCAGAGCTCACAGTAAGAACTGGCAGTGTTGCTAATGGTCCTTAGCACTGGCCTTTGATGCCGTGAGCATGGGATATAGTTGGTAGTGCATCATGGCAATTTATGCAAGCAGCTCACATGTTCTTAGCACTTACTTGTCCTTAATGGGATTGTGTTATAAGATAATGGATATTTTATTTCCTAAGGAGATATTTAAAACAGTATCTGCATTTAGAAAATCATTCAAAACTGGAAATGAAAAAAATATGTGCACTATACAAGTACTCCTTATCCTGCAGATACATTATCATGTGTAAATTTTTGGATATGAACTGAAGTGAAAAGTTTGGCTGAGTCTTTTGAGAGAAATTGTTCAACTCTACTTGGGATTTGAACCACTATTCTACTGTCAAAATCAATGAACAGGATGGCTAGAACTCTGCTCAGTCCTTGAAAAATGTACTAAGTAATTGCTAAGTGATTCTCAGACATCTTGAAATACAATTATATTAGAAAGTCAGGTTCAAAAATAGTATGAGATTTCCAATAGACTGTTGACTCACTTTAATTAACTGTTCTTTAATTATAGACATTCATTAATATAATAAAGTTCTTCTAGTTGGCATCAATTGGTATCAGGCATGCAACTAAAGTCTCATTTCCCTGAGGGTGTACATGGCTAGTTTAATTTGCCTGAGGGCTTTTGACTGTAAAATCTCAACCAACATTAAGCATGTAAAGCTAAGGTACATTGGTAAAATCCCAAATCAGGACAGATGTTTCTCCACATTGATGTGCAAGGCCCGATATTCCCATGGAAACAGTTCTGAATTGAATATTTTCATGTAGTGATTTCAACTACATAACGAAAGTTATATAATGTGTGCATGTTCACATGCACATGTGGATGTGGGTGTATGCTAACAGGTTTAGGCAGTTATTCTCATATTATGGTTGCCTATGTTTTCATGTGGACAACTATCTATATATAGATAGATATGTATATATCTAAATACTGTTAGTACGTGATGAAAAATTGATCTTTCTCCTCTGTTCTTCCATCTGTTTTATTTCTTGAGAGAGTAGAAAAGGCAAAACCTCATTTCGGTGGCAAATTCTCAAAATAATGTTAAGATTTTTGAAGACAGCCCTTGGATTTTTCCAGGTGTGAAAACCAAAGTCAGAAGCAGAAAGTTGTACCAGCACTGGTGGAAAGCTGGTGCATTTCTGTTCAGCACTGTGTACACAAATGGTGGCTGGTAAGCACCTCACTGCTGGGAAAGACCTCCACTCTTACATTTTAGTTTTTCCTTTTTTTCACTGGCTTTCTGTTTTACAGGTGAAAGTAATTTCCATTTCTCATGTACATATTGTCTTTCATTTTCCATGCCAAAAATCACTTTGGTATTTTTATATCAGCATTTCTATTCTGTACAGGTTAATTTTTAATATTTCTCCTTAATCGTGTTTGCTTTTCAGTCATAGTCTATTCTTCAGATTTCATTTGTAGGGAGTGAAACTTCGCAGTGAAAACTAGAGTCAGTAATTTAATCCCAGAAAGCTGCAATCCAGAGTAACCAGAGCTTGCTGGGAAGGGAGAAGTAAGCTGATTATTAAGTGCGTTTAGCAGCCAAAACTAAAGAAAGAGACATCTTGTGAGAATGTTCCTCTAAAAATGACTGTAATAATTATTTTTTAAAATTGATTTCCTTACAGTTGCATATCAGTAGTCTAAGAAAAAAACCTTCTAGCCTTGAAATCAGAACCTACTTGTTGTGCTCCTCTTAAACCAAGACCATTACCAAATCAAAAGGCCTTTGAAAAATCACATGTCCTGCATGAGTTGGAAGCAGCTGCCAAAAGTCAGCTGGCATCAGACTCCAAAATGCATAAAAGCCACCATCTAGGTTTCATCGTGTCCTACAGCTGCAGGATACCAGGCTCTGGAAGGCAGCTCAGCTGATCCCTCTGTGCCTTCAGCTTACAGTAGGTGATGCACAAAAACAATCTTTAGTCAAAAATGTGTTGACATTGATTAGGTTAGGGTAATAATACGGGTGTAGGACTTTGCTCAAACATCATCACTTGATGACATGTCATACAAGGCACCTATTCATGGTTTTCAAAGAGTAAAAGAGAGTTTCAAGGCATTACAGGAAAAGAGGTGACCTTACTTTGGTTGCACTTTACCCTTTTACCCTCAGCATAAAAGTATCCTCACGTTGTTGGTTTCTGTCCCTCCTGACTGAAGAAGGTAAGGGGAGGCCATTGCTGGAAAAAAAATGAAAAGCCAAGGTTAATAATATGGTTCAAACCAGCCCACATCAGTTATGAAAAGAAAAGTTGTTTTATATAAAGTCAGTGAGTGCAAAAGACTTTTTCTGTAGAAATGTGCATATAGAGTATCAGGAACTGTAAACATCCTCTCCTATTTGCAGGATATGCTTGCACAATGTAGGAAACTGTGTTGGCAGAAAGGAAGTTTGAGTTTGTCATACAGTCTAGGTACAAGAAAATAAATTAGACTGCCTTGGGGCCTTACATATTTCTCTATTTTGTCTTTTCACTTGGCATTCAGATGTTTCTGTGCATACCTGGAGGATTGAGTGCAGGCATTCAGGGCATTCTGTAGAAGTTTTAGGTATCTCTGACTTCATTAAAGTACAGGATGTTCATTTTCTTTCACTTTAACCTACTGTTCTAGTTTGTTTTATTCTATAGTTTGTTTATTAATTCTCCAGCCGTATTTATTTACCTGTTTAAAATTTTCCATTTCTGCCAAATTATAAAAATAGTGAACACATCATCACATTCACCACCTTTGGGATCCCATTGCAGGCCCTCTAAATTGGAAAGAAAAGCCCATTAACAGTGTTTTTCTGAATGCTGTCATATAGTCAGTTTTAAATTCCTTTACTATTTGAAATATTGATGTTGTATGATGCTAATTTTTAATCAGAATATTCTTGTGGTACTAAGGTGAAGTGATTCAGTCTAAATAGATTAAGTCAGTGCAGGCACTTTTACCACGTATATAGTAAGTTCATCAAAAACATGATTAAATGAATTTGACAAGATGTATTTTCCATGAAGCCATATTGATTGACATAATTATTTATTATCATCATTTAAATCTGTATTGATTGAACCCTTCATTTGCTGGTCCATTAATTTGCCTGAGTTTTGATGTCACCCTAACCAGATTATTTTGCTATTGCTCTAAAACTATTGCTCTAAAATGTGGCTTCCAGTAGTCCTCTGAAGTCTTTCCAGTATCCCATACAAAAAATTACAGCCAATACTCTGATTTTCTTGGCCAGAAAATTGAAAACAGTTACTAGTGTGTTATCTGGATGTGGAAATTTAAGAAATTTTATTTTTTTAAGTGCTCTTTAACATATTTCCACCTATTTTTTCAGCACTATAAATGTTTCAGCACTATAATTTGCCTTTGATCTTCCACCTTAAATGTGGGCTGGTTCACCCAAAAGCTAGGTGAAATCAGCCAGAAGCTAGGAAAATGATACCTATCTGGTCATCAGTGAGATGTCTGAAGTGTAACAAGAAGCTCCAGACAGCCAACAAAGTCTTCCATCCCACATCTGTAAATTTATGGTATGCAGAATTTAGCTTTTGCATTTTGCTTAACACTCACATGAAAATTTGATTTTGGTTTCCAAATTTTTCATGGATCTTTTCCTTTTCAACAGACAAACATTATCATACCCTTAAAACAATGGGACATGACAATGCACATATTACCGATCTGTTAATGTACTTTGCACTTTGGCCATGTGCCTCACAGTGCCCCAGAGACTTGCATTAATGGCCCAGTAATAGAACACGCCCTGTCGTATCTTATTGCTCAATTGTACTGCAGACAAGTTCAGTAAACCACATATGCTGTCTTTTATGACTACGGCTGTACAGCTTTTATTTCCTTAGTTCTTGGGTGCTTTTGGAGATCTTTTCTTGTTTCAAATATATCTCTTGAAATCACAGATTATAGAGGCAGAGTTTTAATTCTACCCCTGGCCCTTTGCCATCCATGTACCAAATGGGGATGTGCTCTGACAGGCAAAACACAAACCCTGAGATGCACACCTGGAAAACCCATAGTAGAAAAGTGGAAGGAGGCCTGATCTGTTGACCACAAAACTGATCTTTAAGAACATGTCATCCATGAATGTTATGTGGCTTGTATTCATTTGGCATCAGTGGTATCCTCGTATCTGAAAAAACCCACAAGATCATCTAGAGTGTTTGAGAAGTTTCTTCAATATATTTCTCTTTTACCCAGTAGGGCTGCATGCTATAGCTTGAGCAATAATGGAATATCTTTATGGGCTTTTCCCCTGAATTCACTGTGCTTCAGAGCAGTATCCATGTGAGGAATGCTGTTGGGATAAATGCAAATAACGAACCTCAGTCAGGTTGTGATACCACTCAGCATTGCACAGCACATTGACTGAACTTGGGAAAATGAGGCTGAAAGGACACCTGCCCCTGACAAGAGTGAAACAGGATGCACAGAAGCACCTGGTAAGCACTCTTAGATACTGATGTCTGTCCGCAT
The DNA here is from genome assembly GCF_047495875.1 of Pithys albifrons albifrons. Taxonomy (NCBI): domain Eukaryota; kingdom Metazoa; phylum Chordata; class Aves; order Passeriformes; family Thamnophilidae; genus Pithys; species Pithys albifrons. The sequence continues at coordinate 52,915,033 of NC_092461.1, forward strand.
CTGGCCTCGTAGTGCTACCAAACAACTTCCACCAACTTATCTGACTGGTACTGGTCAAAGGAGAGAGTGAAACAGAAGTGTGTGCCATGTTTTTGGATTTGTAGAGGACCTATACTGCATAGTAAAGTTAATGTTTGTCTGATCAGAGTAATTTTCAGGTGTACTTAGTTACTTTTTGGGTGGAACTGAAGTCATTGACTGCTAAGTTTCACAGCATCTACTTAGACTAAGAATCATCTTAGAATGCTGTGGCACCTTAGGTAATTTCTATCACCATTGCTACTACTTGGTGTTAGATTAAACTGTGGATTAATTTCAGTGTTGAGATTTCATGAGTATCACATGAACTATATACCATGGATGACAAAGATTGCTAATGCATACTGTTCAAGTATTTAAAGTCGAAATCTTGAAATTAGTGAATTAATCAAAACTCTTAAAGCCTTAATTTCAGAATAAAATTTCTCAAGTGATTACAATTTGCTTTTAGACCTTGGACACAGTTTGAGTGCTTATGCTAATAAAAGAGCATCATCATGCTCTTTGGAAAAAAAGAATATCATAACCAAATATGCTTTAGTAAATTATCAACTGGGAACAAAGAAACCAGGGGAAATGCAGAGGGTTTAACATTAGCCTAAACTAATCCTGATAACAAAAAAAAAAAGGGCAAAAGCAGCAATGCAATGGATCTTCACTCAGTATGACTCCAGCATTTAATACATCAATTTATATAAAGAATCAATTAAATCTACTTCTGACTAATAACTTGTCACGCATGCTGTCTTTGGGAATTGGCACCATTGAAACCACCTTTGGGCAGCAAGGTCTGAAAGAGCCTTGCCAGAGAGTGGACCATGGTGCCTGTTAACAACAACTACTATTTTTTATTTTTTTAATATTATAAGTCCCTTATTGTATGAATGCAAAAAAAGATGTAACTTATACTTGAAATGTGGATCTTTACCTGTCCCAGACACAATGCTCTTTTTGAGCAGTGTGGTGTACACAGAAATAGTGCTTGTATTTTCTGCCATAGCAAAGGCCATCACTTTGTGTGTTTTTAAAGCACCGCTGTTATTTTGGTGCTTTTTTTGAAAGTATAGTAACAAATTAAAATGAGGAGAAACAATCATTTGAAAAACAAACAAAAATATAAAGACTTTAGAAAATCAGATATGTGGTGTTTACACAGAATTTAGAAATGGTTGCCTAACTTGAATTAGAATTCATGATAGTCCAAAAAGCAAGAGACACCATTCAGACACTTTCAGTGATCAGATGGGTTTGTATTGGCAATTTCTCTCTCTTCCTAGTCTAGACCTTTATCTGTGAAACAGTTGAGGTGCTTTACCATTTTAAGATCTTTGGACCAAAGAACCCATTAGGCTTTGAGGGGTTGCCTGCTCAGATGGCTCGTAAGCCAGCACCTCATGGTGACCTTCCCTGAGGCATTAGTCCAGCCACCTCTTCGTAAGGTGTAGTGAGCCTGAGACTTTGTATATGCCTATACCTTCATGGTGGCGTTGGAAATAAGGTGGAGACATAACATGAGTCCTCCAGTACTTGCTGGTGCTCATGTGGAAAGTTAATGACTGCACTACGATTTAAAAGAAGCTTTAAATCATATCACTGAGTTCCTGCCAGCTGCTCCATGCCACAAATGTGAAGTTGAACACCAAGTGCTGCCAGTCCTCAAGAGAAGCTTCTTGGAGTGGGGTGAGTGAGCCCTGAGTGCCTGCTTAGGCCTCTGCTGGTCTGCCCTTGCGGTCAAAAATTCATGGATTAGACAGTTAAAGCTCTCCTGGAATTCAGGTTACTGAGCAGCAGCTACAGGAGCAAATGCAAGGAATCACAGCTCCTGCCTCTTGAAGGCTCCTGAATCTCACTTCTGTCTCTCACCCCTGTGTTGCTATTGAAGAGAGAGGCCCCTGGGGATAATAGTCCTAATGTCCTGACTGGCCATGAGGCTGTGAAAGCTGCAGGAGTGAATGTGGCTCCTTAAGAGTTTATTTTGAAGCTCCTTCCTCTGGTGTGGCTCCTTCCTCTGCTCTGAAGTGGAGTGAAGTGGCTCCCTGTGTCTCTCAAGTCCTAGCTTGCTCTTTCTAACCCTCCACAGAAGTCTTACAGTCTTCCCCTCACAGGTTATGCACAATGTCTTCCTACTGCCTTTGAAGAAAGCATTTTGAAGGATTAAAACACCTTACTCAGAGAAGGTATTTTAAAGTATACAAGACTAGGTTGGATAGGGCTTTGAGCAACTTGGTCTAGTGGAAGGTGTCTTTGCCCATGGCTGGAAGGTTGGACCTTTAAGGTCTCTTCCAACACAAATCATCCTATGATTCTCTGATTCTAAGTATAGCACATAAGATACAACCAGTATGCATTTCTTGAGGTTTGTTTTATCACATCTGTTGGCTGGTCACCATGCCCTGAGCTAGGATATCCCCCTTCATTCACTGCAGTGCCAGGCTGGCTAACAGTCTCACGTCATGCTTTGTTGTGAGGCAGCATGCTGTGGTGCTCAGAGCACAAGCTGGGGAGCAGGGCACGTGGGACTTCTTCCCAGTGCTTCCCATACCCACAGGCTCATCCCTTAATTACACCAAGCTTCCCAGCTACAGCAGAAGGACAATGATATTTATTTACACAACTTGTAAGCATGTGCAGTAGGCCTGGTAAGTGTGTGCAAATTAATTCCTGCTAACAAAATTTGGGGGTTTTTAATACTTCACTTAGCTGTGACTGCACCTTTTCAGTCATCACTTTATGTAAATGAATTTGTCATTATGTCAAGTCTGGGTCTACATTGCTGTTGGCCAGTTATTTGCACTGTGGCAATGACCAGAGGAATTAAGGCTCTCTGTGTCATACTCTCAGAATGGGAAATATCTCTACAATAGTAATCATTCCCCAAAAGGAAAGATGTTTTTAGAATGGAATTTACAACATAAAGCCTTTGTTCTGTGAAGTACGCTAGAGTAGATGGATGAGAGCAGCTTCACGGACTTAAGAGTATGAAAGCTAAGCAAATGAGTATTTCTTTACAGAGTCTGATCGTAGAGGACAAGAACATGGCTTGAAAGATGAAGACCAAGTGATCAGACGCATACAGATTTTCTGCTCCAAATTTCATTTATTTAGACTGTGGTCCCGTGAAACCAAGTCTCCTATAGAATGGGAGTCATGTTATTGTATGTGTTATAATTTTTGAGGCCTGCACTCAAGAACCAGAGTCTTCTGCTTTGCCCAGCATGAGGCACACGCAGTTTAAAGCATACAGCCCTACCAGACAGCATGGTTAAAAGGAAGGTGATAGATGTATTTGACTGTGGTGGCAAATCTCAATGTTCAGTAATTCTTGTTCACTTAAGAAGCACCAGATAAATTAGCAGAAACAAAGATGAAAGGTTTAACAAGCCAGGCAGGAATAGCAGAAAACTGCAGCTCACAGTACAGAAGTACCTGTTTGGATGGGATGGACAGCCAGTTACTAGGTGGCTAATGACTGAAGATGGTGACAAAAGTGGTGATGATATGTTTTTTCATGAGAAAATGTTTTGTTTTGCTGAATCAAGAGTGTTTTGCAGACTCAGAAGAAACACAGACTGAGTTCTGGCATTTCCATGTGTCCGAGGAGCACATCCTGACAGTTCAGTTATTGGCAAGTCCCCAGGATCTTTATTTCCTACCACAAAAAACCAAAAAGTTTGACAGCTCTCATTTTAATTCTGAAGTGGGCCAAAATCACATTCTGAAACTTGAACTTTTTCACAAAATGGATTTGTTTACCAGCCAGCCCTATAAATAATATTTCTCAAAGCTGTGTTTGACAAGCATGATATTGCTAAAATGGCCAGGTTTTCAGAGAAATGTCTGCAAAGCAGAGCTATCAGAAAGCACATACCATTTCTTTTGGAAAACTGTCTGCTTACAGGGCACTAAAGAATAGTGCCAAGTCAATGTTAAATCATCATGTGGGAAATGGTTAACAAGACAGCTTTCCTTTCTACTTCCTATCTAATCTCTGCCAAATCAATCTACCACCCAAGTCTGGAAGTTGAAAATCTAATAAGTCTGCAGTGAAGGACGTGCTATACCTGTGCCTGGAGCAGTTCCCTCTTCATCTCTCTTTTCCACCAGCATGCCCTCCTATTACCCAAGGGAAAGATTAAATATTCAGATTGTTATTATTTATTTAGAGGACACACAAAGAATCAAATCAAGTCAATATTTATCCATCTGAAAAAAAGCCCAGTATATGACAGATGCTTTATTCAGGGTAAATTAGTAGACATATGTCTCAGAGAAATGTTGATTTAGTCTTTTGTCCATATTTCAGTTAAGCTTTCCTCAGGTGTTTTTCAAACTGCAGAGCTTCTAAAGCTTATGCAAAAAGTCTATTTTGTACTAAACCCCATTAGCTCTTTAAAATATACAGGAAAGATGAACTCATCCAATAACAACCTCTGAAAATAACTGCAGCTGAATATAAATAAAATTAAATTTGCACAGAGGAAAAAGTCATTTGAAACTATTTTTTCCATAGAATCCATACCACAGATACTCAATAATTCAGTGAGCTTTCAGGCAATATAAGTCAATATTGACTCATTAAATGCATTAGCTATAAAATGCATCTCTAGTAGGAAGAATGAGAAATGTTTTGTGTTCTTCCCTTTTCATAATTAGTCCTTAGTGGCTTCAGTTTTGGGGTTTGGGTTATTCTTTTGGGTTTTTTTACATTTCACATTTTATAAAAAATGCTTTACAGCAGCTTCGGGAGCTCCAGTGCTTCATTAAAAAATAAACACATATTCTTTCTTACCAGAAACCGGACACAGCAAAATTCTCTTGGTTTTACTTAACATAGATGCTGATAGATATTAAAAAATTGCTTAATCAATCCTTCAGAGATGGCCAGCCAGGTGAAAAAGTGGAAAACTAAACTGGTAGGGCCAGGAGTGAGGGACTCTCCCAGACTGGTAGGACGCAGTTGTCTTGGACTTTTATAGGCACGTGAGACAAAGAACAAAAAATCTGAGTAAATACAAAGTTCCAGTTGCATTAATTTGAAAACAACATGGAGTTCATTTCTCTGACCAATAACTGCATTTACTTAGCATCTTCCATAACACTTTATGAAAATTAATGACATGTATCAATATAACTGTATAAATTAGATGACAGCAAAGTTGCTGATCAGAAAGGTCATTGGAAGGAGTCTGCCCAGGGAAGTACTCCTGTGCATAACTCAAGATAGCAGGAGCCTGCTGCAAGGTCCTTCATCTCTGATGGATTTGGGAATGTTGACTTGATGTGCCTGGACAGCATGTCTGATGGGGACTGACAGAAATGGACCTGCTTTTCTGAGGGAGGTCAAACCAAGTCTAGTTCTTGTCATCCTTGCAAGGTGTCACTCTTTCTACCAATATTCTGGTTTTTCACCATGGATGAAAATTAGAATTTTTCCATTTTGCTTGGTGCTCATCTTTTCAAAGAAGGTGTTGCAAAAGATAATGTGATCTGTGCTGAAAAGTCTCACAGCTGCTCTGGGAATTAATGTTATGAAAATGTATGTAATAATAATAATAATAATAATAATAATAATAATAATAATACAACAACTAGGGGAACATGGGTGTTGACACTGGGGACTGCATAATGGAAGAGGAGGCAGGTAGTTGAAAGAAAGGTCTCGACTTGCTGGCTTACCCTGCAGCTTCCTTCATCAACTGATGTGTCTCTGCCTGAGGTCTCTATAAAAGCACTTTTACAGGAGAGTAATGGGCACCTCACCTGTCCTTAAAGGTTTTTGAAGTATGGGCAAAGGATACATTTCTGGAAAAATAGAATTTAGGACCAATCTTTTAAACTGATGCATGTAATTTTCTCTACCTGTCCATAAAGCTCCACTAAGATCCACCAAGCTCATGCTGTAACTGAAACTGGTACAGTTTATGGCACAGTGAATGCACATGTATTACCTGTAACATTCTCACTGTCTGACTTGATGCAGACAAAACTGAAGAGGCAATGACATCCAAAATCATGAAGAATCCATGAATAAAACAATTTCAAAATATTAGAGCCTTGAGACCCTCATATAAAGATAAAATCAACGTTAGCAGAGATGTTAATGCTCCTCATCTGTGAAAGGGCTGTGATTTGCAGAAATCCTCTGGCATCAGAGTGCCAAACTTTCAGTCTGCTAACTGGATTTCTGGCATTGACCAGCTATATCTTGTTAGGATGTTTGAAATTAATGGATTCCAGCTTCTGTATGTGGAAAACTGAACATCATCTTCTAGTGCGACAGTTGTGATCCATATGTGTAGTTTCAGGTGGGATGATATAAGAGAACATTGACATGAAAAGTTAGATGATGTAGGAAATTATTTAAGTTGGAACTATTCAATAAGTAAATAGTTAAATAAATTTAAGGAAAGCAACCCTAAGGCAATACATTTGGCTCTTGGCATATAACTTAGTGAAAGGAAACTGGATAACACCAGCCCCAGATGAACTGATTTTCTTGGGAGTTCCACAAATTTCTCTTCAGTGTCACATATGGAACAAGTAAATAATGTAACCTTGTCTGGTTAAGTTGGGTAAGTTGGCTGAGCTAAGAATCTGAGATGCCTTTACAAGTACATTAGGTTCATTAGCCACTCAAAAAAGGACTTAAAAAATCCGCCCCCTAATGCCTCTTTGTTTGCTCCCCAGCTCCAAGAAGCCATTTATTTCTTCCTCTAATGTCTAAAGAATTATTTTCACATTCTCGTCGATTAGTACTTCAGTGTGAAACCATTGTCTGCAATATGAGTTCAGCTGTTATCTACTCCCTAAAAAAAAATTATTTCCACATTTGCTATGAAACAGCTTGACAAACAAATAACACCTGCAGAGGATCACGCTCAATAAAGAAAGGGAAGAAAAATAGGTGGAAAGTATGAGAATTCCACTAATGCTCAGTGATTGATCTTGTTAGTACGCATAGCCTGTCAGAGCATATTGCCCCAGCGCAAGCATACAGCACTGAAGCACCAGCAGCACGGGAAAGAATTGCATTTCTATATAGATCACAGTCAGACACCCTCCCCCAGCTTTCTGAGTGGAGCTTGATTGTCAGCATTATACACACGCTCAGACAATGCTTTCAATAGACGCCTTTTTGGAAGACAATTGCAGAAAGCATGATAACGGGATTTGTCACCCTGATGTGGCTGCTGCTTCAGCAGGCATTATAATAATGAAAGGAAGTTTCACTAATTGAAAATGTGAATGAAATTCAGCTGTCTTTATTTTAATTCTTTTGGATGAAAGCCAATTAAAATCATCTGTCTAATGCATCTATTCACCCCTACTTCAACAATGTGTCAATTATAATGGATGTCTAATAAACTTAGACTTCCCAGGACAGAGAGCTGAGCATACAAAACAACTAGTGAGAAACATCAACACATACCTGTAAAATATTTTGGAAGGATTGGCCAAACCCTGCAAATGGCTTGTTTTCCACAGCATGCCTAAAGGGAGTTAACCTGCACATCCTTGGCAGCGGGTGGTCTGGTCATATCTATGTCCTCCCACTGCTGTTCTGCACTAGTGGTCTTCTTTAGGCATATCATGAAACCTCATCGACAATATTCAAGGCTATTAGATATCTCTTAATTTAAATAGCACACTGGTTTTGGGGCAAGTAATTCTGAGTTTGACATCACCTGTGTTTCATCTCTTTACTCTTGTGTTTCTGCCCCCACAGGAGGCATCTGACTTTCATAGACTCCTTTCACTCGCTAACAAGTGTAGCCCAAAGGGAGAAGGCTTGTGGAGAGACACTGATGACACTCAAGCTGTGTCCACAGTGCACATCTTTCAGGTGTTTTGCCCTAGAATTATCTGGCTGTTTAGACTTAAAGCCTGTTAGTGGCATTAAATGCTCTTCTACAGCTCATCTTACAGCTTGGTTTAATGAATAAACAAAGCCAATTCATATCACTCAAGATAGTGCTGCAATGCAAAGCAAGTGCAGTAAATGAAGTAAATGAAGTCAAAACCGTGTGCCTGATGTGGATTGCAGTGTAGCAGTAGCAACAAAGATACTCAGAAGAGAATCAGCATGCAGAGAGAGAAGTTAGAAAAATTCTAGTAAAATAAGGATAAAAATATATTTTATCGGGGATTAAATATATTACTACTAGTTAAGGTACACAAATATATGCAAGTTCAGTATTTAACCCTCTTAGGTCCCTTACTGGAATGAATGTTGAATAACCATGGAAAATGTTTATCTAAAGACAATGCCTCTATAAGACACACCTTCTTCCTTCATAAAAGCCACTTTAAAATTAAGGTCTGTATTAAACTTTAAAGCTTGTCTGTTGCTGTCACCAGTACTTCTTCTGTGTGCATCTCTGTCACTGTTTTTGATGCTTCTGCTCTAGCTGTTTAACATTGGTCACAACACCAGAAACACAATTAAGTCAACTTTCAAGAGTGGAGAGTGAAAAATGTGGTATTTTTTAAAAATTCTTGTAAAACAGCTTTACTGCAGTTATTTTGTATTTATTTTTCTGCAGATATCTTGACTATGACAGTAGTGGAAGAAACTCTTGCCTAAAAAAGACACACACTTTCAATGAAGACTGTAGCATGCATGTGAATTTCTAACTCATCCATGGCAGGAGTTTGTCCTAAAAAAATCCCACTCAGAGGTTAAACTCGCCCAGGGAGGCAACAGAAACTCTCTACCTGCACCTCCCTGTTAACTAAAACAGACCAGATATGAAAAATGAAAATCTTGCTTTTGAGTATAGGAAAATCAGTTCTCAGCTGAGCATTAATTTGGAAATTATTATCCCACAGAACTGGGATGCAATGAATTGAATCTACTCTTGATAACAATATTACACTACCAGCTGTGGGTCCACCAGGAAGTCTTTTTGGCTGCAGAGAGCCCCTGTGAGAGCAGAAACACCTCTGGGAATAAGAAGCTCAGAGAGATGACAAAAAAGACCAATAACACTACCTCCAGGCTCAGTGTTAGGGAGGATTTTACATTAGTCCTTCATGTTATCATGTGGGTTTACATATTTCTCCTTTCTACACCTCTGCATACACTCCCATTGACCTTTCTGTTCTGATCTGAAATTTGAAATTTGAAATTTAAATTAATTATTTTAAATTTATTCTTTATTAAAACCACTATAAAATTGAAATATGTGGAAAACTTCATATTTGCTGATGTGATGGAAAACTTAGTTTGTAAATCACCAGCTAATTCCAGCCTCACCTGAATTGTTAGGGATCTATATTTTTGCTCCTTTTCAAGGCTTATAGCATCAGATACCTCTTGAATTGCTAAGCCATATAGTAACTCAGAGTGATTTCCTTAGCTTTTTCTGTTAGAACTGTTTTAGCTGCATGACCCTACTAAATATTCACTAGATCTCAGAGGAACAATTTATATTCTTACAGAAAAAGGTTAGCTAACCCAGATTATCTTAGGTGAACTGCAAATTTTGACTCCAGGTCTTCTGTATTGCAAGTTCATTGACTGTGTGTTTTGGTTCAAAGAAAGTGAACTACCACTAGCCTCTCTTTTTGATTTATCTTTACGATGGTCGCAGCACTTGAAGCTTTGCAGGTCTGACAGGCAGGAACATCCCAATGGACTCTGGCATGAAGCACACCCTGCTGTGCTCAGCTCCGCCATGGTAATATATAGTCTGTTTATGCTCAGTGGCGGAAACTTCCTCAGGCACCTGTGGAATAGCTTTATGGAGAAAACTCAAAATTCTGGGAAATTCTGGGTTAAGGGAAAATTTTTGAGGATCCGCATTTTGCATTTAAGTCCTTAAAAATATAATGAAGGTCATTTATTTGTGAGTTTAGCCGCAGCACCTTCTCATGGTAAGGATTTTTTGGTAGAAATGTTACAAGATAAGATTTTGAAGGAGAACATGTACGTATCTAGTTCTCACTACATATTTCCCCGTCTCCCAGAGAAACCCAGCTCTGGCATCATAAGTGGTTTGGAGGATCCTGTTTGATAACCTAATAAGTGCAGTGCAGGCTGGTATTACCTAGTAATCAGAAGGGGAGATGAAGAGAGAGGTGATGTTTTCAGGGCACTGGGATGAGAAGATAGTGCAGAAGCATTTTGACTTATTATAATATTGCATTTCTCACATTCAGTGAAAATATCAAATGATTTATCATGATCTGGGCAACAGCTCTGGAAAATTGTTGGGATTGCTCTGTCTGAAGGATGTTCTACAGTGAGACTCTGTAGGCCTTAAATACAGCCCAGGAAAGCTGCGACAAACAGTGTGACTGGATTATGCATGTGAATGACTGATGGAATAGAGAAAGAAAGTTTTGAGGAAGATTTGGGACAGGAGAAATGAAAACCTATGTTATATCTTCCCTGATCATGACTCCTCACAAGGATGCATCACAGAAACTTTATGTAAATTACAGCCAGGACTATAATTTGCACAGATGATAGGAGGTCAATAGAAAGCCAGAGAAAAAGAAGGGAGCTGGGAGGAAAAAGAGAAGAAAAGGTGGCCTGAGTGTGACTCATCACCTGCCTCTGCTGCTCTGAAACCTGGAAAGAAAATAACACAGAGCTTCTAAAGAGTATATTGTATGAACAGATCTGAGGAAGTCAAGGGAAGAAAAGATTTCAAGACCTTTAAGAGCACCATGTGTAAATAGTTCAAATCTTCACTATGTCTGCAGGCAGGACTTCCCAGCTCAGGCCCCACTGAACTGAAGGAGAACATGTGCTTCCAGGTAATTTAAAAGTGTGGACACACTATTCTGGAAATGGTTTCATTGACAAAAATTACTAACAAAGAGGATAGGAGTGGTTTGGAAAAGGTTGATCAAGATGTAAGGAGGAGCAGGTGAGGAGATGTTATTACAGCGAATGGAAGGTTTGAGGAACTGCAGGTAAGAGAGGAGCCTGCATATATTGTGAAAGGAAAAGAAAAGGAAGAAAGTTGAGGGAAAGTCACTCCATCTTACTTGTAAGACTTTCCCCAGTAAGAAACTGATGCAGTACATTGTGGAGGTGTAGTGGAGTGTTAGTGTGACTTTAGGCATAGGAGTCAAGGGAATGGGATGGAGCTGAGGAGGTAGAATAACTGAAGGAGTAGAGCAATGAATTTATAAATATCAGTAAAAAAAAAAGATATGGGGCTCAACCCAACAAATTAATTCATGTTATCACTGAAAATTCTGATACTTATCCTCACTCAAAATGAAGATTTAAGCCATATAATTGACTGCTACATGCAGTTTTCTCAGGCTAGAAAAGTGTCTGGCTATGGGAATAATTGCTCAGGAGGCAGTTTCCTTCTCCTTGCTCAACAAACCATATTCCTATCAAGTGAAAGGCAATTTAGTCGCTTTTTGGTTTTCCTGAAAATAACAAGTTTGTCCACACAAGTCTGTGAGTATATCCTTGATTTAGTCAGTATTTATTATCTATTACATATTTTAAAATGAAGCCATATGTAGTGATAATGCTTGATGCAAACAAATAGTATTAAGCATAACACTTCAGGAAAGGTGAGGCATTACATGCTATCGTGCCAGTAAGTGTACAGTTTTAAAGTTTGTATTACGATTCAATTTGATGAGATTTTGCTGAATAACCAATAGTATTGAATTTCACTTATTGAGGGCAAAATTTATTACTTTATATAATCACTGTCCAATACATTACTATTTCTGTACAGAATAGAGAAGTCTTTATTTCACCTTCAATTTTCCCATCTTATGACAATGCTGTGAAGAGAAAAAAATGTGAGGTACATTGTTAGGGCTTTTGTCCGTCTGTGGGGCATTCATTTACCTTGTTTGCAAATGCTATCACAAATCATCTGAAAGATTTGTCTCTGCTGCTCTCCTCCTCAGACCAGTTCTGACTTCCTTGCCTGTTGCCCACAGAAATGTACTCTGACTACATCGTGAAATGCTGTGCAGTAAAAATGTTAACATTTTAATCTATATTGCCATGTCAGTGGATTTCCAGCCTCTCTTTCAGTAAGATAATACATATGGTGCAAACATTCCAGTAACTCTTCAGAAATGGGGAGGGATTGTGCCACTTTGCTTTTGTGTTTGGAAACAGCAGTCCTGAAGTGCAAACCACTTGGCAAATCATGGCAGTGCAATCTGGCCTGGGACTTTTGTGGCACAAATCCAGCCCAGACAACCCAGACCTTTTTAACCTATTGTTGATCACAGAGCACAGAGTCCAACTTAGTACATGTCTGCAGCATGTTGGCTCATTTCTGCTGGGAGATCAATGCACAAGATCAGGTGCTACAGCAGCTTGCTCTCCTTCTACAGATGCACCAGTGTTCCAAACCAAAAGAGCCACAGCTGGGGCAAATCTGAATCACTGACATTTCCAACCCTGTGGAAAAGGAGGCCAGGTTTCTAAGCAGGTGTTTGTGCATTTTCTGTATCATTCAAGTCTTTCCAGCATCAAAGAGAAATAAATGTTCCTGGATCCATCAGTGATCACAGCACTAGATGTCTAGGTTCCTAGATGAGTCCCACAGGCTTAGGTCACCTGGGAACCCCCTGGAGAACTCTTGCCTGACATCAGGGGAACTGGCTGTGCACCAGACCTTTTCCCTACCTGATTAAGACCACAGAATGTGGGCTCTGCCCTCTACATCACGCTCAGGCTGGACATCACCAAAGCCTAAAGTCACTTGCTGTTCCCAGGCCGTGCTCCCTGCTGCTGAGGAGCAGTCTGAAGACATTGGTTCTACATCATCTACTTCTGTAGTGGATGGACCAGTGCAAGAGCTCTTTCAGGAGTACAGAGGCTGCATCCCCTCTCTATTTTCATTTGTGTCTTTTTGCAAGCAGTGACTTTTAAGGTATCCAGTTGCATTTGGACATAACAAACACAAATCATACATAAAATAAATCACTCTCTGAGTAGCAGGACTGAAGGAGATGGTTCTCTAGAAATTTGTACCCCCTAAATCCTCCACCACTCCAATGTTCTGCATTCCCCGCTTTAATCTCATTTGTTTGTCCCTTACATGTTGGGCTGGGCAGGACACATGTGCCTTGGCAGACTCTGAGGTAAAGGTACATCTCAACTGCCTTCTGCCTCCTGAGTAAAGTAAAGGTGAAGTTTCATCTTCAAAAGTCTTATAGAAATGTAATGTCTTGAAATGCCACCTTTCCTGCCAAATGCAGCTGAATGTGGCAAATGGGTTTAGAAATTGCTAACAAAGAAAAGGAGGAAAACACATCCAGTGACAGGTACAAACAGACACATGTGGCAGATGCAAAAACTTCACATTGTAAGAAACTAGATGGAAAATTACTTGGTCTATGCTAAGGGAAGGTGTGTCCTCCACCGTATAGCTCAGTTCCTGGAATGAGAGAAGCAAGGGAGGGAAAAGACATCTTCAAAGCCAGGACAAGACAAGGCCAGGTTGGAAACATGGGAGGATGGAGAAGTGCCACAGGGTTATCAGCAGTGTGGCTGCTTAATGCACTGGCTGGGCTGGGGACAGGTTTGCATCCTCTGTGCCCCAACCTGACTGATACAGATGAATAGTAGGAAAGACAGGGTGGAATAAGTCTGTACAAGCCCTCTTCTTGCTGAGCTACATTTCTGAGTGACTGTGGGAGCCAAATAGGGGCAGAAGGTCTGATTTCTAGTCCTGGCTCTCCCACTCCCCTTTATGCCTTCTTCTTTGACTTGCTAGGACATTTAAGCTGGAGTTTCTGGAGTGCCTAAAACAGAGATGCCCTCATCCAACACCTCTAGATGACACTGTAATACAGATAAAACATAGAAATTAAATCTCAGCAAAACATGTCCCCTTCATATTTATTAATAATTAATATCAGATTTTCCTTTTATTATTTTAGTGGCTTTGTGAAAATAGAAATAATTGTTGCTGATTATTATTTATTTAAGTGATGACAACATGATTAATAATACTTCAGGATGGGAAGGATTCACACTGAACAACCTAGAATGGGGAGATATTATCTCTGTTGGTGGCAAAGCTTATGATACACATGGATTGGAAAAGTGGTAACACACCTGTAGAGGAAGAATGATTAAAGACAAAGATGGATATGGCAACACACAGATAAAGGAGATCAATATTTAGGATAAAAAACAACTTAAGAACCTGGGCCTATGAATTTGTTGTAACATGTGCAGTCCTTGTTGAGGTGAGGCTGATGTACCTGTTATCTGCCTGCCCATCAACGTGAGTTCAGGATCTTCCCGGGGAAGACATACCTACCACCCATGGAAAAATTCTTCCCTGGTAGACTCCCACTGTCATACATAGCTTTACCAAAGTTAAATTCAAACAGTGATTTCTGTATTTAAAGAGTTACTGAATTACTGAATACTTTTAGCAAAGCTTAGGCCTGTTATGCTCATACACTTTTGCCATTATTGCAAGCATCTTCCAGTGGCTTGCTCTCTGTTCACAGCAGCTGATGCTAAAAGTCTGATATCTGTGCTTGATCTTACAGCCTGAAGTTGCTCTGCTTCCTGCATCACATCTCCATCTTTTAATAGGACCAGAAATTTGCTGAGTTGGTCATAATGTTTCTTCATAAAAAGTTGTTATATTCCCCCCCCCCTCCACCCCCAAACCCTGAATAGTCTAAGATTTTGTTTATGAAAATATTTCACTGTGATGTCTTGTACACCCAACCCTTTGGCTACCTCATTCTTGTACTCTGACTGCATTTCTGATAGTACCTAATATCTTACCTCCCTTTCAGGAGAGTCCATGGTGGAGGCAAGCTTGGTGGCAAGTCTGGCTCATAGAGAAGAGCAGAACCATAAAGGGATGGGAGATGCATCTCCGTTTTCCCCAAACGCTTTTTGTTTCACTTGTGAGATTCACAAATTTTGACTAATTTTATTCTTTGTTTGCCAAAAGGTAAACACTTTACAAGTCCTGTTTTACATGTCTGCAAGAAACACATTAAATGAGACATTTTTGATATTTTCTATCAAACTGCTGTCCTGCTGCATGGGATCCTTGGGGGTGCCTTTAGATCACTCCCTTGTTGAAGCACAGTCACCTCTCTTGCAGGCATTTCTACTTTTCTTCTCTTGTCCCTTTACCACTGACTGCCAAATGGGTCTGCCACTGTCCTGGGGCTGAAGCTGGTGTTAAACAAGATGCTGGGTTGCTGCCTAGTGAGATTTTGGTTCAGTACATACTCAGCTGTTAGGAAAAAAAAATGCCCATGAAGATCCTAAGAGAGAGAAAATTCACAGACACAAATTCTTTCTCTGTTTCTTTTCATTTAATTACATGAGAGAAGCTATTGAGTTCAGACTGTGTTTGTTTTTTTTTGGTTATTAATGCATGAAATAGAATTACAGTTTACAACTGTGGTCATGCTAAAGGATATTTCCCTGCCTTCTCTTTGTGTTTCTTTTGATAAAGATATCTGTATGATTCTTCCAGAGATTTTTCACGGTAATTAGACTTAATTCTTTAATTGACTCCCCCCCCCCATCCCTAAAAATGCTGCTGCTTCCCAGTTATTCTGGATATAACATATGTTGCCGGATATAAACAGGGGGGCCTATTAACACGGTAATAAATTTGCACGCTCTATAAATTCTTGCATCATTCATAATCTAAAATAAAAGATGAGAAAAAACCCACTTTGATTTTTTGTCTTTGGACAGACCTTCAACATACAGATTTATATGGCAGAAACCAGTGTTTTGAAGCTCTCCATTTCCTTAGGCTGGGGGGGGGGGGGAATAAAGCCTTTTTATAATTTTTTTAAGTGGAGTACGGTTGGTCCATCAAGTTTCAGTTTCATTTTGAAATGTGCCCTGGGAGAATGTGCCATAAATGCCAACATATTCAGCTTCATGAACTCAAGATGATATCAGCTTGTAATTGTGTTCTGTTGGCAGTGACTCCTACCAGTTCCATTTTTAAAAAAAATGTTTTACAATTTTGTTTATCACTCCTTTCCTTAGAGAAGCAGAATATAAACTATTATCTTCCTTCCTCATCTTTGGTGCTGCCTTTATTGAAAATTCTCAGTCAGAATTCTACTGGTGCATTTACTGTTGCCCTCAGACAGCAGTAACATGATTTCCTTGCTGACTAAAGAAAATAAAATGCTGCAAAGGACATGTATTTTGACTGACAAACAAGAGGTACATCTGTCTTCTGACTTTAGATTCTTGAAGATATTGCTGAATAAACCTTGCAGTTACCATCTTGCAATTCACGTAATTCATTCCCCACAGAAACACATTCAATTTTAAAAGGAGCTTTGTGTAAAATGACAGCACTAATAAACTGATGACAACATATATTATTGGACAGACTTACAGGCCATGTAAATCAGTACAAATCAGCTGAAAACAATGGATACATTTCTTTCTGCTAAAATATATCCCTTTTATCTTAGTTATATTTGGCAATTTGTTAGTGTATGTGATAAAATGTGTCTAAATAGTACAGGTAGGATATGAACATGGCAGCTATTTGACAAAGCAGCCCTTGAGAGAAAGCACATTTTTCACAACATCAGAAGTTAGTTCCCTAGATGAAGATAACAGATAGGTTTGCTCTGTGTAATCCTGTACATAATTATCTTCCAAATGAAAACCCTACCTAATTTCTTTCTGTTGCTATGCATCATTATCTTAAATATTTTCGTAACCATTTCATTACCATCTCCATCCCAGTACTCATTCCTCTATCCCAATTATTTTGTCTGACATCATCAAACTGAATATTTATCTTGTGCTTTCCATAGCCTTCAATAACTACCTTGGTGTCAGAAACCACATCTGTAATAAACACACTCAACCTGGGGTATTATTAAGTGTTGAAAAGGTGCCCTGGTGTCTGCAGCTTGTGCAGAGAAGTAGAGCCTGCATTGTTCTGAAGAATCACCACCAGCTACGAGGTTTACTTGCTGACATTTAAAAATAATGGAGTTGTTTACTTGGTGTCTTTTTTTTTCTCTCTGAGCAAATAAGCATAAAAGATCCTGTTAAGGTTTTGTTTCCAGTATGGCATTCTGTGACTTTTTTCCCTCCTCCCCCCGCCTCCCCACCTTTTTTTTTTTCCCTAAAAGTTTATTATTTTTATGGATTGGCCAGTTAGAAAAACTGGTGCCTGCTTACCTGTTAGAATGGAAAGATATGAATACAGAACCTCAGCAGCAAGCCCTGGCTGAGTCATGAGGAGACATGAAAGGGTACAGTGGCAGTTAAGTCTCCTGGCACATGAAGGAGTGTAAACCATTGATCACAATACGAAATGCTGAAAACTGAAAAGGAATCCAATTTATTCTAAATAAAACTACTCTGTTCTCCAGTGACAGATTCCAGAGTCAGACACCAGAGAGGAACTGACAGCAGATGTTTTAGAGCCAAGACATAGAGAGGCTGAGTAATAGTATAGAAAAGAAATTGCTTTGAACTTCACCCCTGCTTTAAATACTTCAAATCAATAGGGTCACAGAGCTCTTTAATAGAGTGATGAGGTCTTGCCCCAGCAGATCTTCACAGTGACAAGTTGATGTGCTTCCTAGCAGCAGGGTCATAAAAATTTCAGGCTTCCCTCTGAAAAGGGGCTTTGTATTAGCAAGGTCCATTTGGAGTAACTCCCTTGTATGGCCGCTCTCAAAAGCTAAGCCCTAATAGTCTACATCTAAATGGGACTGACCTCATGAATTACCTCAAGAAACTTAATCTATAAACTGGCTTCTTCTTATGCAGACTGATGAATTCTTGTTTATTTCTAAATGGCTGTCACAAAACCTATTCATCAAACTCTTAACGGGGAAGAGAGTCTCACATAATCCTGCTTCAAGTGCGGCACCATTAAATAATCATTAGACTTCATTGCTGGTCTTGAAACCCACTCTAAATCCACAAAGCAAGCTTTTTACCATTCATCAGAACTGCATTTAGATGAGATTTTGACCTGATAAAAAAGAGTGTTTTTTGTCACTATCGGTTTCATGGCTGTGCTCTTTCTCCTTTCAGAGGCTGTGGTGGGGTTTATTTTTTTTCTCTTTCCTTAACAAAAGTAAAAGAAAATAAAGGCAGATGGCCAACTCTTTCCAATATCCGTTTGCTTTATTTGAGCAGTTTAATGTAGTGAAACAGAGTGAAATGTTGCTACTTGCTAAATGGTAAACAACGCCATTACCCAGAATTCAGCAGCAGACTGATACAAAACAGGGTGCTGGTGATTAATTAAACTGTTGTTGTAATTGTAATGCATGATACATAATAGATGTGTGCTGCGTATTTTAAAAGCTGCAAATTAGCAAAGAATAGCTTCCTTACATAGCACATCTCCATTCCACACTGTTAATGCACAAATAATAAAAAATAAAAGGTCATTACTGTTAACTAATAAAAAGAATGTCTTTTGATTTTCCTTACCCTGCAACCATATGCTGGAGGAGTTGAATATTGTGGGGCAGCAGATCACACGTCCCTGCAGAAAAAATGTGGGCCATTTTCTCCCATCTCTCTTGGGTACAAAGATATCATGTTTATTATTAATCAATAACAATTAGAATTATCAGCTTGAGCTGCACAATTTCAAGATCTGCTTCTGAGCGGTTACAATTCCAGTTATAATCATCTCCCTCAAAAGAGCAAAGTTCATGTTCTGCAAATAACTACAACGAACACTTTCATTCATATGGCAAATTCAAGTGTGACTTCCACCGAGAGGCAGGTTGAGGTTGCCATCCCTATTCTCTGGCATACTGAGGCATGCACCTTACTTCAAGAGTGATAGTGTCTCTTGTTGTGACAGGACAATGCCTGTTTTTAAGTTCAAACATGTCCTGAATGCCTAGACAAACTTGGCCTAAATCCCTGTCATGTATCAGGCTTGAGCTGATAATAAAACAAGCTTAGCCTGCTAGTTTTTTTTACTCTGTTTACTCAATATCTGTCAACCAGGGCAGGGTGCTCTGACTTTGAAGGTTTTTTCACTCACCACCAAAGACCTGAGACCTAATCTCTCAGAGGGTGCATCTGTGCTGGGGACTCTGAGCTGGGCTGCTGCAGCCTTTCTTCCATGAACCACACTTATGGTACCAGTCTTCCCTATGCAATATGAACACCAATGTAAATGATCGAAACAAGACTGGCAATTGCAAAATTTACTTTGCTTTTCAATCGCTGAGTGCTCCTCTGCCTGGGTAGCCCTGGTTCATCTGTGGGGTTCCACAGATTGCTCTGGACTACAGTGCACCTGCCACTGGGAATCATCCGAGGCCAGAATTCTCTTACACTGGTGATATGGTTGTTGACAGGTCAACTGTGAAGGGCGATTAATCAAAATGAATACTTCACGGTCTCATTTTAATTATAGAGAAAATAATTATTTTAAAAATTCTTAAAAATAGAAAGCATTCAACCCAATTAGGGCCTCTTATGGTGTTTTCAGTCTTCTGTATTAATTTTTAACACTCAGACACCTTTATATAACTGGCTAGTGTTCATTGAACTATATTTACCCTCTGATCAAGATTTTCTCCTTTACCTAACACATATCTATCCACATATTTACGTGGGTGCTTAGTTCTTGCTCAGTTCTCAGTTAGTGACTATGAGGGAGAAGATAGTTGAGGGAAGATTGCGAAGGATAGAGGAGAGAAATTAAGTACAACTGCTGCCTGTGTTTACAGAATGGGGTTCACAGGATTATGTGTCTCAGGGAAATTTAATAAGATTCTGTGGGTAGGTACATGATGTACTCTACTCTCTTGTGTGCATAAGAGATACACACAGGTCTTGACACTCATATTTATTCATAAAGGATTCTGAAATGGCATGATTTTAAATATAGCCTAAAATCCAAGGATAGTAATAAGGATGGAGGATGATAGCAGAGCCTGATGCCTTAATTAATACAAAGGCTCACCCTGATTTTTGAGAAATGGCAAGTTCTTCTGCCTACACCCATGCTGATGCCATCCTCTGCTGTGCAGAGAGGTGCAAATCCTTGGCCAGAATGCCAAGAAATAGTGCAGCCTTAGTCTGGCTGCACACTGCTGTTAGAAGGTAGAATAAATATCCATCTGCTGCCTTTTTATATCCTCCCTGCTATTTCCATGATCACAGGATGTGTTGTTTATCCATGCTTAGTCTCCTTCTCCTTCAACTCTTTCTTTGATTCCCTCTTTGAGGGATGTGGGAATGCCTGTAACAACTTTTATGAATATTATATGTTCCATCTGCTTTTTGGAGTGCTGTTGCATTGCTTACAATACTATAAGGGGTTAATTCCAGTGAGGTTTCACAGCTCCTAGGAAAGGAAACAAGAAGCTGGGATAGTAGATGTGGTGATCAATTCACTGAATAGGCAAGACAGGCAGTGCCCTCATGTATTGCCTCCCTTGACTCAGAAGCTCTGCTTTGGATCTGGAGTATTGAGGAGGATAACCTGGTGAAAAGCAAAGCTGTGGAACAGGAGAAAGAAAAATTTCTATGAGTAGGAAAGCAGAAACAAGCAAGACTTCAGACTGATGACTCAGGGATGACAGTTACTGTGATCTATGTCCACCTCTGTCTCCTTCAGTATGTAGCTGATTATTTATTTGTAGGTCTTTAACTTTCAATAAAAACCAAAACATCCTCTAGTCATCCCATACTTCTGTTCACTGCTTTGGTTACTTGGCACCCTCTTGTTTTTCTTCCCAGTGTACTAAGTTTTCCATGTTTCCAGCACTTTCTATATTTTCATCTGATTTCATACTGCCCCTTTAAAACAACCTTCCAGAAATATTACTTGACTGTCCAGTTTCTTGCCTTATCTCCCTTCTTCTGTATGAATCTTGTACCTTAGTTTAGGTTACACAGCACTTCATGGAGAAATTGCATTAGCCCTGAATTTAGTTTGTCATAAGCTTAGGTTAGTCAGTGCTCCTTCAGCATTTTATTTTCTCAGCTATGCTTTTATGGTTTTTTATTTTTAATTTTCAGTTTAGCTTTTTCAGGCTGCATGGATATATGGATATAATCATGCCTATAGATTGCAAGTTTGCTGCTTGTTTTATAATGTAAGGTTGGTTATAACAGTCTGGTTTTGCTGAACGAGTGTTATTTCTTGATGTCTCAAAACACTATTGGCAGTCTCTTTCAAACACCTTTTATGAACCATGTCTTAAAGATGTGCAAAGTGTGTCTTGAGACATCTATCAAACTGCATCATGCTTGCTGTGATTAAGTGACTTAGGGAGTGGATAATAAGATACATCATTTTACCACTGATTTGCTCAGGCATTTGTGACAGATGCAGGAGCGCAGTTTGACTCAGATTATGGAGATCAAAATGGTGCTGACCCCACAAGGCATTATCTGTTCAGGAATGCACAGGCTCTGGTTAGTAGGCAGGCGCAAGAGTAAAGATCTGTTTCCTGGTCCCTGAAAAGTGTTTCCAAAAATACTTGACTAATATTTGCTGTTCAGGAAAACCATAGGAAATGAACACTGAACTTTTAAGTCTAAAAAAAGTTACTGAGAACTTCTTATGCTTCCTTTAGACCTTTCCAGTACAATAGCATCATAACTCTTGATGGATTCCTCACTTACCTATATGGTGTTATCTCTAAGTTCTCTAACTCCATATTCTCTCCCTCTCTCTGTTCTACTCCTTTGATTAAGAATTGTACTGCTCTTTCATTTTTCTCCATTTAGTAGATTCTTCGCAGTGCCATTAGTGCTTGCTTTCCCTGATTTCTTTGATTTTTTTTTTCCTTCATAACTGTACCAGGTATGGTCAAGTTTCTGGAAGATACTACTACTCATCCCAGGAATAATCCTGAATTCTACACCCAGAGCAATAGATTTGTCTTGGGCATTCTCAGCATCACTTATCCAAGCTAATGTCCTTCTTGCAACTGGATGTCAGTTCCACTCTGTGTGAAGATCTGATGTATTTTTAATGGATTACTCAGAGGGATCAGCAGGAAAAAGTGTCTAAATGTAAGTATTTATGTTAAATATAAGGATTTTTTTGAGGGAGGAGTGGTAAAATACCTATTAGAACATTGGATATGAGGCATTTTTTTATGTGAATAAATTTTGCAGGTGTTTATGAAGATTTTGTCTAATGTCATATATGAGTTACCAGACAGCAATTGTAAGAAAAGAAAGACAAC
This sequence comes from Pithys albifrons albifrons, assembly GCF_047495875.1. NCBI lineage: Eukaryota > Metazoa > Chordata > Aves > Passeriformes > Thamnophilidae > Pithys > Pithys albifrons. Next base: position 52,937,236 of record NC_092461.1, read on the forward strand.
AGCTAAACTTCTGTTCTTGTCCTAGTTCAGCAGCTAGGACCAGTTTTATCACTGTATGGGTGTAACCAAAGCTGTGTATTTTGTGCTCTGTGTCATTTCTCATGAACTGTTAACAATGGACCATTTGCAGCAGCTTCCCAGGGCACACCTGATCCTTCAGGAGATAAGCTGGGTGTAGAGAACCCTGTGAGATAGAAGCTGTGATAATTCCCCTCCGGGGAGTCATTAACACCTTCACATCCAGCCTGAGGTGTCATGTCTGCTAAGGGCCATCAATGATTCCAAAAATGTCCCATGAGGTACTGGGCATTCCCACCTGAGCATGAGGGTATATGATCTTGGGGTTTCAGAACTTCTGGGACCACTCATCAGATCCAGAGGAGGACCAGAACCTCAACAGGAGTGCGACTGTCACTCTCAACCAGACTGCAACCATCATCCTCATCATTTGGTTTTCCTTTTCTTCTGCTTTGGACTCAGAGGGACTATGCGGTGCTCAGCACAGGGGCTAACAAACACCATTCTGTTCGTGCCCCAGGGTGCTGGGCTATATGTCTGGGTTTAAACCATTTTTTTTCCTGTATTGTTGTAATCTTTTTATTAAATTGTAACTCTGATTTGTAATCTCTTTTTGAGTTGGGTTCTTTTCTGCTGCCAGTTTACCTTTAAACCAGCAGAATTCTGTAACAGTGAGAAAAGAAAAAGGGGTTTCATTCATCTTGTTTAGCACCTGACAGTCATCTACAGATCAGTGTCAGTCATATAAATATCAGTTCAGAGAAGCCCCTGAATAAAGTTTATTAAAGCATGCAAGTAATAATTAAGTGAAAAATTGTATATTTAATCCCTAGCCAAGCTGAAACAACTAAATGCCCAGATGATACCAAGCTTACTCAAAGTGTCATGAGAAACAGCTCTTTGATCATGTTGATTTCATACTGAGAATTCCTGAGATTATTGCAGTATTAGAGATTTTCACATGGCATGGTAGCATGATAAGCATAATACTTTATTAACCATCCTAGTAATTTTCTGGTATGGTTGTTATGCTGAGGAAAATGTAATTCCTTTGCTTCCACCATACCTGGTACCTTGCTGTCTGTATAACATCCAGCAAAGGCATAAGTGCCCTAAAAACCTGGTATCCTGAGAAATCTGAAGGAGAGTGGGTGGTCATCAGTTTCCCTGTGGAGAAACTGGTGGATAATTATGGAGATCTTTTCTCCCTCACTGTTGACACAAGGGCTTTTAAAGGTTTTTTGCTGTGATTTTGCTCAGCTGTCATGCTGCTTTATAGATGAGTCACAAATGATGTCACAGGAGAAAGGAAACTAAAATTCCTGGCTTGAACATCTTATGCTCATGGCAAAGCGCGACCATCCGAGAAACAACAAAGCTGTGAAGTCTTAGTTTAAGGATGTGTGGGGAAAATTGGGATGTGTGTGGGTAAATGACCTATTAGCCTATTGGCAAATTCAAATGCAGCAGAAAAATTTTTTGAAAAAATAGATTAGATCATGAGATCTGACACCAGCACAAGTGAAACTGAGTTTTTCTTGCTGTGAATACTCTGTTTCACCATTCAAATGGCTTCATCCTTTGCATTTGGACACCACATATACCTCTTCAGGGAAACGGCAGCAATATCTTGATGTGAAGTCTGGATTCTGACTCTTCCTGGATGGTTTCATGTCACAGCTTTTGTGTTGGTGCTGGGAGTTGCTACTGTCCCTAGAAGCAGGGAGACAAGCAGACTGACAGAGGGTCGGATGAGACCTCTGCTCACATTGTTGAATGTTGATGGTCACACTCTAAATAGCTGTTGTCAATAGATCTTTTTTCTGGGACAGAGGATAGAGATTATCATGGAGTTACATGTCTGGACAGGAATCAAAAATGCATCTGTATTGTCATTCAGGGAGCTCTGCATAACATTGAGTGAAAACATAGGTAAAACATGTCCAACATGGGTTTTTCACTGAAAATGTCAGACTTAGATAATCTAAAAGTGTTTCTGACAAGCTAGTGGTTCTTTGTAGTACTAGCGGGAACTTGCTTTGAAGTGGCTTTTTTTCTTTTTTATACTGCAAAAGCTCAAAGGTCAGTAGATTTATCCATTCGAAGGTCTCTGTGGAGAGGTCAGCTCAAAGCTTCACTGTGTTTCACTCATTCAAACGAACACAGGGAGACTGCAGAGGTTAGTTAGGAGATAGGATTACAGTGTCTGCAGTGTGGAGAAGGTGAGCCTCTCAATGTCCCTATTATGGCTAATTCCATGTGAACAAACAACCCAATTCATAATCAACAAACCATCAGTGAGATTGTCATGGTCTACAAGAATATCTAGAAATTTATCTGCATTATTAATCAGTAAGTATAAGATTATTATCCATCGTCAGATTTTCAGGACCTGAGAGGTCTGCTTTCATCTAGGTTAGGCCTGTAGTATCTAAGAAACTGGATGCCTGAGAAAGTATTTGTGCTCAAAATTGTATTTTTGTCTCTGTGCTTTTTCATGTGTGCATAACCTTTTGTTTCAGGCACCCATCGTCTTCTGCTTATCCATGTTACCCTGAGATCAGATAACTGCAGTGCATTCCACTTGCAGCTATTCCTGGAGGGAATTTAAAAGCATGAACTACCCCACTTATTAAAGGTAGGGAACATTTAACACCAGTGTGCCACAAACCACAGCAACTCCCAGTGGTCTCTTGGGTAGGATTCAAGGGGATGGCATTGACCTTATAAACCAAAATGGTCTGGCCCAGCTTATTAACACCTCCTCTCCACACAATACTCCACAGCTGTAATTGAGAAAGGTTCAGACTGAAAGTGTTTTGGGATATTGCTTTGATTGTATAAAAGCTGGAGCTTTTTTTCTGTAAATTTTTCCAAGTGCATCAGGTTTTGGGGGAGATTATGAAAAGGACTGTAACAAGAGATTGATGGGATTGTTCAGTATGGAATAGCACATTGTGAAAACATATTTCTTTATGGCTTTGCCTGTTGCTGGCAAGAAATTTCATTTGACTTTGATGGAGTTCAGATCATTGGTGCACTGACTCAGCAATTCATTAAGGAGACCATCATTTGATTTGCAACACTGGAAGATCAACTCTGTAAGCACTATACTGCTATCCAAAAGCCAAGACTTTCAAGGCAGCTGCCTCCAAACCTCTGCTTGGTTCCTAAGACAGGACCTATTTCCCAGACTTTGTGGTGGTGTTAGTTTTCCTGGAACAATGGGTAGTGAAGGTAAACTCAGCTGCTGAGATGGACTGATGTTCCCTAGGAATTGTGGTTATTAAATAATTAATTAAATGCAGGGAAACGGGGACTAAAAGAGACCATTGTATGACTGTTGTAGAGGCAAGTAATTCAATTGCTGGAAAACAGGCACTTAAAAAAATAAAATTAAATTTTCCTTTTCATTTGATTTAGCACCCTTAGCACATGAGGACTCTGAGTTTGAGAGTGGTAAAACATGGCAGTGGGGAAGCTTAGGAAGTATTCATCTGAGGCCTGGAAACCTGGTTAAGAATTTTTGCTCTGTATGAGCAGAGTCCATCAGAATCTGTGGCATGTCTAGTGTGCTTGTGACAGTGTTTTGTAAAGCAGACTACCGTGAATTAGAAAAGAGAGGGAAAAGGTAAAAGTACTATCTGAACAAAACTGCTAATCCCACAGGATTCCTGTTTTGCTGTTGGATATTAAAGGTCTTTGGCCTGCATAGTAAGAGCCCATATGCTTAGACAAAAGAAAAATTGCACAGAGCTTTCAAGTTGCTCAAGCTTTTCTGAGTAGCAATGGCTCCTGAAGGAATGACAGAAATGTTTTATCCTTCCTCCCTTCCCTGTTTATAGCTCTGACCTGCACTTCTTCAGCACTTCAAACAAAGGCAGAAACTCTGCATTTGCTCTGCCTGGGTTTTGTTATTCCAGGTTCCTTGTGTGACAGCAGAGTCTTCTCAGGTTGCTCTTATCTATGTTGTCTTGTGGAGATATTTAATCTCAGAGCTCTAAGATCCCACGCACCATCAGAGCAACTACTATAGCACACTTTGGCCTCCCAAGATATAAACAAATCTCCCAGTATCAAAGGCAGTAAAACACAGAAAACTTTAATCTTTTGATAGTTTTATAGTGAATAGCTTCTCTGTGAAGTGTCCTAGATGGTGTTTCTCTGATAGGCACAAGATTGAGAAAGTGGGATAATATGACAATCCCTAAAAACTTGATTTTAGTGTCATTCTAACAGTCCACATAATTCCTAGAGCAACTTCTCTTGTTTATTAAAATAGACATACCTGTATATATCCTAGTATATTAAGCACAGAATGGGTATACAAAGAGTGAAGGATTTAAGTCAGGGGTTAAAGGAAAAAATGTAACATGGAGATGATATCTTTCTGTCTTTCTGAGCATCCAGGGCCCCTGTTACCCAGATGTGCTCAAGGATCAAATCATATAATAATCTATCTCCTCTGCTATGATTCTCCTCCTCACCTAGTAAGCTGTCATCACTGTTCAGGTAGAGGCCTGGACTCTATCTGTCATTAAGCACCTAACATGCAGTTCATACTTCTCCGTAGTTCCTCTATAGTCAAAGAAGCAGCTCTGAGGTCATTTCAGTCCACTCAAACATTGAATCACCTTATGAACTGCCTGGCCCTCTTAAGACCAAAGAGGAGATCTAGGAGGACAAAACACACATACACAACCTGTTTAGATGCATTTTTACCTCCTGTGCATCCAGGGATTGCATCTCTGCCAGATGCAAGCCTTTGTTAAGCCTCCTTTCCATCCTCCAGCCTTCATCTTGTGCAATTGCCAAAAAAATGTCACCCATGAGATGTAAAAAAACATGTGGACATCATGCTGGAAAAGAGTACGTGCAGAATGCTGTGTAGAAAATGGAGTGGAGAACATGGAAAGGGCATGAGCCCAGGATATGCTTTCTCACAGAGAGTGGATACCCTATCATGTGTTACCCGCTCACATATAGATGAGGTGTCTGTCATTCTGGTCCTGCTGTGCTGGGTCTTGGAAAGGAAACGTGCAAAACCAGAATTGCCAGTAGCTGTTTTGCTCTTTGAAGGAGAGCCATTGAGGTTGCACTGACCTTTGACAGAAGCCAATGTCCTCCACAGTACCAAACTTTAGTCTTAAGTTGCTCTAAACTACTCATTTCACTAATTTGGCCCAACTAAGCAGGCAACCACTAGCCAGTGGATTGGAGACTACCCTTATTCTGAGCTCTGGTGGTCCTGACTCACTGCCCTGGCTGAGATCCCTCTGCCTGTGCAGCTGGGGTGTCAAAGATGCTGCCCGGTTACACTGATCAATGAGTTTTCAGACTTCTTGGGTTCTATCACCATGTCTATCTCCATTGCTGTAGTATTACTGCTATAGAAAGGAATCCCAAAAAAGTATATGGTGCCTATAGTTTTAGATAAAATCACTCACTACAGTCCTTGTTCCAACGTTTTAAAACAAGGAGAAAAACTCACTAAAAGAAGTGCATTATATGCTTGGGATAGGGACGCAATAGTCCTTATGACCAACAGATTTCCTACACATGACACGCATATGGACTCATACTTCCCTGTATAGGCATGGACACAGAAGGGTCTTATACACAGAGGAGATAATCTCACCTTACCTTTTGCTAAACCATTTTTGTTCAGTTTTGTTTCAGTTCCCTGGTTACCTGAAACTTAGTTTGCTGAAATGCCACGAGTTGCTTCAGGTAGTACATAATCGTCAGCCCATTTTTAGAGGAATAATGAGGCTGCCTGCTGGTCCAGGTCTGGAGAGAGGCTTTAATTTATTGCTCCACTGGCAAGGTGGCAGCCCTTCACTCTGTGGTGAGTGGCCCACCACACAATCCCGCTAGCCCCTGGCCCAGCTCCCAGCACTGGGGGCCATGCAGAAGCTCCCACTAGGCAGCACATCCCCAACACCACAGGGGACTGCTTTACCCCTGCCATGTCCTCACAATGTACTGGTTCCTGAGACTTTCCTTTCCTAGTTGCCTCTTATGAGGGTCTCTGTCCTGCAGGAAAGCTTAGGGAAAAGGGTTGTTGCTTTTTAAGAGTGACTCTGAGATTGAAATATGTGTGCTCCCATCTCCCTTCCTTCCTTCTTCTTTGCTCTGAGAGTTACCCATAAAATAGATTTCTGTAGATAGTGGGTATAGCCCTGTTTTCTTTTTCACTGAGGGAGCTGCATTACAATCAGAATCAGGCTGGCAATTTTTTTTTTGGAAGAAAGAAATATATATTTTTTCCTTCATCATGAAACTTCTTCAAGGAGATTTTGTTATGTTACAATCCAAGTCCTGCTATTTGGCACAGCAAGTAATTATTGTACAGTTACTGATTTTCTGACTCACTCCCTTTGCAGATCAGTTCTGCTTCTTCGGATTCATTACAAGCCTCAAGGAACAGAGCAGAAAAACAGCATGTCCCACCTTCACATGTCAGATAGTAAAGCTTAGTCATGCAGCTTAAAATAAAGTAAGCAAGGGGCAGATGGCAAAAAGGACAAAATGTGGCTTATTTAATCTGCCTGTGTTTGCAAGGAAGTAATTGTCTTTTAGGCTCCAGAAAACAGAGTGCTACCAGAAGACAAACAATGAAGTCTCTCTTTCCAGGGCACATATGACACTATTTGTATAGCTTCAACAGGAGCCTGCAGTTAATTCAGGGCTTTCAATAAAATTTACATTCACCATATGTAGAGGAAAAAAACACCTTCCTTGAATTTGGAAGCTGAATTGACCTGCTTCCCCTCCCTCATGTGATCAGTTCACCCAGAGAAACTGTAATCCTCTTTTGAGCCCATACAGTAAAAATGTCTTTAACAAAATAGACCTTCCAACATAAAACTATTATGTGAGGAAACAAGGCACTAAGTGGTACAATAACTTGAAACACAATACTGTCAGAAACAATGACTGTAGGGTTGACAGTTTCCATCAAACTGGTACCAATTTAAAGCTTTTAGTAAGTGCAATCACTAATGTATGCAGAGCTGTTAAGTAGTGAGACAGAGGAACTTAGCTACATTTTGTTTTGTACTGACAAACCAGGAAAGGACAGATCAAATACTGGAAGTACAGTTGCTGATTAGGTATTTACTTTTGCAAGGTTCTTTGTAGTTTTGAATATTTTCAATGAATGAGTGTGTACAGTGCAGTTCTGCACAGGCTGAAAGGATTCCTTTCTTGCTTCAGATAAATAGGACACATTTTAAACCTACCATGTTACTGGTGAGAGAACCACCCCTGAGCAAAAACAAGGCAAGGGATAGCCTGAGTAAATCTGTGTGTATGAAAAACTCATACTTTCCAAATGCTCTGTAAAGTTTTAGCTTTTAGATGTTTTTGATTAGGGAGCACCTCCTGTAGATTCCAAATCCATCAGTGTGCAACATCCTTTGGAGAGCCAGAGAGGACCTGGCTAACTCTAGAGTGTGCTGTGTGTACCTGGTTGACAAACGACAGCTGGGAGGCATGCACAACTCGAGAAAACAGAACATGAAATCTGATGATGCCTACAAATTTCCCAATCTGAGGTCCAGTAATTTCTAGAGGTCTTTATAAAACAGAGAAGGAGGTGCAGGGAAGAGAAGTGGAACCATTAGGGAGAGGAAACATTAGCCTTTTTGACAAGATACAAGACCTGAAACTCTTGGAGAGGAAAAGATTGGTGAGAGAGGAAGGTATTTCACAAATACAAAATCATGGGGATGGCAGGTAAGGTTAATGCAGCTCTTTCATCCACCAGTTGTGCAGGTACTCAGTAATGCTAGTAGGAGACTGCTTTAAAACAGACAGAGGGAAATCCTGGACAAGCATGTAGAGGCAGATGGTTTCAGCTGATTCAAAGAAAAGATGGACAAATTCACAGACCAGCAGTACACTAATAAAGTGAATAAAAGAATATACCCTCTGGCATCTCTAATCCAGGGACTACAGTGAATGGATTAGAGGGGTCAGCCAGGTGTTTCCTGCTGCTGCTGTTGGGGCAGAACACTAGGCCAAATGGCCCACTGCTTGGGGCCAGCTGGGCATTCTTTTTTCCTATTCTTGTTTCCTGGAGTCTAGAAGCAGACAGGGCTGGGTGTTCCTCAGTGCTAGGCATAAATATTGGCACTAGTGTATTCAGAATTTTAATCCTGGATCTCACTTAGGTGCCATCTAGAGCCTTTACTGGCTTCTGATTTTGACGCTGAAGCTCATCCAGTGTTTCAAGATCCATTTTTGGGCTTGTCTAGAGGCACAGAAATCTTGAAAATGAAGAAGAGCTTAACACCGCTTTCATCATTACCCTCAAGAAGCATGTTTTGTTGACCTTTTTCATCAAGTAGAGAAGCTTGGTTTCCTTCACTTAGATGGTTTCTTGAAGACAGATAGACATAAAAGAAAGAACAGAGTTCCTTACCTACAGTATAACTTCAGAACTGATAGTCCTGAAAAGATGGAGTTACCTTCATTTCAGTCACCATGTTGAGTGCAAGCATCAGAACAGAGACATAAGGAAGACTCCCTTCCTCTTCACATTTTTAAGTACCATTTTACTTCTGCATTAGCAAGACAGAAGTGGAAGTTTTGGGAGTTGGTTGGAAGCCAGGGTGGTGAGGTAGCATAAGAGATGTGTTACTGCTGCATCTGTGCCCTGTCCTAGGAATCAGGCATCTTCTCTGCAGTGCAGTTGTTCTCTGTATAAGATTTTCTCTTACCAGGGATGTCATTGGTTTTTGCCACCATCCTCCTTTAGTTTGGTCTTCCCATTGCTCCTGAATGCTGCATCTCCTGTACCAATTTTCCTACCATCTTCCTATCTCCCTCTCTCATGTACTGGGCTTATTTCCAGCAATACTTTTAAAGGCATTCATAACATCAACAAAAATGTTTTAGTGACATGTGCAAATCTGCCTGTTCATTTTAGGTCAAACACATCTACCTGCAGGTTGTCTGAATTTTTCAGCAGCTAGAAATCTTCCTGGAGAACTAGTCAAATCAGAAACTACTACTTTAGTGTGTGGCTATAGTAGCAAAGTAAAAAAAAAAAAATTTCCTTGACAGGAACACAGCAGAAATGCCAATGTGGCATGACATGTCCTGCTGGAACTCTCTGTACCTTACATTGCATACATTTTATTTCAAAGATGATGGCGTTTTCTAGGCTGTCACAAACTGTTGTGATTCTCCCAGCCAGCAAGTTCCTATGGCATCATGTAACGTTGCAAATTCTTGCTCTCTAACTTTTGAGTTACGTTGACTCAATTCCTCTTCCCTATGGCTTTCCCAGGATTGAAAATAATAGTAAAAGAATGGTTCAAAAAGCAGAAACAAAGCCAGGGAAGTATTTGGGCTTATCTTTTTTAATAGAAGCCTGGGGAAAAGGCAAGTTAACCATTTTGATAAGAAAAGCATGTTAATCTTACCTCAGATAGGTTTTCAGTATCTGCCATCTAACTCCTCCTCTCTAAATTCAGTCACCTCTGTTAGTAATGCGGTGCCTGATTAGCAGAAGTATTTAGTAAGCTAATGTTCACTGTCCACAGCAGGAGGCTCACACAGCTTGGCTGATGAGAAATGAACTGCCTGAAGCTAGCTTTTAATGGCAACTAATTTCCCATATTTGATACTCAGCTCAGCCAACTAATATCTAGCTCAACCGTGACAAGACAATCACAGTTTCTTTTGAAAATCCTTTAATCTGGGATGCAAACCAGTGTGCTCAAGGCTATAATGAACTTCTGAGATTATGTACTGGCTATTTTATAGGAGGTTTATTTTCCCTTTCCTTTTTTTCTTTACAGTCTCAGAAAGGCTTAAGAATACATATTTTCATAGTGTTGTGCTTTCATGCATTTTGCCTAGTGCACAGAGATAATCTCTTCCTGAAAGTTGGTGGCAAAAAAGTTTTGAAAGGACAAGTAAACAGCTTTCCTTCCAGATAACCCATAGGATGTGGCAGTTCACAACAACTCAGCATCATAAGTGGCTTTTAAATCAACTGATCTTGTTATTCTGAATGTGTTTATATATCTAACATGTTTTATATGCACTGGCTTGGGCTTTGACAAATCCCATTACTCTCTGTTACTCTATCTCATTACACAGTGAATTATTAAATAGAACACTTAACCTAATTAGATATTATTGTCATGATACATACAGACATCCTGAAAGCAGTCATTCCTTCTTGTTGTTCTGACTAGTCCCTCAGTTGTTTTTTATCTCTTGTTCTGTGTTGGTGGTAGGGCTTTTTTCTTCCTTAAGAAACATCAAATCTCTGGTAGAAGAAAAATGAGTTTTCCTTGGTGTTTTTGTTTGTTTGTTTGTTTGCTTTAATTATTTACATAGATACACACAAAGATACACAACTAAAATTACTCTGAGCCACAAACACAGCCTTTGCTCCTCTAGTGGTGTGCATACTCATTCACTTATATGAAGCTAGTAAGATATGCTTAGTAGTATTTTAGTTTTAGACTAGACTAGAAATTTTCATTCCAAAGACACCATTCCAAGAGAGAGGAGGTGTTTGACTCTTCCATATATTGGCTGATGAACCCAGCCCATACTATGTTGCATGCCCAGTACCCTGCAGGGCCACAGAGCCTCCTGTCAACCCCGCAGGGCCACAGAGCCTCCTGTCAACCCCTCACTGATGGCCAAAGTGTGCATCTGTAAAGATGTAAGGGATAATTTCTGGCTGTTAATTTAGGAGACTTATCAGATCAACAAAGCCAGGCTAGTATATTTTCTGTCTTTTCAAAATACAGTGCAGTCATGGCTGGCTAATTGGAAAAGATGCTTTCTATCACATAGTATACTTTTAAATTAACAGACTGTCACTTGCAGATATGTTTTGGATCATTTCATTATTATTCCAGCAAACTTTCAAAATAAAATATTTATTTTTCTCACTTATACTGTGCAAATCAGGTCAAAAATATTACATGACATAGGCATAACTTGTAAGAGTTGCTTTGGCTATTTACCAAGCTGTCATGTTTATCTTCTCAGTGGCATCTCCCATATTGGGAAACATGACAAATGCTGTAGACAGTGTTATTGTTGTGGGAGGAAGTTTTCCCATGTTTAATGATGCTAACTATAGAATATTCATTTTTCAGAAAGGGCCCATGTGCATGTTCCATTCAAGTGAAGCCCTCCAAAATATATTAACTCACATCTAATTCATGCCACCTGAATACAACCCTGTGCTGAGGATGTCCTGGGAGAGAACATCCCCATCACCATTTGCTTTGTATGACACCACTGGCTCCTCTGTGTCCCCTGCTTTCTTGTATAGAGGCAATAGCTCAGGGTGTCAAGCCCTTCCAACATTTGTTCTGTTTTATTTTGTGCAAAGTATTCATTTTACCTTTCTTGTTATTTTACTCCCATATGCCTTCTTCTACTACATCTATTTATTTTTAAGTCAAAATTATGGAACTCTAGCTCTGCAGTCAAGATGACCTTCATTTTCCAACTCAACATATGAGTTAAATACTTTTGCTATTCACAACATTAGCAATCACAACTCTGTGTGATGTGAATATTCACAATAATATTTCACTGTATTTCATGGTGTAAGTGTGATTCAAACATGCATCAGATGAGAAGAGAAAATGCAAAATGGTGGCTACTGTCTGAGTCAACAAGCTGCTCGTGTTCTTATCTGTATGTATAAAAGTGAGATTACTGGATTTCTTTAGCTCTTTCATGAGTTAAATTAGAAAATGATGTGCCTGACATTAAGACTCTTACTAGACACTTACTTGATGCTGCTTGACAAATATCATGTCTGTGTGGATGAGCTGGTTTCAAAAAGACCAGGCGTAAGTATTGCCACTTCCACAATCTGGAAAGTGTGTACATTTAAAAAAATGTTTGGCTCAGTTAATATCAGAAAACAACCTTCAGAAAAGGTGGGATGGATAAGATGGATTTTTTTGATGTACTTTTGAATATCTGTGATGTAGCAGAATACCCATCCAGAACTAAATCAGATGAGCTGTTTTACATTACTGTCAATATCCACAAAAAATCAAGCCCAAAATTTGATAGGAATTTTGGAAAAAAAAAGTCCTCTATAACTCACAACTCATTGTTATAAATGATGTATTTCTGAAATGAAAAGAGATTCTTATTGCTTTTTTAGTGGTGCATATGAACTTGGGATTTACTGGGGGAAACAGAACTTTCTGCTTGCAAAGCCAAGAGTTACAAAATTAGGAAAAATGAGATTAGGAGATCAGGATTTTTGGAGAGAGGAATTAGAAGAATGGACGGCCATCTATGTAATCTTAAGCAGAGCTCTTGTGAAAGAGCATAGTCTGTACTCACATGATCCCTACTGTTTTCCAAAAGACTCTTGGCTCATTTATTTCATGGAAGGGAGTATGCAGAAATAATATGCTATGCCTGTGTAGAAAAAAATTTATTACCTGCAGGGCCTTGTACAGTCATTGCTGTTAGGATACACTCAGTGCTTGAGGCAGGATGTCATGAGAAGAGAAAGTTTATAGTTTCATGGGAAGTTTCACAGAAATCTTGGAAAACTGGATTCTCTCCCTCATTCCACCACTGAATTCTGGTGTGATGCTGGACAGTCATTTGGATTGGTTCTTTCACAGGTGGCCAATAATTACATGTTCCTCTACTGAAAGTTCTTTGGATGAGAGTTTCTACATTAAAAGTGCCAAGCACTCCTAACTGCAGTGAAATTCTTGAGTGTATACAGGTACATTATGCTAAGTACTCTAAAAGATTAATTCCTAGACATCCTAAAGTGGGCACCTAAAATTAATGGGCTTTTTTTTCACTATTTTAATCTTAATCTTTTTAAGTTCCTCACTAGTGAAATGAGATAATTATACCTCTCTCCATCATGAGGTTGTTATGTAGCTAAAGTCATAAAAGATTTTGAACCAGTTAGGTGCTACAGTGAAGAGTGCTATGAAGAAGCCTTGAAGTAAAATGCTGGCTCTGTATTCAGCACCAGAATTGGATGGGGTACATGGGATGGGGCTTTCCACTAACAGGACTAGAACCCAAAGTGATCCAGCAGGTGGTGAGCATTCTCCTGTCTGCATAACCAGTGAAAACAGTGATGTACCTGAGCACCCGAACCAGTGAAGCCAAGACTGCTGCAGCTTTGTATCCTCTGCATCTAAGCCAGGGTAAAGTCTCAGTGGAGTTTTTTTCTCCTTAGTTCTCTGACAGGTAGTAATGAATGAGTTTGCAATACAGTTTTTCTTCTAAAGGAGGCAGTAAAAGAGTACAGCTGCTCAGTTTCACAATAAAAAGAACACAAAACCAAGCCAAACCAAAATACACCAAAAAAACCCTACCAAAAGCAAAAGAAAAATACAAAAAAACCCCGAAAAACCTCACAACCAAAAAAACCACACACACTGAAAAAAAAGGCACTAGTACAGACTGTGAGATTTCACTCATCTTTGAGAGTTTTCATTTGAAACTACTCAGTACATTTAAAGCATCATGGCCATCAAAGCCTTGATAACAAGGGAAGACAGGCTAAGCAATAATTTGTGATGGTAGACAGGTACATAAGCATTTATATTCAGGGTGACAGCTGACTTGTGTTTCTCATGTTTCTTAGTGTTTTAAAGCTTCTTACTGTTTTAATAGGCTGTTTCAAACCTGCTTTAGAAAGGGAACTGAAATATTAGACCCACTGCATAGAGAAACAGTAAGGGTGAGATCTTCATATGACTGTCACAGAACTCCTCAGGCTTGAGCCAGCCTTCAGTGATGACAACAGGTCATTACCCTTTCTGTGGGTCCTCTCCTGCAAGAGGATGGTGTTGGGCTGTGGGATAAAAGACTAATGACATGAAGGGTCCCAGAAACACAAGGGCAGATGAGGGAGACCCAATACCCCGGTCAGAAGCATGAACTGCTGCCCCTGTTACCGCGGTCAGAAGCATGAACTGCTGCCCCTGTTTTCAAATTAAACTCTATTTTGGACTATTTTCCTGAGTAAGGGACATTTTGCATGTGTAACTGTGTATAGCGCCAACAACTAGAGTTGTACGAGTTGTACTAGTGGACATAGAGGCCCTGATGTCTGGGGTGCCAGCCAGCAAAGAGGCCAGAGCCCATGCACACTGCCTGGGAACCTATGTTAGTGTGTGATTGCTACTGAACAACCAACTGGACTTGGTGACTGGGAAACCAGGGAGAGACCAGAGGGTATGCCAGTTCACCAGCAACTCAAGCGGCTCCCTTAGGAACCCATGTGTCTGGGTGTCAACAGCTGGGAAGACGGGTGATCCAGTGACAATTTTGGAGAAGACAAAGTGTTTAGAGCCAGCTATTAGAGGGAACTATATGCTATGTATATAGGTATATATTTTTTCCATTAACAGCTGTCACCTTGATCAGCTAAAGAGGAGAACAGGATGAGGCCATAGTGCTGTTTGTGCTTGTGAGTATTGTGTTTTCTTTCTGTGTCAATCCACGTGGCCGGTCACAGGTACATATGTATGTATACATCTGCTGTGTATGTGAGCCTGTTGGGAATACAAGCTCAGCCTCACTGCCGGCTGATCCGGAGGCTACAGAGCTGCAGCAGCCTCCCCTCTGTTGGGCTGCTGGGCATGACAAGCCTTAACAGATGGGCTCTTCTATGCCAGAAGGTTTCAAAACACTCTCCTAAACAACTAAGGAATGCTGCTCAGGAATACTATATTTGCTTCCAGGATATAAGGAATTATGGTCTAATGGCTACAGATCTGCTTGTATCTCTTCCTCTGAACCTGTCCTCTATTGTAACCTTACCTGCTGGATAATCACTTCTCTCTTGGGAACAGCAGGCAGCACTCAGCAGCGCTGTTTCAATAACACATACACTCGCTACACAAAACAATAAACAGTGCTGCATGGCTTCCCTTTGTGATAACCTGCTCCATACTGTTCCTCCTCCTTACTTTTTTTCTCCTTGAATACTTTGCTGGAGAGTTAGCTGGAAGGAGAGGTTGTTGCTAGGTCATCTTTCCTAGGCTAGCTAGCAAGAGTTTCAAATGACTTCCATATTCCTGAGCAATAAGACTTCTCCAAACATTTCTATTTCTGCTATTTTGTAACATAGTCAGCTTAAAGGAGTAAGTTATTATAGCAGAGCAGTTTAGGGGTGGGTGAGAAGGGTCAACTGAATGTAGAGGCACATGAATTTTAAGACAGAAATAGCACGCAAGAGAATGTTCCACCAGCTTGATAATAACTCCTCAGCTGGGGCTGACAAGGCTCACGTTTGCTGTGAAGTCTGGAATTGGGGCTTCCGTGCCTGTTGCCTGAAGTTTGCTGCCTCCCGCTCTGATCTGACATTCCTTCAAAGCATAAAAGGATATCTCTACACTTTTTCACTCACTAAGTTACAATCTGATTTATCCCTACTTATTATTCAAGAAATGAATGATTTGTTAGTGTAGATGTATCAAAACTGATGTCTAAGGTCCTGTCATGGCTCGTCTCTGGAGCTTGTTTGGAAGATTGGACTCTCCTTGTATCACTCACTCTTCTCACAAAAATTCTTGAAAACTGAGCTAATCAAACTGTTTACTATGTAGAAACTATTTACTAGAAGGAAAAAAAATGCCAGGCTTTTCATTGTAATGGAATTTTTAGGGAAAATCGTCCAATTTAGAATTAGATGATACTAAGTTGATAAAAGTCTCCTTACAGGCTCTTCTGTCAATTTTTCCTCACAAATTACTTGTTCCCAGCATTGCATAACTCTGTGATTACTGTAAATATATTGCTGCTAATAACTGAGGTACCTTTTTAATTTTTTTTTTAAGTATAGGCAGTGCAGCTGTTGATCAATTTTGTGACATGAAGGATGGTGATGTCATGACCTGGCAGGAACAAACACAGTGACCACAGGAGATGGAAGGGGAGTAGATCCAGACAAGGAAACAACACATCAGAAATACAGTGTTCAGGAAAAAAGCACAGGGGCAAAAGGTGCAATTAAAGTAATCAGGGAGATATAAGGAGGAGGTGGCTCTGGATTTTGAAATCCTACACCTGAGAATTGCAGCCTCATACACCTCAAATTTCTATTGTCTTTTTCTGTCTTTCTTTTAGGAAACTGTTGATTTTTCTCTTTGGTTCAGCAGATTTTTGCTGAGTATAAGATAATTTGTCTCAGCCTAGATAGCAGGGGGCAGACTTTAGCTGGTGTAAATGGCTCTCACTTCATTCTTGCTGAGAAGCTACTCCAACACTCTTTGTTCTCTGTATATGAAGCAGAACTGCTGAAACATGTCATCTGCTCAGCACTTATTGCAGTGCTTTTGGTTAGACTCTCTTCATCTTCTGCTTTTGCATCATATTGCTTTGTACTGCTTTCTTGCAGTTTTGTCAGAGAGGTAACTACATTTCATTGATGGTGTATGTGCAAGTTGTAGTCTTTGGAAAAATAATAAAGAAGCAAACTGACACTTATACTATAAATGCCTGGAATTAATTCAGGGAAAGAATAATCTTTCAAAGCAGAAACACTATGTGGATGTCAAATTGTCAGCTCTTCACAATTTCTTTCTATACTGACTAGACAACAGTGCTGGTATTTTTTTCCTTTGCCCTTTCCCTAGATTCATTAATGCCACCACACAAATTCATTGTTGCTGGATGCAGCACAAATGTGTCTGCATCCCTGCAGGTGGATGTTGAAATATTGTGTTGGGCTGGTGAAGAGCAATTTTGCTAAACAGTAAATACCTAGTTTTACTTCAGCTTTTAATTTTGTTCTTCTCTGCTATGAAAAATTGGCTGCCTCTCAGACCTCAGAAAACAGTGCTGGATTCTCTAACACCAAATTGCATCATTGAAGCTCCACTGGCTTCAGAGTGGATACTCCTAATTTACCAGCCTTCAGTGAGGGTAGAGTTGAGGCCACAGTCCTGAGTGTACTTCATGTTAAATATCACTGGTATGGAATAAAAAAGGCAGTTTTCTAATATCTGTGTCTTCTAAATAATTAATCTAGAAGTCTGTGTACCCTGACTCTAGTAATACCACTCCACTGGAGTTGACCATTATTTGTGATTTATGATTAACTTTGTTTTCAGTCAAATAAAAAAAGCATATTTTGTGTGCACCCAAGTCAGATGTTTCTGGGAGAATAGGGCCTTTGGTAACACTGAGGGAAAAATTTAATTCTACCCCCACCCTCACATAATTTACATAACTCAGATTGATGAGATAGGAAGGAAAGTGTTTACAATGCAAGAAGATAGGAATTTGGGGATTTAAATAGGAAGTGAATCGAAATGAGCTGTCTGAGGCAATTATGGAACACATACTTCATATGTTTTCATTAGATATTGCTATTATACTACACAAGGCAAAGGAGTTTGATTAAACTACAGCTCAGTATATAAATTTATGCATAAATTACCCAGAAATCAGTCAGTTCATTATCTTTCAGGAACTCAGCAGGGAACTGAGCAAAAGTTTAGGTCCACTGGGATAAATAATTTGAACAAGAATAAAACCTGTATTAGGTAGGAATCAAAAACACAGGCAAGGTCCATGATACAGAGCATAACAACAGGTTAAATTAACTCCTGAGCCTCAGACAGGGAGGGCAGGAAGGACTGAGCTCCTTCTGTACCTCTGGAAAACCCAGGGCGCAGGTAGTGTTTGCCCACAGCTCCCATGGGGCCACCAACTAATGCCTGGGGAAGGAACACTTCACATAAATGCCTAGAGAAGAGACACTTCTCTCTTGCAGGTATACCTGCAGTGCAGGCGACAGCTTTATCCTTCCTCTTTGGAAATGGTACTTCAGGCTGGTTTCACCAGGTTTGCTCATGCAAAGAGGCTCATCAAATAGCAGGAGGCTAAGTTACTTTCTCTTCTCCGGGGACACCCCCTTGTCGCGTGGGAGAAGCTTGCATGCCCTCATGAGGTTGAGAGCTATGCTGAAGGTGGTTTGTGCCGCCGGTAGGGTCTCCCATGCCAGACAGGTCTCAGCTGAAGGGTCAGACAAAGTGTGTCCATGGGCAGAATGGCCTCGCTAGCCATCTGGCAACTATCCTAGGAGAAGGACAACTCCAACCCCAAACCCGGGCAGATGGAGCTCGCTTAGCCCTGTAAGGCCATTCATCTAAGAGAAGGATACTCTAACCAAACCTACGTCCTGAGGTATTCGCTGTCACTGTCCAAGCTCGCTAGGCCGTGGCAGATGAACCTTAGGAGTAAAGGGTGGGGCCAGTTCTGCGCACGCTGTGCCTCACCTAAAAAATCCATTGCGCAGGCTTGAAGGGTTCACCCACATTGCAAAGCCCTGTAGTGACAGGTGAGGGTCGAAAACGGCAGGTGATAGGAAGCAGCTGGAAGCCGCAGACCCAACCCTGCATGCAGGCGGTTCAGGATATGGGTCATTAGAGACTTGACCCCAGAGATGACAGTCTCTTGCGGCAGCATCCTGAATGACCAAGCAGCCTTTTCTAGGGACAGCACTGCTTGCTCCACACGGAGAGGGGCCTAGCAAAGGTGGCCTAAACAAAGCTCATCTCCACATGCGGTTGGATAACCGCGGCCAACCGGCATCTTCCATGCGGTCAAACAAAAACAAAGAGATTTCAAAGGCATACACCTGCCTGCAAAGGTGTGCTCAAACTAACACTCGCATATTGGAACATCAGAACCATGCTTGATACTGGGGATAGTGGACATCCTGAGCGTCGTTCTGCTCTAATTGCCCACGAACTGTCACGGCTCAAAACTGACATTGCTGCTCTCAGTGAAGTTCGTCTTCATGAGGAAGGCAGCCTTAAAGAACACGGTGCTGGCTACACACTCTACTGGTCAGACAAACCCAAAACCGAAAGACACCTTTCAGGAGTTGGCTTCATGATTAAAAACTCCATTGCCTCCAAACTTGAAAATGTGCCGACAGGTCATTCCGATCGCATTATGTCCTTACGCCTCCCTCTACACAACAAGCAGCATGTTGTTCTTTTTAGCGTATATGCCCCAACTCTGCAAGCTGACCCAGCGGAAAAAGACAAATTCTACACAGACCTGCGCCGCCTCACCCAAAATGTTCCTGCAGATGATAAGATCATAATTCTTGGTGACTGCAACGCCAGAGTAGGTAAGAATTCTGAAGCCTGGAAAGGAGTCCTGGGTAAGCATAGCATTGGAAACTGCAACTACAACAGACGCTTCCTGCTAGAGTTTTGTGCAGAATGGCAGCTCGCCATCACCAACACTATCTTTCAACAGAAAGACAGCCTGAAGACAACCTCGATCCAAGCACTGGCACCTCATTGACTATATCTTAGTACAACAGAGAAATGTCAGTGATGTCCGTCATACTCGAGTGATGCTGAGTGCAGAATGTCAAACAGACCACCGCCTTGTGCGTTACAAAATTAACCTCCACTTCAAGCCCAAACCTAAGAGAGGTGGCATTCCAAGGAGGAGGCTCCAAGTAAGCAATCTTCAAACAGCCACAGTGAGAGACAGCTTCCAGGGAAACCTTCAAACTAGACTTAAAGATAATCCCATGGATCTCTCTCCTGAAGCGCTTTGGCAACATATTAAAAGTTGCATCCTGCAGTCCTCTGAAGAGTCCCTAGGGTTCTCCTCCAAGAAAAACAAAGACTGGTTTGATGAGAACAATCAAGAGATCCAGGAATTGCTGAAGAAGGAGAGAACTGCTCACCAAGCACACCTTGCTCAGCCATCTTGCCATATAAAAAAAGCCGCCTTTCGTCTTGCATGCAGCAAGCTCCAACAGAAACTTTGAGACATCCAGAACAAATGGTGGCTCGACCTAGCAGAAAAGACACAACTATGCGCAGATTTGGGTGACCAAAGAGGATTCTATGAGGCCCTGAAAGCAGTGTACGAACCCACACACCAGGTTCAAAGCCCCCTACTCAGTGGAGATGGTCAACTGCTTCTAACAGATAAAACCTCCATCCTGAACTGATGGTCTGAGCACTTTCAGACTCTCTTCAGTGCCAACCGTGTAGTCCAAGGCTCAGCAATTCAGCACATTACACAACAACCGGTGAAACATGAACTGGATGCAGTCCCTACTATGGGAGAGATACACAAGGCCATATGACAGGTGAAAACTGGCAAGGCAGCTGGGGTTGATGGAATTCCACCTGAAATCTGGAAGCATGGAGGTCAAGCACTCCATGCCAAATTCCACGAACTTGTTGTGCGTTGCTGGGAACAAGGGGAACTACCACCAGATCTTCGTGATGCAGTCATCATCCCCCTGTACAAGAAGAAAGGAGAAAAATCAGACTGCTCAAATTACCGAGGTATTACTTTGCTCTCCATTGCTGGTAAAATCCTTGCAAGAATACTTCTGAACAGATTAATACCCACTATTGCAGAAGATCTTCTACCTGAAAGCCAGTGTGGTTTCAGAGCCAATAGGAGCACCACAGACATGGTGTTTGTTCTCAGACAACTGCAAGAGAAGTGTAGGGAACAGAACAAAGGTCTCTATGTAACCTTCGTTGACCTCACCAAAGCTTTCGACACTGTGAGCAGAAAAGGCCTGTGGCAGATCTTGGAACGTTTAGGATGTCCCCCCAAGTTCCTCAAAATGATCATTCTGCTACATGAGGATCAGCGTGGACAAGTCAGATATCGCGATGCACTCTCTGAGCCCTTTCCAATAACCAATGGTGTGAAACAAGGTTGCGTTCTTGCACCAACTCTATTCACAATCTTCTTCAGCATGATGCTCCAAAGAGCCACAGCAGACCTCGATGAAGAAAACGACATCTACATCCGACATCGTACTGATGGAAGCCTCTTCAACCTAAGGCAACTGAAGGCCCACACCAAGACCCTGAATCACCTTGTCCGTGAGCTGCTTTTTGCTGATGATGCCACCCTCGTTGCTCACACAGAAGCAGCTCTGCAGCGCTTAACATCCTGCTTTGCAGAGGCTGCTGAGCTTTTTGGGCTGGAAGTCAGCCTGAAGAAGATGGAAGTTCTCTACCAACCTGCACCTCAAGAAGTCTTCCATCATCCTCACATCACCATAGGCAATTCAGAGCTTAAGTCAGTCCAGCAGTTCACCTATCTGGGAAGCATCATTTCCTCAGACGGTAAGATGGACAAAGAGATAGACAACAGGGTAGCAAAGGCATACAAAGCCTTCAGAAAACTCCATAAAAGAGTCTGCTCCAATAAACACCTGAAGAAAAGTACAAAGATTAGTGTCTACAGAGCCATTGTACTGTCTACTCTTTTATATGGGTCTGAATCCTGGGTCATCTACCGCCACCACCTGCGGCTTCTCGAACGCTTCCATCAGCGCTGCCTCCGTTCAATCCTAAACATCCACTGGGCTGATTACGCTACCAATGTGTCCGTTCTTGAACAGGCAGGGGTCAGCAGTATCGAGGCCATGCTGATGAGAACGCAGCTGCGCTGGGAAGGGCACGTCTCCAGGATGGAGGATCACC
Organism: Pithys albifrons albifrons; assembly: GCF_047495875.1. Taxonomy (NCBI): domain Eukaryota; kingdom Metazoa; phylum Chordata; class Aves; order Passeriformes; family Thamnophilidae; genus Pithys; species Pithys albifrons. The sequence goes on from NC_092461.1 coordinate 52,958,739, forward strand.
GCCTTCCGAAGATTGTGCTCTATGGTGAACTCGCCACCGGCTGCCGCAAGAGAGGAGCCCCGAAGAAGAGATACAAGGACTGCCTGAAACAACACCTCAGCCTTGGCCATATTGACTGCCACCAATGGTCCACTCTGGCCTCCAATCAGGATTCATGGAGACACACCATTCACGATGCTGCTGCTTCCTTTGAGAATGCACGGAGAGTCAGTCTTGAGGAGAAAAGACAACGTAGAAAGAACCGTTCCTTGCCAATGTCACCTAGGGAGACGTTCTGCTGTGCCTTTTGTGACCGGACCTGCCTATCCCGTATTGGCCTTTTTAGCCACCAGCACGCTTGCAGCAAGCGTGGGTAGTGCCCTTCTCAAATCTCCATTCGCGAAGCCTAGCCATGATGATGATGATGATGATGAAGTTACTTTCTGATTTAACCTTCAGCCTCTGGCATAGTGAGGGATTTTCTTATATGAAAGAGATATTTTCTCAGATATTCTTAGCCTCTACTTTTGACAAAACATTAATTTTTAAAAGCATTGCATACAGGATCTCAGAAAGGGTCACAGCTGATAGCCACCATCAGGCTACCCTCAGCCTTGAGCCAGCTTTTGACTGCTGCATGTTGCTGGGAAGGAACCACTGGATGAAAAGTGAGCCTGCCAGGAAATCTGTGACAAGCAGTCAGAGCATGATCTCCACAGACCCTTCAAGCAATAAAATTTATGATAAATATTACTTAGCGTATTTTCAATTGGTTGGTATTCTTCAGGCCAGACTGTCATTTAAGAAAATGAGTGTTCCCAAGAATGTATATTAGCCATTTGGTGAGAGAATCCATCACAAAACAAAGTGCATTAACCTTTCATATAGTTGTGTCTACTCCAGGTCTGTACATCAGCATTTGGCTCTCACAAGTACATACGTGCTCTTTTTTGCATTTGTTGAAGTAGACTGAATTAAATTTCTTCAACCTCTTCTTACATAAAGTAATGCTGCATCATTTTTATTGCTAATGAGGACACAGGATTGGTACCTATTTTTGGGTCTTATGGTATGATTTCATTTAAATGCCTTTCAAGGATCTCTCTTCAAGTATTTTTATACTTTTCTACCTTTTTTAAATAGCTGCAACAAATACTGTCAAAGGGCTTACCATTCAACTTATAGTTCTCTTTTATCCTTATCCACCCCTGCTGAGGATGCTTGTTCCCTTTTAGTCCTTCATCTCTTTAAATTTCTTTACAATCAATTACAAGACACTGATCTGTCTCACTCACTGTCTGCAGTATTATCAGCACCAGCTTCAACTGTAATCCACTCTGCCTTGTTATTGACTGCCTCTCTCCAAGCCTGGTATCACCATCAAATACCACTGACTAAACAACATTTTAATAAATAAACACAGCAAACCTTAGCCCTAATAATAAAGCTTCCAACTCTCTGATAATCCCCTTTCCCATTAAATCACTCTGAAGTTCAATATTCTTCCTATATTCCGTGCCAGTATAATCTATTAGACCGAGCAATTTTTGGGGAACTGTGTTGCAAACACTGTTCCTTTTCCACCATGATCTCCTGTCAGCAGATTCCACGTGGTAAGCTTGTTAAGTCTTTCAGAATTTTGATGGATATTTCATGTATTTATGCATTTTCACACAAGAAGAGACATTTTGCTTGACTCTCAGTATGACCTGAACTAGAGAATTTTATCCAGCCATTCTTAGGTTGGGGTTGGATACTTCTTCTTGTGCTACAGAATGTCCCTTAGAAAGACTTCTAGTCTTGAATTCAAGTGGTAAGAGTTATCCACAGCTACTGGCCATCTATTTTTGGTGGTTAATTAATGTTGCTGTATAAAACTTCTGACACTTTAGAGTTTGGTGTTTGAATCCAGTTTGAATTTGAGGGATATCAGCCTCCAGCAACTACATCCTGTTTCTGTGTGCAAGATTAAACAATGTAATGCCTCCCGAAATTTTTCCCTGCAGGGTGTGGAAAGTTTATTTCAGCTTCCAAATAGGCTGCTCACTCACTCCCTTGTAGCAACTCCCTCGGTCCAGTGAATGTACTCCACTTTTCACAGCATTCTTATGCTGGCAATGTAAGCCCTATTCTATTTTCTACTGTCCCCTGTAAGTGTAGGTGAAATAAGTAGAAACAGTATATTCCAATAGTACTCTTGCCCCTACTAACTACATAGGTAAATTAATATCCATAACCCTACTTTCTATTTCCCTGTTCACCCATGAATGGTTCTTTTTAGGTTTTTTGGTCATGACATCCTCCTGGGATGTTTGCAGTCTACTGCTTTACTGAATCTGTGATGCTTGCTGTAACTGAAACAAGAACTGTCACTATAGCTTTCTCTTGCAAGTTTTCCCCAATATTTTCTCCGACAGCACTTTCATCCAATGTTATCTTCACCAGATTACTTTTCCCAGTGTTGTTTTGAATAAAAGGAATGGTTTCTTGCTGTCAGATCAAATCCTTTCTTAAAAGTACAGGCAATGAATGTGATATCTTCTATACTATTGATTTTTATCTTCATATTTTAAAGAGCTCTTTAATGCAGTACGTTTGCTAATATATCTGCATGCATCTTGACAGTGTTTTTTCTGAATAGGGCATGAGTTTTTGATACGAGCAATTAATTTAAACCTTCTGATGTCCTTCTTTCATTGACTTTATCTTGGGTGTAGTTTTGATTTATCATCATATGTTTTCTTCTCATGTAAAAGAAGTATCTGATTATTTCTCCATGACGGACTGTGAACATAGGAGTAAATAAATAATTTTAATCTTTTTACTGTGTCAGCCCTTCTCTCTCTTATTCCACCTCTTGTGACAGCTCTTGTTTCTTTATGTATATGGAATGTATCTTCCCATTTATCTTACATTTCATTCACACCTCTCTCCATTCTTCACTTTGCCTTTACTAATAATTTTTTCTACAGTCTCATGAACATTTCTATAATCTTCCTACTCCTCTTCTGTATTGATACTTTATATCCAGTGCTAACCTTTATTCACTCCTGATTAAATTTTGTACTTACGTTCATTGCACAGTGTATGAATTCTTACAAGCTTTGGGCCTGCCTGCTCCAATGGTGCTTAATGCTGTGGATATGTTGATGCACCTGCCTACAAGGAATCTCTGACCATTTGCCATTTTTCTTCCTATATTCATTTCTCTGACGTTAATAATTTCCCAAATCTCAGCAGACTGATTCCTTTGCCCAAGCTGCCAACAGCAAAGTCATGCCTTGCCCTCTTCTTATTTTATTCCCAGACTAAAAGGATTGTTTTAGTCCAGGGAACAAACTTGGCCTGAAACTGTGATTGAAAAAGGGCAGAGTATTGTTGTCTGACAAACTGTATACCAGGACCAGATGAAACTGGGAGGGGAAGTACAAGATCTTCCTGTTGCCCTCTCTTACCCTCAAGAAGAACATCTTGGAAATGAGGGAGATGGCAGCAATGCAGTTCTTGTACTGGAGAATCCTGAGGAAAAGAGGAATGTGTCAAAGGCCCCTTGTAGACAGTCACTGCTAAGCCCATCACCATCACCAGTGTCTCTGGGTCTTCATTCTCCTTTACTGCCTCCTTCTGAAAGTTCATACCTTCTCTAAACATACAAAATGTCTGTCAGGAACTGAGACTAGAAATATGCTGGAAATCGTAAAAAAACCTTCCATTCTGTTGGATGAGGCCAAAATTTCCTTCCAAGTAGCACAGTGAATCAAACTCTTTAACAGCAACACAGCCCTGCCTGTGGGATACAAGGCAATTACTAGTGTAGAAAGAACACATAAGCACCATGCACTGGTGCTTGTTGTAGGCCCTTCAAAGCACTGCCCATGCCAGCTCTAAGGAGAACATGAATCACCATGCACTGCTGGTCCCAACCTAGCAAGGTGTGTGGGACTGCTTCTCATTGGGATAACAGCATTAATTTCATATCTCCAAGGATTGATGTAGACCTGGTGGGTCAGCCAAAAATCTCTCTCTGACTTACTCTTGCTGATACTGGTGTCTGGAAGACAGTGAACTACAACAGAACCAGGGGCACAAGCTCATGTGACCAAATTTCTGTGACTTAGTTTTGCTCCCTACTTAGCATCAGAATGGGTTGAGGACAGATTAATTTTAATTTTTTTTTCAGTGTGAAACATAACAGCAGTGTTATGCTTAGACTTTTAGGACATTGAGTCCGAGGTGGACAATTTTCTGTGTGTTTGCCTCATCCCAGCTATTTGTTCTTCTTACACCAGTCTCCACCCAAGCACACAGTTGTTGCTGCACTGAGCATTGCACAAGCACCATTTGCCCCAGTAGCTCTTTGCAGGATTTAGACACACTGGAAAAACAATGAGAGGTTTCTTCCACACATGAGATTTTTTTTCCTGTTCTGCTTGTTAATAACAATTTGCACTTTCTGATTATAATCTGACCTGCACTGTTCAGATTTTGTGGATTAATTAATTTTTTCTGTATTGCTTTTCCCTTAAACATTGTAGGCATGTATATTCATGAAAATAACAGAGGGGGGGGAAATTCTAGAAATTACCACAAGAAAAACCCCTCCTAAAAGCAATAAGTTTGCTGACAGATGGTAGAATCAGTTGAAAATCGAGTACCATATTTACTAAGTCTAACCCATTTAGTAAGCCAGAAAAGTGTTATCTAATTCTATCCCCTGTGTGTTTGTGTTTTGGAATAAACAGATGCCTAATGAGGAATATGTCTACTATGGTTTTGAAGAACCTGGATGGATCCTGGTTGTGATTCAATACTTGATTTTGACAAAGCTGAGAACACTCATAGTAGAACCTATTGTTTTGGCTTTCAAAACCACAAATATTCCAACACTAGCTGACCAACAAAAAGTAGTTTCAAAGAAGGTGCCAGAACAGGCACAAATCAGAAAAAAACAGAAGTGTTAAATGACTTAACCTGCATTTTACCTTTCCTGTTCTATTTATATAACACCCAAAAGTGCAGCAAATGAAAGGGCAAACATACTTGAATCATTTACAGTCTTGACAACTACCACATCAATTCCTGTATGTTTTATCACTGGATTTTATAAAATAATAGAGTTTGGCTTAGAAAGACATATGCTTGTGCACTTTGTGACAGATCTGGGTGAGAAGCAAAAACTGAATAAACAGAGAAGGGTAATCTGAGCAACGAAGGCTTTAGGGAAGATGAAACTCTCACGGGCCATGCTTGGCTAACAAAGCTGTTGCACATGCAATGCCTGCAAGTGAGGCTCCTCAAAGGCACTGTCCTAACACTGCCTGGATGGCTTCTAAATTCTCACCCTTAACAGGAGTTATGGGGAATTTTACCAAAGAAAAGCAGCTAGTTGTGAAGTACATAACAAAAGATACAGAGCAAGATTTCTCCCATTCTACAGAAGGCTTTTAAAACATGCTTTCTTTAATGTTTCTCTGTCTGTAAGAAATGAATGAAAGAAAAATTTAATTAATTAGTTAATTAATTAATTAATTCATTCATTATTAAGAAAATGCCATCTTAATATAGACCAGAATATTTCAAAGGATTATTTAATAGACACAAGATCTGTTATTTTCCATAGTATTTAAAAATACAGTGATCAGCAATAGATTTCAATAAATCAGCATTCACCTATTTCTACTTGTTGAAGTTGCTCAAGGGTTACCAAGGGCATTTTTATTAATTTATATTCCATTTTAAATTACATTAAACTGGTCATCAGTGAGAGATTTGAATTCTGGAATTATAAAATATGTTTCTCAAAATGCTACTAGGAGCCAATAATTGAGTCTGAATATCAGGATGTACAGCCCTATGACCAGAATTTGCTGTGTATCTGTTCTGTGAGGAAAAGTGAGCAATTTCTGCTCTCTTTCTATATTGCCCTGTCCAGCCTGGAGGTGCACATGAAAACATGAATCTAAACTCACATTTGAATTAGTCTAATGTGACAAAAATTCTAATTTTGTTGAAAGGATATCTAAGACACAGGTCAAGTCAGCATATCTTCATCTTATTACTGCAGGAAGTATCAACGGGACCATTCGAAGAAAGCAGATACTGGTGGTGGTAATAGAGTGTTTTAACATGTGGAGATATATGTTCTTCCTAAATATAAATAGGAAGAATTGCATTTCATCTTTTATCTATGTTTTATCTGAAGATGGTTTGCTGTTCACATTTTGGTGAAAGCAAGTTTTAGTGGGGGACCTAAGAAAAAAGTGCCACCACTATGGTTTTCTTCTAAAGGCTTTCTGTCCCTGAAAGCTAGAAAAAACCAAAATGTTTGTGGAAGAGATTTTGCTACGTCATTGTTTGAAAAATGCAATATAGATATAAATTTGGTTTGTATCTAGTTTTATGTGAATGAAAGAGGGAAATGGGATAAGATTGTGGGTTGATTTTCAAGTTTCAGGTTTTACTTTGCCCTTTCTTGGCTCTACTTTGTCGCATTTCCAAGGCATTAAAACAGAGAATCAGCAGCCTTGGTAGGCATAATGGTATAAAGTTTCCAGTGCAATAAGCTGTAACACTCTGTATGCTCTGGAAAGTTTGCATCCAGCCTTTCAATAAGTGAAGACACAACATAATGCTCCTGATAATTTTCAGCATGGACAGATGGTATAAGAACAGCCTGGTGGGAGGAGAACCAGCCCAGCTTAGGGTAACAATGTTCAACTAGCTATCAGGGAGGAAACAGACTTCCTCTGCCATTGCCCAGTGCCAAGGAACTTGTTTTATCTCCTGTTCACCACACTGATCATGCTTTGCTTTCTTCTGTTTTATAGGCATTGGCTTTATACAGAAGTGCAGTTCTTTTCTACTGCCAAAACGAAACAGTATTTTAGATTATAACTAGGCTAGAAGTCATTTACAATTAATTCTGCTCCAAAACTGTAGCTGGAAATGCAGATTACACCAATTTGCTGTGAGCTGTTACAAGATGAAGAAGCCATTCACTGCTCCTATTCCACAGTGAATTTTCTGACTCATGTGCTAAAGCTGGAGGTGGCTGGGGCGCAACCCTAGCAGTAAAGAAGGCTATGTTAGCAGGAATGGGAGTGGGTTCAGCACCACTTCAGGAAGTTTCCTTGAGAGGTCATATCCAAATCATGTTTTCCAGATGCTGTGTATATATGTCTGTCAGTGCTCTTCCCTCCACAAGAGAATTCAGTAGCAGTGGCAGCAGGAAGAGTCACACTGGAAACAGACAGTATGCCATGATGGCTAAGCACATTATTTTTGTAAATCTACTTATAAAAATGTCACTTGCCCTCTTTCAGCTAGCCCATTTTGCCAAACCCTAAGCACTTTATAATCCTTAGAAGAAAAGGCTAGGAATATATTTCTTTATTTTTTCTCCATTCTCTTCATAAATGTACTAATTGCATAGAGCAAAACAATTCTCCAGCCTTGGAGTGCTGAACACAGTCAGAAAAATCCTGCCGTGTTCTACCTCTGGACAGATGCTTCAGCTGAGACTAACAGTGAGATGGTTAATAGGTCAAGGAGATTGCTAGTGATGGGAGGATGGATTGAAAACGTGCATTTACTCCTGATTCTGGGTCTTGGCAGCTAGCAAAGACAAGTGTCTTCCATGAGCAATAAATTTATTTTAAAAAGTAAATTAAGGGAAATATGGTGTTGGTTTTTCTCTAGCCTGTGCCTTGTGAGCAGGTGACAAAGAATAAAATAAATTAAGAAAGAGAAAATATATCTCCCTCAATGCAACTGTCTTTAAAATGTTTGCACAGGTTTTTTGTTTTAATTTAATTTTCTTGTCTCTACTCTTTTTTGTGTTTGTGGGATATTTTTTTATTGCGCCTGAATTCAGGACTACCAAAAATAGCAATAAGCAGTTCCTGTAAATCTCTCACTGCTTTTTTCATCTCAGAGTGGACAGGAGTTTTTCATTTCATACATTATTGACCACATGATAGAATGGTGATTCCACAATGTGAGCAGAAGCTTTAAAAAGTTAATGAGGAGGGACAGCAAAGGGTTGTTGTTGCTGTTACTTTTTAATGTTCTGTAGCATTTATGACTGGGCAGCTGGGCACTCTGGATACTGACTTCCACTGCTGTAATTTTTGCTGTGCTAAGCTGCTGATAAAAGATCTTATCCCTTATGGGCTCTGCCCTTCCCAGTGATACCTGCTGCTGATGGTGCCACACCCCACACCACACCTCACTGCACCTCGCCAACAAACAGGGAACATCTACACTTGCACCCATAGAGTGTGAGGAACTGACAGGTAACATCGAAAGATAAAACACCGATCTCAGCAAGTAGAAAAGAAAATGTAATATATTTTTGATTTCCTAAGGAGTGAAGTATCTACCTTCCCTAAAGACATCCAGTGAATAAGCTTAGTATGTCCTCTGGCTAACATCTGTAGCAAACTTACCTCAAAGACACAAATACCGTAAGGGTTATTACAGTGGTACCTTTGGATATATTATTTTACATGGAGATACCATCTGTTTCATGCTGTAACATGTATCTGAGCGTTCCAACAGCAATTGCAAACACCTCTGTCAGGACACTTGGAAGCATATGGGGCCAGTTGGCCTGGTGCTGGGCAATATCATGGGGCTGAAATATGTTGACATATTCTGGGCTGGATCCACTCTCACACTGGTGTTATTTTTATATAGCTTCATAGACTTCAGCTGAACAAGTTTGTATTTATACACACGTGAGGTCAGGACCTCATCCAAAGATTATTTAAGTCTTAAACATTTTAATCTACAATGAAAATAATGGAGACATTTGTTTTTATGAGAGCGCCTAGTCTTTGTGAATACTGTCTAAATGAGAAATACTGGAAGCACAGCCTTTTGTATGGCAGTTTGATGCCCTGGAATTTCAGTCACCATTTTTTTTCTATTAAGAAATCCAAACCTCAAAAGGACTTTTACTGCTCCCCCCCCCAAAAAAAAAAATCAAACATATCCTAGATTTAAACCTTTAGGTGGTAGAAATTGTCATGTCTTCATTGCCTTGAAGTGGACTTGGAGATTTTTCTCACTAGCCAAAGAACAAGGCCTGACTGACTTAAATTGCTACAAGAAAGATACCAGTTAAATATGAGCACATATCTAACAAGTCTAACAGTAAGACTGTGAAATACTGGGATGAACTGCCTAGAGAAAATGTGCCATCTTGCCACCAGGATTCCTCAAGTGTATGTCAGGCAAATGTCTGTTATGAAGGACCCAAGCAGTGCTGAGAGGTGGTAATGCAGGAGAGGAACAGGGGTGCCCCCTCACCAACTCTATAGTGCAAACCCTCCTGGGGATCCTGCTGGGAACAATGCCAGGCCTCCCACTCCCTGAAGGGATTTTGACTGTCACTTATTCCCTGGAAGAAAGGTGTATTGGATTTGCATGGCAAGATTTTGGTAGCCAGGGGGCTGGTTACAGGGGTGGCTTCTGTGAGAAGATCCTAAAAGCTTTTCCTGTATCCGACAGAGCCAATGCCAGCTGGCTCCAAGACAAACCTGCCACTGGCCAAGGCTGAGTCCATCAGTGACAACAGTGGCATCTCTAAAATATTTAAGAAGGGAGAAAAAAAAAAGACTGAAGAACACCAGCAGCAACAGCTCTGAAACCAACAGCTCTGCAGACACCAAAGCCAGTGCAGAAGGAGGGAGAGGAGCTGAGATTATCCTGCAGTCTGTGGAGACCATGGTGAGGCAAGTGTGCCCCTGAAGGCCATGGAGGTCCGTGGCGGAGCAGACCCTGGAGGAGCCCAAGCAGGAGCAGATGGGTGCCTGAAGGAGAAAAGCCCACACTGGAGCAGGATCCTGGAAGGACCTGTTCAGCTAAGGAGGGGCAATGATAGAGCAGCTTTGGCGGACACCTGGTGTCCAGCTAGGGCCAACCCAGCACAGAAGGGTTGAACATAATAGATTTGTTTCCTTTTGCCTTTTCTAGACCTTTCAGCTGGGTCAACCCCTGGGAATGACTGGAAGCTGCTGATGCGTGAGCCCTGGAAGCCTGGATCAAAGTGAAACACTGTTGCAGAGTGGAAAATAGAGTGGCATATAATACGGGTGAAATAATATCCTACCTGTCCCATTGTGTGCCCTGTGTATTATCAACATGGAGAGCAAATTCTGCAAGCAATAATTATCTTTTACTAGAAACATGTGGAGCATCTTGGACAAGGAGGTTCACTTGCCATTAAAAGCTCCTCAGAAAAGTACTAAAACCTGCTTTATTTCCTTCCACATGCATGTACCTAGAGTTCTTATGCTCAACAAAGTTACATCAGAACTGTCATTGTCCTTACTAATCTTCCTTTAAAACCCTCTGCCCACTACTCACATGGAATTTGGGACATGAGGAACTGCACCCTGTTTCTGAACACAGTATCAGTGCAAAAAGTTAGCAGCTAACACTTAGGGTTTGTGAAACTTAGTAGGTTCAGACCTTCAAAACTACAGGCACAAATGCACACATACAAACACATAAAAGTACACACACACACACACATATATATGTGAGTATGACTCTTCCATGTTTCTCAGGAGGCCAAAATGATTTTGTAAGTTCACCCAGAATTTCTAAGGTCATATCTGCTAGCCATACATCATTACCAGTGAGACAAATGTAGACATAGATTATTTTTAAAAATGTTTCTGTCTGACCTGTGTCTTTAAAGTAGCTGGGTTTATGTGCTTTCTAAATTTTATTGCATCTTACAAATTATTGCTGCTTATAAGAGTTTCCTCCACAGCCCTTCCAACTGAGTCCCAAAATTGTGGGAGGGTATCAGAGGAATGATGTTCACTGCTGTTTGACTTTGAATCACTGGAAAATGTTTTATGTAACTCATTTGCTTCCACACAATTAGATTCTAAGGACACAGGGACTAGATTTTGTTTTTAATTCAAAGGTCTCAGTAAGCAAAACATAATGTATTCTGCCCAAACTGTGAGAACAGAGCAATACAGAATAATTTACTTCACTAATGCCAAATTAAAATTCATAACACAATACTTTAATTACCATCTGAATCCAATTCTCAAAGAAGTTTGCCCTAATTGCATTGTTGATATGCATGGATGCAAATAAGATGTTGACTGTTTCCCTTGTAGCAAATGACTCTGTTTCTAATATGCAGACATCTAACAACATGGGGCCAAATTCATCCCTGGTAAAAAGCCATTAGAGTCAGCAGAGTTATACCAGGGATGAATCAACCACTCTTCTCAGCAAAGCTGGTGTACTTATCAGCCACTAAAAACTGCCCCTCCAGTGCCTACAGACAAAGTTGCTGCTCCCATTATCCTTGAGCAAGACAGTGAAAAACTCCCAGAACACCCCCTAGCAGGCTGGGAAGACAAAAGTGTGAATGGGCATGTGTGGAACAATGTTTGCCAGAAGGTAGTGGGGACATATAAGCCCAGAGGTTCTTCTCTGCTTTTGTGACAATGCTGAATATGGAGCCTAACTTAGCCCACAAGCTCTGGTGTTTCAGAGGAAAGAGAGAGAAAACATATTAGCTATGCAGGAAATTAAATAAATTTAATCAGAGAAGGGAAAGAATAGCATGGGTATCATTGGACCATTTTTGTAACTGCTGCATATTTCTCTCATATGAGCTACTTAAGTGAGGAGACTTTGAAATGTTCTCCTAATTCTAGAAAGAAAATGGGTTAAAAAGTCCTTTTCAGATAAATATCTGGGGAAAAAAAACCAGAATTTTTTTCTTGTTGTTGAAAAACTTCAACCAAACCTCTTAGCCTTCTGAAGACCGTGGTTATGTTTGACTTTATTTTTATCTCATTTGGATGCATTTCTACATATATACACTAAATAAGTGATTTTCTCAAGTGAAAGCCACCCATTATCCTCATAGCCTGATAATTGGCAATAAATAGCAGTTAGGTGCCTGGTGTAGCCCCAGGAATGGCTACAGAAGGCAAGCAGGGTTGCCTCACAGTTAGAAAAGTAGGTGGGAAAATAACAAGGGATCAGTTTGTTGAATGTGTTTTTATTTCATTTTTTTCCAGCTATATAGGATGAGCTGAAGGTCTCCTACTCACTTTCATTAGTGGGCCAGGTCTAAGAGAAATAATATCCATAGTGTGTGCATTCAGTTACCTGACAAAGCCATGTTTTCCTAAAGGAGATCTGCAAAAGGTGAGGAAATGGGCTTGTTGTCCTTTTTTTTTTTTAATGATGTTTTATAAAAAAAAGGTCTGAAATGTTTGCTTTTTTAAAATTACCTCTAGAAAATCAACCTCACTCTGTTGTTTCTGAAAAAGTCTGTGTACTGTCAGAGAACACATTCTTGGAGATATTAGAAATACCAATATAAATAAAACTTCACCAAAAGGGATTGCTATTGTTCAAAAGGCTGAGAATAGTTAATATCTATGTACCTCAAGGGTCTGAATGAGATAATTAAAACTCTCCTAAGTGCAACACAGATCCTCTGTAATTGTGGTACCTGCATGGCCTGAATGAAAGCAGCTCCTTCTTGCTGTGGCCAAAGCCCAGCTACCAGCACAGACCTGTGCATGGCTTAGGAGACCTTGGCTTTGGTTCAGCTTCACAGCCAGGGTGGGAGCCATGTGAGGCTGCATTGGCTGGTGGGACCACAGGTGCCCTGGGAATCCTATGCTGGTGGTGGTGCCCCTCAATGTAGAAATGTGAGGTAATGCAGAAGGGCACTGGTCACAGGTAGAGAGCTCAGCTGAGTGACAGGCAGAAAAAGTGAAGGATAAGCTGGTAAATGTGTGGGTAGCATAGAGCAGCAGAACTACAAATTTAATAAAGAGACCCAAATACAGGGGAAAATTGTGTTTAGCAAGGCTAGGGACACTGAAGAAACAATTTTTAAGTGGTTGGTGTCATGCTAGCATGCTTGTTAAGAACACAAAGCATCTGATGTAAAGAATTACAGAACACTTAAATCAGTAGTATTACATGACTGTGATCACTAGACCTCATTACTGTGTATTTATGGCCAGCAGCCCTCTGCTCAAAATCACTGGTCATCACTGTAGCTCTCATGCTTAGAGGCTGTGAATTTATTTGACAAGACACAGAAATGTTACAAAGATTTTGTCTTAATATTGAGTAGTGTTGTACTTGAAAAATGAGCCCTCTGAGAGACCAATTGCAAAAATCATATATGGAGAAGCTGTCATGTTACAAGTCATTTTGAGTTGCCCTGTGCTGCTTAGAGTATAATCTGAATGTTAATACAAACATACATATAAATTTCTTCTAATCTGTAGGTATATTTATTTGAAGTTCAGCGCTGATTTTATACTCATCAAATGACCACTGGCAACTTTTCCAGATAATTGAAAAGTAGACAGAAAAAGAAGCACCTATAAGGGCAAGAAAGGCAGATGGAGGAATACATGAGGCTTGGAAAACTGGTCAAGACAAAGAAACTGCATTTCAGTACAGACTGATGTGGAGAGATGAGCAGGGAATACGAATGGTGGCAGACTTTCATAGCAGTGGATCTGACAAGCAGTGCCTTCAAGAGTAGGAGTGGTCTTAAGGATAAATAGTTCAAAGTGAGCTCCAAATCTCAAGCTGTTGCAAATAGTTAATGTAATCACTGAACCACTAAGTGGGAATTAGCTATAGCGTTGGCTTTATGATAGACACATATCTATGTTTCAAAAAAGATGTTCAAAGTTTCAATTGGGAATTAAATACATTTGTATATATGAGTGTATACATTTACATATTTCCCAAGATAGAGAGAAAATGCTTTGCATTTGAAAGCTTCAACAGATCTAAATTATTCTGTTGGAAAAGAGACTGAAAAGTTACATGAGTGCTCTAGATTCACCTTCAGGTGCTAGTGGACTCTTCAGGAAGGAAACTGGGATTTTTATGATGTGAGAAGAAAATTGTGGATTTTCCATATCTTGACATATTTTCAATCATTACCACTGTTCAGAAAAGTATCTGAGCAAAGCAATTCCCTGTTGCGATTCCATATAAATTACTGATGTCAGAATAGGAGTCACTGGATGTGGTGCAGCTGAAGCAAAGGGAGGCAAGACAGATTGACAGTCCAGCTTTCAGAAGAGTCTATAGCAGAAATAAATGCACCAGAGGTTACTTCTTCCTTTGGGGTAAGGTGTGGGCCTACAGAAGAAGGACAAAAAGACGGAATGGGTATGCTGCTACCAACATTAACATGGATAAATGTAGCGCATGCAGTTGCAATTGAAGAGCCTCCACTTTTATGCCACTGGATCTGGCTCCACTAACCCAGATGAGAAAGGAACAAGAGTTCAGAAAGAGAAGGACAGGAGAGTGTTCCTATCATCTATACAGAAACAGCTGGATTAAAATAGGAAGGCATGGCTCCTTAGCCCCTAAATCAATGTTGGGGAAAAGGGACTACTTTCTGCTTTGAGCCTCCCCAGCTGTGAGAAGAGTTAACTTGAACCTGGCTGTGGAAAATCATGGTGCCTGTAAGAGCAAGGAGTCCTTCACTGAGGGAAAGAGGAGGAAAGTGGAGACTCATAGAGTACTAGTACTAAAATCAAATTTCAGACAGTGAGCATGAATTTTATTCGGAGCAGGGTTGGTAATACACTCCCACAGGAGCTGCCCAGAGCTATTGGGGTGGGGGCATCACAAAATCCAAAGAGGAGTACAGCTAGTATTCAGCAAACACATTGTTATATTTCCTTCGTTTTAAGTTTAAATTACTTTGTCTCACTTCTTTTGATGTGTGATTGTGACTGTCAAAGAAATCCCAGTGGTTAAACTCACCTTGTGCTCCTATATGCTGTGTGTCTCTGAAACCATCTCAAAGCCGAATTCAGAAGAGACATCAAAGATGTCCCTGCTTGAATTGAATCAGGAGTGCTGTACTAGAACTGTTGTGATTTGGATTCTGTAAAGTTTACCACTCACCTTAAACAGGTGTTTTCAGTGGTAAATATTTGGTAGCCTTATAGTCTCCTCTTAGTTTTGTTCCTAGAATGTCAAAATATATTTCATTGGGTCCTCTGGTATAACTCCTGCTGGCAACTAAGCACCACACAGCTGCTTGATCACTTGTTTCCCCAGTGGGATGGGGGATAGAAGTGGAAGAATAAAAGTGAGAAAATTCATGGGTTGAGATAAAGATAGTTTAATAGGTCAAATAAAAGCCCCATGCCCTGAAGCAAAAGAAGGAATTAATTCACTACTTCCCTGTGGGCAGGCAGGTGTTTGGGCATTTCCAGGAAAGTAGGGCTCCATCAACACTAATGGCTACTTGGGAAGACAAATGGTCATTTCAAACATCCTCCCCTTCTTCTTTCCTCAGCTTTATATTCTGAGCATGACACCATATATTATGGAATATCCTTTTGGTCAGTTGGGGTCAGCTGTCCCAGTTGTATCCCCTCTCAACTCCTGGTGCAACCCCAGCATCTCCTCACTGCTGGGGTGAAGTGAGCAGCATAAAATGCCTTGATTCTGTTTAAGCCTTGCTCAGCCATAGCTAAAACATCATTGTGTTACCAATACTGTTTCAAGCACAAGTCCAAAACACAGCTCCATACTCCCTGCTCTGAAGAAAATTAACTCTTCCTCAGCCAAAACAAGCACAAAGAGAAAGCAAATGGTATTATATAAATAAATTATAGTTGGGAGAAAAATATCATCAAAAGTTTTGTTTCAGCATAGTGTGAAGACATGTCACAAGCATTCCCATATCAATGTTTGTCACACAGGAAGAGGAATAAGTTATGAGGTCTGAGGCAGAAAATACAAATTGCTACATACACCAGGAGATTCTCTGACTTGACTTTAAACCATTTCTGGCTGTTAAATTATCCAAAAGCTGCTTTAGAAATCAGACTATGGGATGCCGAGAGCAGGGCACCTTGACATTTGTTTAAACTTGCACTGGGAATTTTACATATCATTCCTCAAGAAATATAATCTAATGTTTTTAAATTCATCTTCTGATCATTTATGTCTAAGAAGACTCACTAAATTTCTAGCATAATACTGTCTCATGTGTTAGCTCAGAAGCTTTAAACCATAAAGTCTTTAAAATGAAAGAATTTAAAACTGTCAGGTATTTGCTCTCACCTATGTAATGAATTAATATTTGTATTCTCTTGTTTATTCTGTGAAATTCAGACAGCCAGTTTCACTTTGATTTGGAATTATTTTCACGTTTTGATTTTAGCAAAGCTAGCACAATCAGTTTTCCTTATGAGCTTTTCTTTAGCTGTTAAACCCTAAACACACAATAGCTAGAAGGTCATCCCTGCATTAACATCACTTCCTTAATATTGTCTCTGATATCTCTTTTTAGACCTCAAACCCTCATATGCTTTTACTTGATTATGTACAGTTTTCTCTTGAATAAGAAACAATCACATGAGATGTTTTGACAGAATTGGGCACCTGGTTCCTTAGATTATAATTTAGCTCTTCAATCTGTCAGTGGAGGAGAAAGAGGTGTCTTCTGCCACTCCAGAGGCTGTGTCACACCGATAATAGCCCATTACAGCTACTAGTAAAATAATAGCTCAGTGAAAAGAGATCTGTGTTATGGAGCTAACCTAGGCTGACAGAGCATGTAAGAGCTGCCATTTAGGTGGAGAGTGATGGGAAAGGGAAATGTTCAGTTTCTCTTTTGTAAAGGCTATAAGAAATTTCAGCCAAAGAAACCTACCCAAATTCTCAATGCCAACAAAGACAAATAAACTCACCATTTGGCTGACACTGTGGGTGTTATTTTAGTGGAACCTTGTAATTACAATACATCTTATGCCATTTACCCTAAACTGTGGTTATGTTTTGGCTTGAGGTTCATATAACTTCAGATTTAGCTGAAGACTATAATATAAAGCGGCTGTGGGGGTTTTGTGCATGTGTGTGTGTTTGTTTTTCCTCAAGCAAGAGATTTCCTTTCTTTTAACGGATACCGTTGTGCTCGTATAAAAAGGTCTGCATGGAAGTGCTGTGATCTGGCTCCCACTGCATGCCCCAGCAATGATTCAGGGCACAGATATTTAGGATCACAAAGGCAAGTGGGAGGTATACTGCCACAGAGTAGATGGCACAGAAACTGGTGTAGGGCATTAAAACTAAAGGGGAAAAGTGCTGTTTTAAATCTTCCTAAGGGGAGCTCTTTGACCCTGCTAATTGATAATAATAAAGTGTGAGAGAAAGCAGACCTTGGTTGTTGTAAAACATGCCTCTGTAAAGAAAGGTGAAAAAAAATGGTTACGTTTCAAAGCATCTGTTTACATTTGACATAGGTTTGATGTGCAGTGAAACCAACTAGTGCACCATAGCATTTGTGATCTATCACAGCATCAGGAGACAAGCATAAGTTGACGAAACACAAATGCTGCAGACGACATCAATCAGAGAGTTCTTTGCAAACAAAAGAATTTTTTTTTCAGAAGTTCATTAAGTAACTGGAAGATACTGGCCTCTCATGAGTGGTGCTACAAATTTCACAGTCGACCTACAGCAGAAGCTGTTTTTGCAGATGTGTACTGAGCCTCTCTGCTCAGAGCCAAGGCAGTGCAACAAATGTATCATAAGGCGTTATAAGTCAGTAGGTCTGCAGAGACAATAATGACCATTATGTGCTTAGGGAGCGCTTGCTGATTGTGCGAGCAGCCAGTCTAAGAAGTGGACTGTGTATTAAAATACTGATAGATCAATATATATGATATTCAACCATTAATGCCTTTTATGATGGTGCAAGAGAGCAATTAATTCAGAAGTTTCAATGTGTGTGTGTGACATCTGTTTAGCAAGTCCTAATGGACTTTAGGTTTGCTAGCCAAAGAGCTTTTTCAGGAGGTCATACATGTGGTGAGTGACCTGAGCTTTTCTGTTCTGATTTGTTTTAGGGTCACTTTGAAGCATCTACAACTGCTGAGCAAGGCTTTGGGATGTACATCTGACAGAGGACAGTTTGCCATGAACATGTTACACATGGTCAGAGTCTTTCTATATATTTTTAAATTCTAACTTTAAAGGTTTGATAGCTGACACTGTGCAAGGGTGTAAAGTCTGTGCTAAAAATAACTAAAGCAAGTCCTGCAGCTGTGATTGTAAATGAAACTCATTGAATCATCTCAAGCTTCTTACTAATTGGAGATACAGGAAGGACATCCTGCTTCCTTTTCACTGGAAGACAGAGAAGGGAACATCAACAAGTCAGGAAAATTCACTCCATTTTGAATTACTGATAAATTAGCCCACTGGCAGTATGTCTTTAAGCTAATGCTATTGAGTATTCACTTTGAACCCTCCTGCTATGACTCATTCTGGGGGAAGCTTGCAGAGATGCGTGAGCTGACATCATCAGATATGTTATAGATTTCATGTTTCGGGCTGGTTCCAGTTGCCTTGAGCATAGGTCATGGTAAACTTCTTTTTGAAGGCAAAATGAATGTTACTGAAAAGACTAAAATGCTGGACTGTAGAGATGCAGCTGCAGGAAACTGAAACACCTTTAGTGGGTGCTCTGTTAACTCTATCATCTTTAAGGTTCTCATCTAGCCTGGTAGCATCAGAAGTGCCACCACCTAGCCAGATGATACCATTGTGGGGGTGGATACATGGGAAAATCAGAGAGGGACCCAAGATCTGGCTAGCCTAGCAGATCTGCAATCAGCAGGTTTCATGGCTTCCATGTATACCTTGCCAGATGAATACAGTCCTTGTTTGCCAATGGAGTGATGTAAGGCAATTTCACAGTTTAATTTCTTCCCCTTCCTGTGGAAGTTGGAGACCAGTCCTCCTGTGGTTAATCGAGGGGGCATGATTTGCCAGGACACTGCCTTTGTAGGGAGTCCAAGCAAGAGCCCAAGGGTGCCCTCTCCTTCACCTTGCAAGCTGTAGGGAGCAGTGCATGGTGGAAATTTCTCCCAGGAGCCTCCACAGCCACTCTGTTCCTTCTTGCTGTTTTTGACACAAGTTGCAACAAGGTAAACATTGTTATGTTTCCAGCAACAGATGTGCTCAGGGAGCTTGAAAGCATCAGGGGTTCCCGAGCTACATCACAGCAAAATCCAAGCCTGAAGAGGGTGTGTTGCAAACCCTCTGCCACAGTCACTTTCTTTCTGAGGAGTCCTTTCAAAAATGTAAGTTGAGGTTTCTACCTCTTTGCTCTAGTGAGCTGGAACTGCCATAGTGATTTGCTGTGCAGAGGCAGGATATGGTGAACTGATCGACAGCGCCATCGACAGGTGCCTCTTCAGTGATGCTGCTTTCACAGATCTCATCTTTCTTTTCTATAACTGGACTTCACTGGAGGCTAGTCCCCTGACTCCTGGTCCCACAGTCCCAGAACACATTTGCAATGCCTTATTTTTTTGTAAAGTAGGTCATTTCTCTTGGCAAGTTTGTGATGAGTATTAGAGTTCTTGGCCATACGGAAGGGCACTGTGGATTCAGCAAGTGTAGTGAGGTAGAGATTCTCTGGCAGTGGTGTGTGTTGATTTGGGACACATAACTTCATTGAAGCTGTACTGGAATAGATGACTTTGAGCTGTAGAAAGAGCTTGAGAAAGAAGGAGAATTGAAATCTCTTTTGGGCTGCTCACCTGCTAAGTTGTTTGTTTGGTTTTTTTATAATGGCCTCTTCCCACTCTTGAATGGAAGGAAATACAATCAAAATCAAGACAAGGAATAGAAAATCTTGGAAAGGGATTCAGGAAATTCAGTCAGGAACTCAACTTTAGGAGAATATCATTAGTTCGCACAAGTGACAGAAAACTTGTGTTAAATTCTGCCTTTTTTAATTTAAAAAAAAAGAAAAAAAAGATGAATCCTGAAAAAAAAAAAAGTTAAAAGCTCAAAGATCTTTGAACTTTAAAACTCAGGCTTATTTTGCTGTCTGAGAAGCTCTTACAGGTTTTGCATTGGTGTTTGGATGTTCATATTTCTGATCTCAGCACTAAAGAGCCCTCCCACATGCTGCTCCTCCTCTCACTGTGACAGCAGGACCTTCTCCAAGCCACATTATCTATCCTTGTTTTCCTTCACAGCAAACTCAATCGTTGCAGGTTCAAATGGAGAAAGAGTGACCTCCAAGGACTGAGAGGAGGTGTATCTTTGGTGGTTAGGATGCATGCTGTCCTTAGAGGATCTTAGGTGCAAACCATAATACAGCCCAAGGCTGTGTTATGTTTCTCATGTAGCCCCCCACTTTGGGGATTACGCTGGCTGCTGTGCCCCCAGAATGTGTTTTGGCAAAGTCATGCTGCCAAGAAGTGTGAAAGTAGTCCTAAAGGCTGGCTGCTGGGCACAGAGCCAGGCTGGAGACCCAGCTCCCTGCAGATCCTACCAGAGTGAGAATAGGAAAGACCTTTTAACAAATTAAGTACTTCTCTGATCAAAATAAAAAAGTTCCTGCTTCCAAATTTTGTTCTATAATGCCGTGTTTCTGATTTTAGGCCAGCATCCCTCATGATCCAAAGGTTTACATTTTTCACTTGTGATTCCTCTATTTGGAAAAGTTTATTTTTCTAGCAATTAAAACTGGAATTTTATTTTGAACAAAGGGAAGCAGAGAGAAAATTAAACCATTTCAAAGCTGTAGAGATGGAAACAATTTTTTTTCCTGCCAGGAACTCTGCTTGGACTCCACCAGATGTGAGGGCTGTTCCCCAGTGGAGAACAAACCTTGTCCTTTGATGGGATCGACTGAGGCCTCGAGGAGGGACTGTGGGATTTTCTGCCTCTGAGCCCCAGCTGTCACTTCTTCTGCCGCCGGGACGAGCTGGGCCAATGGTAGCTTTGCTTTAGCTGTGGATTTTGTGTAGAGCATGCCCCAAAACCCTACTGATGGTGGTAGGTTTAAAATCACTAGACTGATGGATAAAAATGACTACTGCAACTAACCCAGCACATTACCCATCTCTTCCTTTCTTTCACAGGAGAAAACCCCTCACAGTACAATAGTTCTCATTGTTGCCCTGATTATTTACTCAAGACACCATTTTGTTTTATTTTGTGCCTTGTTTATGTTTCAGAGCTCAGTACAGGGCATTTCCTTTCCTTCCTAAAATTCAAATCTTAGCATTGACATGCTTATTCTGTGACATGGAAAGCCATATTTCCTTTCGAAAAAAAATGTGCATCTTTGAAAGTCCTTCTTGAAATTCCTTCTGTGGATTCAATGTTTCTTTATTAATAGCAGAGAGACAAATCTTTAGCACTCTAATGTGGGAAAGGTAACATCCCTTTGCATTACAGTGCCTCTCTAATTCTAAAAAACGTGTGGGATGTCCTCTAGGAAGTGAGAAAGAGGTTTTTTATTTTTTTTTACTTTTGTGAGATAAGCAATTTACAGTGGCACAGACAATATGCTCTGTTAAGAATCTGGCACCATTTACAGTGGCTGGAGCAAGAGACTCAGCATTAGATTAGTGCTAATTTCTCTTCACACAAATAATGGCACTGATGACTCTTGACCATGTGACAGATTTGTGAGTGATGAGCCTTGAGACTCCAGTAGTGACACTTTTCTTTCTCCACACTGGTAAATTATTCATTATTGGTGCAGCCCTGGGAAAACATAAAAAAGAGACAGCAGCAGAGAGGAAGGATTATGTTGCTAATGATAGAAACTGCTGACAAGTCCAGTGGGCTTGGGGCTGGGGTTGGAAAAAAGATTGCAGTATGTGGGCAGGTTGAGGCATTGTGTTATACTCATTTCAGAATGCAACATCCAAAGTTCATAATAATCGTCCTCATAAATACAAGCAAGGATAAGTGTAAACCTGGCAATTTATGGTCTCTGTGTGTATGTGTGTGCATGTAAGAAAAATGGAGGTGCTACTGGTTTGCACCTTGGTGTTCATTCTAAGGTTTTTGCTCCCTATTTATGTGAAAATCCTACTGTGCTTTCATTACATTCCTTATTTGTAGTGCTTCTGAATGAACATTGCTAAATATTTTCTTCATTCCAGCCCAAGACTGGATATATGTGAAGCAGGACAAAGAATTTCCCAGACAGAGCATTTGTGAGAAGCTAAGTTAGGGTTTGCTGAAACCTATCTGAATGAAAGAGCATTGTTCATGTGAAATCCCATGGTTGCTCGTGCTGGTATGTGCTGTGCTGCTGCTGCTTGTGAGTCACCACAGGTCTGAAGCCTGTCTCATCCCTTCACAGCTTAGCTGCTGAAGCACTGATTCAGCAATACCAGACCTGTTCAAGTAAGACAATCTGGCATTTTACCTGTCTTCAATACCTAGGTGCTAGTTTTCTATATTTTTCTTTTTTTTTTTGAAATGTACCCCACTGAATGCCATTTTTCTCACCAGCCTGCATGCAGCAGTGATTTCTTTTTACAAGCCCCTATCTGAAGCATCTCTACTCCACCTAAGAGTACTCTTTGCTTCCTCTTTGCTCCTATGGGCACATAAAAAAAAAAAAACAGGAGCACAAAAGCAAAAGGGACTCCAAAACCTGGAGCTGCAAAGCTTTGTATACAAGAAAAGAAAGGGCCACGCTGCAAATAGAATGGGATGATCTAATGGGATAAAGATTCTTAATCCATTTGTAGAGAGCACCACGCTAGTACTCCATCCTAAAATACTGTTATTAAGTCAACCCTGAACATCCATTTTGATAACTGATTTGTGCATAATTTAGGGAAGACATATGATGTTCTCCTGCATCTCAAGCAGTAACAAGGTGGCTCCTTCACAGCTGTATGTGGGATTCCCTGAAGCAGCAGTGAGGACCACCCAAATCTGGATGCAGAAAAAGGATTTTCAAATTTCCAACTGCTTTAGCTGCTCTATGACAGCAAAGTAATTGGCTAAGCAGCTTCAGGGGTGCCCATCCGGTAGAAGACACCTCTTTTGAGGATTTGCTGAGTTCTTTTCTGAAGGAAACAGAGTTTCTTCCACATTACCCACCACTTCATGCTGAGCCATAGCGGGTTTTACCCACATCTCTGTGAAGTGTCCATCTCCAGTGCAGCTCTCTGAATGTCAGGAGCTATTTCAGTCCTCTCCAGGAAGAATTCCTACATCTCCCATCTGTGTCTGCACCTGATGGCTGTCTGTCATGTTGAAGTCTAACCAAGAGAGTGTATGGAGCTTGGAGAGCAGCCTCGCCAACCCTCCACACTGCATATAAATGCACAGCTTCACTCTCCTGCCTATCGGACTGTTCTCTGGGCACAAGAACTCCTTTCACATGAATTTATTCTATTCATGTTCTGCATCCCGTCCCCCGAAGATGATTCAATGCCAGATCCCACTCTGCAGGTGAAATGGTCCCCCTCCTCCTTTGAGCTTCCTCATGACAAGATCAGAGGAGAAAAGGCAGTTGTCTTCAGTACCTCCAGACCCTAATATAAATCAAAGCACCCCAGGGGATATTGAAGTCTTTCAGTATCCCACAGGGTCATTGGTGGCTCTGCTCAGTTACACAGTGATGTTCAAGGCTTGCACAGTTGCTTTCAGACCTGGAAGGCTCAAAACCAGAAGCAAAGGAGGCAGTGGGCTGATGAAGAGAAAACCTCTATGAAAACAAATTAGAACAGGAAGCCAGACAGTAACAAACAAAACCATCAATGGGTTGCTTCCCTCCCCAAATTCCCATCCTTTGCCTCTTCAGTAGTTCCTCTATTCTTGCTACGCTCGCAAGGGAAAAGAGGAAATAAAATCTCAAAAGTAACTCTTTGTTGAATAAAGAACAGAAAATACTTTCATTCTTGAATATATTCTCATGTTAAGATATTTTTAATACTCTTTTTATTTTTTTTTTCTTGTAACGATTTTTTTGCAAAGAATTGCATAATTTAGTATGAGGGTTTTTTGTTTAAATCTTTGTTTTTAGATAGTCACTTCAGAAAAATAACCAACCAACCCTCATTCCACCTGTCACTTTTTAAATATAAGGTGGTTTATGACTCAAAATTAAACCTTTGCCATTACTCCTTCTCTATTAAAACAGAGATAAAACCACAAAAGAACATGGGTTGGCTCCATGTTCAAGGGAGTGGGAGAGGCACACTGGAGCCTCCTTTCTGCTGCAGGCTGCCTTTATTGACAACAACAGCATTATATAAACCTACCAAACAGCCCACAACATGATGGGGGCAGCTGAGAAGGAATCTTGTCCACCTACTCCAGCTGAGTTGCCTGCTTCTACTTGTTGCTCTGGGAAAAGTGGTCATGGTACTGCCATGCCCCACATTCCCATGCAATTCCAGGAGGAGTGTGAAGCAGTGGTTCCAATATCTTTTCTCAGGGTCCTAGCCAGCAGCTTGCACAGCTCAAAGCAATATTTTTTTATATACTTGAAAGATAAGCACTTGAAAAAGGAGGCAGATGAAACAAGTGCTTAGAGCTCCTTGCTACTGTGTCATCAAACTATGCAAATCTGCAAAAGAATTGATTGCTAAGCGGAGTAAAGGACACATTATAAGCATGTTGTTCTGTTTAATCATGCAGGTGTTTTCATATACAAATATTTGTCAGCCAAACACTGGGAAATGTTTATTCCTTAAATCTTTAAACTAGAAGAGGCAGAAAAAGAAAGCAATGACACAGTTGTAAGGCAGTGGAAGCCAGAAGGAACTCCATTTTTCATTTTTAGTATAACACTAGAGGATTTTTTTTCTCTCTCTCTTTTTTTTTTTTAAGGAGTTCTTCAAGGTGATTCATAGTGTTGGTACTTAAAGAGATATATGAGCCTGAGGCTATCCATTTAAAAGCCTGAGAAACTAACTTCAAGGAGAGATCTCTGAACAATCCATTTATGCAGATATGCTACTGCATCTGGGTGGGTTTGCTTATTTATTTATTTTATGGTCTAAGTGATATGAAAATGCTGCAGGATTGGCTGACTGCTACCTAAGGATTGAGCTGATGTCAGAAAGTGCCAGGCAAAAGGACAGGGGAAAGTGCATCCCTTATTCATCTCATGCAATGATGGCTGTTTTGTTTGGAGCCAGTGAAATGATGCAAATAGAGCTATTTTTTTAAAAATGTTTCACAGCAGTCTCTTCCCACGCTCTGATGCTTGAAAGGGCACCCCACAGACAAAATCTGATTTATGTTATTTTTGATTTATATATGTGTTTTTGTTTACTTATCTTATTAAGCATTTAAAAAATATCTTAGCAATTCCCTTACCCATGCAGTATTTTTGTGCTTTTAGTATGTATAATGGGCAAATATTTATCTACTATATGAGCATCCATTCTGTTCAATTTCTCAAATGTTTAAAGTATATCGAAGTGGTTCAACACCAAAAGCAATTTAAGAAACAACATCAGCAAAACATCAAGTTGGTTTGGCCAATAATTCAGTAATAGCTGTTTGCATTGGATTTGGTTTTGTTTGGGTTTTTTCGGTTTTGTGTGCATGTGTGTGTATGTTTAAGTAGCAAAGGGTGTTTTAGTCAAGAAATAGTGGGGAGAAAGCAGGGCTGAATTTCCTTATCCCCTTCTATCCATGACCCAGGGTTTACAGCACATACTTTAAACTTTGGAGGGCAATTGCTGTATGATGCAGCAGACCCTGGATTTTCCCCCCAGCAAAGGGCTGCTTCAAGGTGTGGTGATTGCTTGACCTGGCCTGCTGGCATTGTGCTACTGCGGATAAGGGATAAAATATTCCCTAGACGGAGCTCTGAAGCTCAGATATCTCATCTCCCTGCTTTTCTCAGATACCCTATATGTGGGGTGGATGGGGATTGGGAGAGAGGGATGTTTAGTATAGCAGCTGCATATATCATCAACAGGAAGAGTTAAGCAAAATTCTGCCTAGGAGAACTCAGTAGACTTGATATTGGTTGTTCCCTGGAAAAAAATATGCTCAGGTACCTCCTAGAAAAAAAGGGGACTGATCCTGAATCTGCAGTCTCTCATGTGCTTGAATCTAACGGATGTAGCAAAGGGAAGACAGGGAAAGAAGTGGCATTTCTGTTGTTCCTTGGTTTCCTTTCCTTAGAGGTAGCAAAACAAAATGTGCATTTTTTTATGGATTTAGAAATATATCTTATGCTTAAGTCAATGTGAAGTGATTTGGTGGGAGTTGTATTCAGAAGGACATACGAACCAACCATCAGTCAGTAATTTGCCTCATCATATACAATCAGGTCACCAGTGAGAAAACAGTGAGGGGTAAAACAACCCCAAAAAGTGTTCAAATTTCCAAGCAGACTAGCTGTGCTTTGTCTGTAATCTGCCTTCTATGGGGAAGAGATATTTAAGAATGCACTTACAGCAAGGGAGAAAGTTGTACCAAACTGGCTTCTAGGCAGACCCTAGGAAAAAAACCAGCAGAATGTGCTCCAAAAAACCTCACCTTTAAAATGACATTTCCATGCAGTGTGAAGTAAAAGATAAAATTTGTTCCTTTTCAATACTCTTCATGCCATTGTCTGTGCAGATTTATTATTCTATGGCCACAACATACAGGAAACTTGGGGTGGTCGATAAAGAAAGCATTTCAGTTATTGCTCCTTATATGCTCCTGTTATTTTTCTTTCTTTCTTGCCAGCTCGAGGTAATATCTTGATTGCTGTCAGTTTGTTTGATGTCAGGACCAGCACAGTGCTGGCTTGACATGTGCACTAAACACACTGACAGCAGCTAGGAAGTTCATTGACGCTGGTATGGCAAGAAATGAATGGACTCCAGAAGCAGTAAAATGCACTATTAGTACCTCACAGTGGAGGCTTCACTTTCCCGTGAGATACTGGGCTATTACTTGCCTGTGAGACACACTTCAACACATCGTGTCAAATGGCAGAATCATGAGAAAACTTGCGAAGTATTCCCATTAAGGCTAATTGATTTTTAAATACTCTATTATCCAAAGTTGGCATCTAATTATTTCTTTTAAGATCCTGACACGATCGTGGTAGTCACAAGAAGAAATGATTGTTCAGGATGTAGCTCTGTGGTGGGCAGCAGAGAATCCGTCTGAAAGGGAAAGACAAGGCTTTTTTTTTTTTTTTTTTTTTTAACTGACATTTCTGAGGCTGCTGCAAGAGGAATTGTGGTGCAGTAAAAGATGTGTGAGATGGGATGCTTGGGGATGTAGTCAGGCCCCAGCTGGACTAAGACTTCTTTACAGAGATCAAACTGGTCCAGCAGATAATTTATTACCTTTTTCAAACAAATAAGGTTGGCCTTAGGGTCATTAATGTTTGTAGTAAAGTCCTAATTAAGCAAATATAAACCTTATGTTCAGCAGTGATCACATTAAAACAAGAAAATTTTCACAGACCCTTTCTTGTGCTTGACTCTCCCTCTGATTTTGTGATGACAATATTAATCAACTAACAGCACCAGAAATTGAATCAAATGTTGGAAATACATCAGGGCCAACCAGAGTTGTCATCTAAAGCAAGCACAGATTAAGTATGATGAGACACCCAGCCTGAGTCTCCTCTGGCTTGTATTTTGAGCAGTTGTTTTTGTCTGTATAAGAATGGTGTGAAATGTAATTAAATCAAGAGACTGCATTTCACATGTTCTGCAAATGACTTCCCAAGGTGTCCGTGCTGTGGGACCAGAGACCGGGGGCTGCTCTTCCCTGTGGGAACCGACACTTGTGTCCCAAGCAGCTTGCCGCTGAGAACTCCTTTTGGTATTAGGAAAGTGGTAAAGAAAGAACAAAAGCAAGTAATCTCTGTGATGATCTGGCCCCCAGAAGACCATATATGAGAACACTGTTCTAAAAAATGACAGGGCAAGTGTCCTCTGTAGAGAGAAGGGATGCAACATGTCAGATTTGTAGCAGAGAGGAAGACTCCTTCCCATTAAAACACATAGAAAAATCAAACTATGCTCTCTACCTAGACTATCACTACAAATTATGGTCATGTAACTTGTATTTAATTGCAGAAAAAGACAAGCTGAAATTGCTCAGATTTTAACCACTTGTTCTTGGAGATAGAACAATTTCTTCTCAATATCCTGACTTGCCATTCTTGTTGTTTCATACTTAATGTTCACTCCTGCAGGCCAGCCAAAAATAAAGTATTTCCACAGATAAAAACTGCCTCGAACACATATGGGTTTGGTTTAAAAGAAATAGATGGAGTTTGAAACTATAACTGTTTCAGGAAATGAAATACAGTTTTGCGTTTTTGTAAGGGCTTTAAATATTTCATGAAGTACCAATGTTTGCTTGTATTTGTTTTAAACGCCCTCTCATATATTTTATTATGTACTTTAGTTGGAAAGACACCAAAAGGAGGGGGAGGAAGAATCTTACACCTATGTACACAAGTCAGTTACCAATCTGTACTACTGTAACAGGAATATAAGGACCTAACAGGGTAAATACTGTTAATTTATGGTGTTTATTTGTTATGCACATTTCTTTGTTTAAAAATACACAAATAGTTGGTAAGAAAATATTGCACTGAATAGAATGAAGTAATTGTCTTGTCTAGGTATGCAATAAATGTCCTGTAACAGTGTCCTTTAATATAATTGCCTAATTCCCTTTGCTCTTTATCTGGAGAGATTCATGAGGTGGTCTTCAGGACAAGTGACTTTGCTGGGCTGGTTAGGAGTCTTTTATATCACAAAATGGTAGGTAAATAGGTAAGACCAGACCAGTTTTGGCATCCACATGCAGAGGCACACATTGTAACTACAAAACGGCACGTTCTGAGTCTGTGTTTTCTCTGGATAGTAGTAGCAAGAACACTGTGTTCATTTAAATTAAACCAGTTCCTTGGATAATAACAAAGTAATTAAAGAAGCCGCCGAGGAAAAAGAGCCAATTTATTTGAATCATGTTCATAAAAACTACAACATGTGCCTGAAGGTAGAAAATAATGTAGTTAAGATGGCAGATTGATGATTTTTAAAAATGCATCTTGATATTAATTTAAATTATTGTCCCTGGTCCGAGAATAATAATGGATGTGAATATTTGATTTTGTGATAGTGATGGTTCTTTCAGTCAAGTCAAATTCAGATAAAAAGCTGTCATGCTTGTGGTAAGTCCACTCAGTCTCCAAAACAATGTATTAAAATCTGCTCATTTTAATGTATTCCTGTCTCCATAACTCTCATTATTATTGCAAGAGACACAGACACTTTACTAATGTTTGATCCTGTGACATGTCAAATGAAGCACAAGAAAAATTTCACTTGAAATCATGGGGAACTTTCTACTTTGTATAAGATCCTCTACACTGAATTTAAGGTTCTCATATCAATCATAACTACACAAGGAAAAAAGAAAGGTTTAACATTTTGCACCTCTGCACAATTTCACTGAGGTTCCTCTGGTTTACTTTTGTTATTCACTCATTGAATCACGGATAAGACACTTTTGCAAGCCATTTTTTAAGAGTTTGTCTGAAGAATGGGCCATCCATAATAGCCTAACATCAACTCATTCAGGGAAGGCTCTTACTTTGGGAATACTGGGCTCCATCTCCGCTAAAACTTTCTAGACTATAGTAAAATGTTTCTTTGTTGTTGTTTGTTAAATGGTGATAAAAGGAGATTTGAGAGAACACTCTGGTGCAAAAGAACTACAGGAATAACCACTACAAGTGGTGACCTGCAAGTAACCCTATAACCTGTATGCCTCTTTGGGGCTCACTCTGAATTATAACGTGAAACTAGTTTTCACTGATTTTTTAAAATTTTGCTATTACAGGAGTCTCCTCTGCCCATGTGCCTGTGCAGTAGTCCCCTATGGAGATTTCTCTGGCTGTGCCTAAGCTTGGTGGTCCCAGAGCAACTGGGGGGATCCCCAGGCTCCAGCAAATTAGACAGCTTGCTAATTTATACTAACATTACACCCACAGGACAAGCAGTCAGAGACCTGAGAATTCATGTTAATATTGTATCTCTGCTTTATCATTTAGGCAGAAATATATAACGCTTAATTCAGAGAGGGAATATCAGTATTTCTAGCAGTACCCAACCTCAGTTTTTTTCTCCTCAATAGTCTGTTCTGAATACATCATTTCAGTTCATCTGACACCTACCATCAAACCTGGTATTGTAAGGCAAGCTCATATAGAACGCACTTACAAGTTTATTCATGTTAATCCAGGGTCACAGGCAGTACAGACACAGGCCAGGGCAGGATGCTGAATCTGTCTCACTGGCACTGATGGATGACTGGCACAGAGGGTCTGTTGCTGTCAATGGATACAAGGGAGAAATCCATTCTTTTTCTCCCTAATATCTTTGCAGTATTTGGCACTGTTGACCTTATGTCAAGTCTGACAGGTGGCATGAATCCAAAGTAAGTCTTCAACTAGACAAAGACTCATTCTTCCTCTCATCCCTTTCAATGTCTACATGCATCCAGCTACTAAGTGAACTGGATTTAAAACCCAATGATATAGGGATGGCACAGAACCGTACTTCACCTTCTCTACATAAAAATTCTTTGTTATCACTGAAGTTTGGATATGGTCCAGTGCCTTGTTTTTCTAGAATAATGACACTCTCTAGAGCAAGAGTAACTTACTGTGAGGCAGGAGACAAAGCTTACCAATGCAGCAGAAAGTCAGGCACAAATAGTATTTTAGCTGTGAAAAATTCCTTTAGGGTTTTGGTTATGAAAGAAAAAAAAAGCAAAAAAAAGCTTTGTGTAAAATAGTAAAAAACAGCTATTGGAAGGATGCATGCAGTAATTGTTGAGCATGAAAGAAGACATAGCCCTACTTTCTTGAACATTTAGGGCAGAAACAGATGCTTCACTATTGCATTTGTGTTTCCTTATAGAAGTCGGCAGAAATATCATACTTGCTGAAACAAAGAATCTAAATACTCTCACCCTATTGCAAATCATACTCTAATGAACTGCTTTATTACACTCCACCACTAAGCTTTGCATACTGATTGATGACAGATAAAAGCTGGCCCCAAAAACTCATCTGGCTGCCCACAACGAAGTCAGTGAACATTTCATAATAAAGGGCTGCCTTGCATCATACAGGTTTTAATCCAAAATAGCAAGCAAAGGGGAATATGAAACCCAAGAACCTCCCTGCATTTTAAACCATAACTGTCCCACACAGAACAAAACACAGTGTCAGATTTTCTGTCTAATGTTGGCTTGGCTCTGTTCAAGCCCAGGATTAGTTTTACAGTTGAACTGAAGTTAAACAGGTGAAGTTTTTGTCCTTAATCATGGCACTTGCCGGCTATGAACCAGTGTCTACAGAGCTTCTAGCACAAGATAGAACGCATACTCCTGCAAAGTTTTGCTCTTCAGCACATAATTAATTCTGGGTTAATTTTGATCTATAAAGCCCACCCCACTTTGAATCCTGTATATAAGCTCATTGCATTTCAACTTGGCAGCTATAGTATCTAAAGAGACAAGACTTGATGTGTACATCTGGCTAGGGGTGAATCCACATGGGATGGGCTTGCAACTGAGCAACTGCCAGCTAACCATCTGGTATGATCTGTAAGTGAGGGTGATGTCAAAGTGCACCCTCCTTGCCAGGTCCTCTGGAAATTTGCACCTGTGTCTCAGTACAGGACAACTTCAAGAAAAATAATTTCATTATCTAGAGCAACTTTCTTACCCTCTGCTTTACAAAGCCCAGGTCTGTTTTTTCTCAAGACCATTTTTATGACTTATTTTCTTTCCCTTGGGTGTTAGTTTTGCTTTTTTTTTTAGTGGAGATTTTGTGACGGACAAAGACTTTCTTGCATTGATGAAGCAGGTTTGGCTACACTGCCTAACACAGGATTAGCATCTGTCTAGCAACAGGGATTCTCCGTGACATGTCTCAAGGGCAGCTGTAGAAAGATACCTTGTACAGAGATTTTATACATCTCTGCTAGAGAGTGTAACTTTCTGTATGTGCAGTCCATATATACACAGGGCAAATAGTGTTCCTTTGTAAAGTATTTCTGTAACTCTTTCTCTCACTTCTGCTACTTAAGGGTTCTGCTGTTTTTCAAGCTCTCTATATCCACCCAAGTGAGACAGGATTTCCTGCAAAACTAACACATCTGGAGTTGCCTATATATCTTTTTTTTCAATTTCAGTGGGGCAATATATTCACATATTTTAAAATATTCCCTTCATTTAGCTCCTACACAGGGTCTATCATTAAAGTTCCTGCTGCCTTTGGCAGGAGGTGAGTTTTACAAGTATGAAGAACACCATTAAAAGACAGTTTCTTTTCCTATAATTGCATCTAGATGAGGATTTCAAATTTTGTGAAAGCCTTGCTGTTCCCTCATTCTGTGGACCTTTTCTTCACTGCCAGTATCCACAGACTTTTAAGAGAATAAGGGTGACTATGCTAGTCAAGGTACCTGGGCCCTGGGGGCACCCACAGTTCTTTCTGGCCCTGCCTCTTCTAGAGTCTTTCCCCTCACCTGACCATGGCCCAGGACCCCATTTCAGCTCAGTCCAGGGCTACCAGACCCTGCCTGGTGCTGTGTGGTAGCTGTGCCCTACCCAAATCTGACTCCCTTTCTTTTGCCTGACAGCTGATTTTTGCAGGATGCTCCTTGGAAATCAATTCAATTTTAATCATGCTGATATGATATCAAATGTTCTCATTATTCATGAGCATTTCCAGTTCTCTTCTAGAATGAAAAAAAAATCATGCCACTATATACATGGCTTTGTTTTTCTTCTGGTTAAAAGATTTTTAGACTAACTGTACTTTTGATAGGTAAAATCAGGTAAAACACAACAAAGAATTCAATGTCACATGTAGTTATCAAAACAGGATGGAGAACTATATAAACAATATACTGTAGCACAAACCAATATTTCCTTCAGAAGGCTTCTACCCTATATATAAGCTTCCTTTTCTTATATGGGGTGCAAGAGGCCTGGCATAGATACAGAAAACACAGACAACACAGCTAGCACAGCTAGCTCGGTCTCCAGGGTTAACAGCTTTCTTGTTGTTCTCTTACTGTACTTCTGAAACAATATATGATCAGAGGCATTGATTTTATGGTGTTGGATAAGAGTTCTGCAGAACATAGTTTTGTATTCACCCCTTGCAGATTCAGCTTCATTGCCATTTTTGGGAAAATGGACAACACAATTGTATACTTGATTCTGTACTTCGGAACACTCCCTGAAATCTCATTTCCAGAAATATATGTGTACTGGTCATTTTTGTCTTTGGTAACAGAAGACCATGGCTTGTCAGGACAGAAGAAATAAACATCAAGTATACCAGACAATCACAAGGACAACTAGCTTAACCTTTGATTTACAAGTATTTACTAGTAGTGTTATTTCCACTTGACTACTATCCAGCTCTTGTATTAATGAAAGAATGTTCAGATGATTTCGTTATAATAATTTATCATGTTAACCTAATAGGCCTTTTTGTTTCTATTTTTGCCTATGCTTTTGACATCTTCCTTGCCATGGTTCAGACTATTCAGATTATAAAACAGCCACCAGTAGCAGACAAAATAATGAACATAACTTATGACCATTGCATGTAATAAATAAATAATAGCTCATAACAACTGATAAAAATAATAAATGATTAGCCCAGGGTTTATGTGGGGAAAGTCCCATCTCAGGTCCAAAAACTTCGAGTTTCTCTTTGATAGTTCAGCAACTTTATTTGCCAATGATCACAACTAAAAATCAAGAATTGTACTAGGCTATGAACTACAGACAGTGTTGTGTGGTATTGAACTTTCTGGGACAAAGTAGTGGAGCCATGTAACAAGAAACTTCATCAACAGGGGAGTACTGTGGGATTGAATGCTACCAAACTGCTTCCCACTCCCAGCTATTACCAATTCCATCTGAAAGTACAAAATATACAACACTTTCTCCTCTGCAGAGTCTCTCAGAAGACTGATAACTGTATTTGGTAAAATTCAAAACACAGGTTAAGTGAGATTGGATGCCTTCCTGTGTCCTTCAGGAGTAATTGTCTGGGACCTGAACCAATTGCTAACATTGCCAATGTGTATGACTGAGAGACACACGAGTCATTTATAGATGCCAGAAAGCAGAATTTTAAGAGGTAATTCTTACACTTCAAAGCATGTTTCAGAACTAAATATTTAAATTCCCTTTTCCCTAGAGAAAAAGAAAAGAAACTCTATAAATTTTTCCCTGTGGAAATTTGATTTTGCAGAAACTGCTTTTCTGTCACAAAAGATTTTATTGAAAAAACTCTTTAACTGCTCTGGGTGCTGACATTAAAGTAAGGAAGAAAATATATATCTGTTTAAGTCTTTCATATGAATGGACAGAAAGCTTTAGAGTATTTTTCAAGAACAGAACCATTTGGTTTCAAGGAAATTTATGTCTTTATATCCAAATTTTAAAATAATCTGATTTTTTAATAGATTGTGAATTTTTTCAACCTTTAAAAATAAAGTTTCTTTTAAATATCAAGCAGTCTAATAGTAAAAAAAATGCTCAGCATTATTCTGTGTAGTAGAATGTACATGAGGGACTACCAGGACATAGCTCACAAAGTCTGCTGTTCAGTATTTTGCAATAGAGAAAACACATCAGATTTCCCTTCACATAGGGTTAACACCATATGAATGAATCTCTGGGATAAAGCGTAGCTGATTTCATTTATTGCAACATGTTTTAACTTTTGTCATCTGTTGATTTTTCCATTGGCCATATGCAGTAAGTTTTTTCAGCTGTTTCACCTCCTTCTCCAGAACACAGTTTTTAAAGGACTGAAAATAGTGGCTTTTCCCTGTGACAGTAAAATCCTCATTTATTAACCTACAGCAACTAAATCACTCTTTCAAAGAATGTGGCCAGAATTTAGTAACATGAAGAACTGCTGCCAAGGAAAATTCAATGGCAATATAATGATTCTATCTGCTGTTAACAAATACAGCCACTTTCACAGTACCACTTTGTCTGTAAGGCAACTGTCTGCCCAGAACTTATCACTGACGTGATGAACAACATTGAACTGGGTGCTTTGCCCTCTGCCTACTTTAATTTCTTCTGACAATTTTTTCTGCTTCGTTTGTTAAAATGATGCACATTTTGTCTTATGCGTTTATGTAGCATATTTTGCATAGTCAGGTTCTGCTCATGCTCAGAGCTAACTGGTGAAATCAATTTATACTTAATAAGAGTAAGAGTAGTTCCACAGAGGTACCAAAAACCTAGAACCTTAAAAATGGTAATTGTCATTACTGAAACATTAGTCTTCTTGGATAGCAAATTGTGCAGAGGAGAAACAGCTCTGTGGGAATTGCTCAGAAGTCTACAGATGTTATACCTTATTGGTACAGTATGTGCTGTGGATTTTGCTGTAATTTGAGTCTAACTATGCCTCTTAATTCACCTAGCATGCACCTAACTGACCTCCTGGTGTTCAAAGTTGGCAGCCCTTTGCAGGAGAGTCAGAGGAGATGTGGTTCATTACTGTGCTCTGATTTGTTCAAATGGAATAGTGAGTCATAGCCGAGTGGATGCTTCTGAGGTTTATCGCAATGCTTTGTTGGCTACTTTTCCTGTTTCTACAGAGCAGTCTAGGGAGGATGAATGGGTGCCTCCTACCTCTCAGAGTCAAGGCAAGGCAGAGCACAGAGGCAGCAGACTTCTTTCTGTCTTTGGTAAGGCGTGGGGCTGTTCATTGCCACCTCAGCTGAGATGAGCGCTGGCTGTGGAGCGCATTTCTTCCACTCCGTCTCTATCTGCTGTCAAAGAGGTTCCTTTAGTGTCCTGGAAGACTGGAGCAGTGTCAGAGGAGCTCATCTTGACCAGCTCCGCCTGATCAAAGAGGCAGTCACTGTCTCTCACTTTTACTACATCTTGCCTATGTGACTCATTCTTCATTTAAGATAAACTGATTGATTGATAGCGGCAGTTTTGTGGAAGCCTGGTGACTGCTAGAGCACAATGCCTCTCAGAGGAGACCAGCAGAATATGGGGATCCCAGATTTGACTGAGTGGTTGTTCCTGCTCTGGTGAGACACATGGTTTACAGACTGGAGAATTGCAGTGCAGCATACGCAGAGGGCATGAACTCCTCCTGCTGTGGCCACAGACTTTCAGATCATGGCTCAAGTTTTGCCAGTCTCATGCTCACAGACTCAAAGACTGACTCCTTGAGCCTTCTGTCAGACTTTCTTCCTGACACAGCATACAGAATAAATTACGCCCATGCTCTGTGGCTTGTTCATGATAGCCTTTCTCCCATCTGAGATAGGTTCCTTGAATCCCTTTCCATGGCATATGATGCTATAATGCAATGGATTCTTTTGGTCACACTCTTTTCAACTGGACATTCTGGGAAGTGGATTTGTCTTTGCTCTTGAATTATGGCTTTCTCAAGCCTAATTATATGAAAAAATCAAAACTTTTCTTATCAAAAAAAGGAATAATTTCAATGCAATGTAAATACTCTCAGTTCATCTGCAACAGATCTGTGCATCCAGAAAACTTGAATATCATTCTTTCAGGCCCATAGTCCAGGCTTCAGGCCCAAGGGGACAGAAAGTTTACTAATCAGCTGCACAGTAAGGCATATTCTTTTGCAGTGTTTCCATGTGTCTGCCAGCATATATAAAAATTAGCTGGAACAAACGAAATGGGTTAGAGCAAGACTTATAGGGTATTTAGTGAGGCAGTGTACCTCTTAGGAATGCTCTCCATGAGACACCCAGGGCAGAAAATCTATTTGCAATTGTGCAGTTGCCCTGGAGTCATAGCAGGCTATATATGATAACTCAATTTGCCAACTTGTTACTGGGCAAAGCTTCAAGCTGTTCTTGATTCTGGCCTTCCCTTCAGTTTTGGTTACTCTGACTTCTATGGGAAGTGTCACAGCTGACATCTGGAAGTGCTGAGTGAACAAACCAGGATGGAGCAGCAGCAAAATGGGAGCAATAAGAGAACTCTGTGTCCTGAAACAGCCTTCTAAGAACTTTCTTTAACCTGATCAGATGTGCAGCCTGAAGGGGCATTAGATTATCTTACTGAGTCTCCCAGTTAACAATGGTCTATTAACCTACTTATGCTCTATCATCTAGTAACCCTAATACTGAGGGTTGATGCATTTATGAAAGGATGGCAAACCAAGCACCTTCCAGGCATCCATTGTTGGCTAAGTTTCCAAGAGACAGAGGCTCTGCCCTGGTAGCTTGATAATCCACAATGTTAAATGTTTCTTTATTTATATTAGCAATGTGTGCGACTTTAGACATTATTGTTTCTTAGACTAAATGGGGACTTTAGTGGGTTCTGTGGGATTCATAATTCACTCATCACTCTGTCGGCATGCCATTTGTCAGTCTGTGTCTTAATAAAGAATCTGAATGAATCCTTCCTGTTATTTTCTAGTGCATCTTCTCTAGCCTTCATATGAAGTTTATGACTTTTCTCAGACTCTAAATTTTCAATTAAAACTGTGTGCACAGGACCTGAACATACTGTCACATCATTAATCTTTTCAGAGTCCTGGGACATATCACCTCTTTGGCTCATCTCATTGCAAAGCTAAAACTAGATACCTCCTGCAGATGTATCCCTCTTCCTTCTGAAGTGTAAAGAAGCCGTAAAACTGGATGCAAATAATTAAGCAGTCCAGATAATTTTGAGTGACTTATCCTCCTCATCAAATGAACTATGTAAAAAATGTCTTCCTTGGAGCATTAGAGAAGGGAAAAAAACTCCTTTGTTGCACAAACACACCTGGGATCGAAATGCTGAAACACAAATATTTGTAGATATTTGTAGATTCTCCTCTGGCATCTTATCCTTGGATTTCCAAGGAGAAGTGGAGGTGATCCATAAGTATTTAGAACATTGCAAAGCCCAAATAATTAGAAATTTAAAGGACTCTCTGACTAAAACTATAATCTCTTGTATTTAATGAACAGTTCATGAATGAAAAATAGATAAGATTTTGCTGATTATCAAGCTATTTTTTTTCTTTCTCCTTATCTCCCTCCCTGTTTTGATCAAATTTACTGAGGTGACACATGAGTATTTCCCCATTGTGACAGCCATGGTTGACACATGCAAATTCAAGGAGTGGTTGCAGAGAAAGAAGAATAGAACATTACTTTTAAAAAAAATCCCAGACATCCCAGAAAGCAGTCAAATATTTATGCAAAATGAGCATAGCTTTATACGCTGGCACTGAACAACACAATGCTCTGTCTCACACAATACTGTCATTCATGTGCGTACATACTGCCACAGGCAAAAGTCCCACACAATGTATTTTTATACAATTGCTAGCATATTTCATTACAAGTGGTTTTTTTAATTTCCTTATGGAGGGGATTCTCACGATAGAGACGTTGTGTCTCCCTGGAGTTTCCTAAAAGAAAGAGGAGTTGCAATGCAGAAACTAGAGAAAATTATGGAATAAAACATTAAATTTCAGTTGTAAATAGCATTAGCAAATAATATTATTGTAGCAATAAAAAAAAGAGATGCAAAGAAACTTTTTTTTCACTTAAGAAAATTCAGAACACACTGAAATCTATTTTGAGTTCTCAGGGCTGTCATGCAAAAATAAAATCCATTAAAAATACAATGCAAAGTAGAAGAATTGCAAGTAGTAAATTCATGATGCACAGAACATTAGGGCTCTGAAATCTCTTAGTATAAATAAGAACTGGAGCAAACCTGTGCAACTGCAACACAGAGCAGAGTGGCCTTTCTACCTCAAGAAGCAAAGACCTGAAACCATTCTACCCGCCCAAGTAACAAGTGACACAATGAGAGGAAACGGTCCCAAGTTGCACCAGGGATGGTTTAGATTGAATATTAGGAAAATTTTCTTTACTGAAAATTTAGTCAAGCACTGGAACCAGCTACCAAGGAAAGTGGTAAAGTCACTATCCCTGGAGGTATTTAAAACGTGTAGATTTCACACTTAGGGACATGGTTTAGTGGTGGACTTGGCAGTGTTAGATTGATGTTTGGACTTGATGATCTTAAGGGTCTTTTCCAACCTAAATGATTCTACTATTCTGCCTCAAAAGAATATAAAAAAGAACACTTCCAAAGACTGAAAAATTGAGGAAAGCTAAAGAAAAGCATATAAAATGCCTCATTTTAGTTGTCTTGAATGTAGTTGTGATGCAGAAGCCATGACTGAACACATAGCAATGACATGAATGAGCTGAATCCTGTACTACAGGCTTTCTATTAAACTGAAGCCCTGTGTCCATCATGGGCAGCTTTTCCAGGGCAGTGATTGTGCCTGGACTCAATTTTCATTGTTCCAGCACTTGGAAGGCCTGTGAGTGAGGTGGGAATCAGATACACCAGAAAATGACGTGGCTTCTCCTGTTCTACACTCCCAGACTGAACTGCCCCTCTTCACTCAAAATGGATAAGAAAAAAGAAATATGGGAGCATTGTCTGGTTATTTCCTGCACAGATAGACAGATAGTTTCCTGGAGGAGAAAAAAATTGCCTTTGGAAGCATCTAGTGAAGAACCAGCTGTTTATTCTTCTCTGAGATACCAGAGACAATGAAATGTTGAAATCTGCACACAAGACAGAGTCTGCAATGAATATTTTTTTTTAATTCCTCTGTGAGGCTTTTTCTGTGAAATCTAGGTGTTGTTTCCATTGAAACTCTCAGAAGAGGAAAAAATTACACTATTCATAGCATGGAACACTTTTCACACTGTTGTCAAAATACCTGTTGCTCTACAACATCAGCTTTCAACAGATACCATTTGCAGCACCTTGAGGTGCATTCCCTATGTCCATTACGTTCCAGCATGCTAAACATCCTATACCATGCATCCTCTTCCCCTTTGCAGGACAGTTAAGATTTTTTTCCTTCCTCTACATGGCAAAGTAGCCATCTCATCCTGCTTAAATTCCACAAATCTGTATGAAAACTTCAGGCCTTTATTAGAAGGGACACAACAATTTGAATGTTGAGTCCCTTTATAGTTTTTTTTGTCAGATCATTTTTCTCTG
The DNA here is from genome assembly GCF_047495875.1 of Pithys albifrons albifrons. Lineage (NCBI taxonomy): Eukaryota > Metazoa > Chordata > Aves > Passeriformes > Thamnophilidae > Pithys > Pithys albifrons. The sequence continues at coordinate 52,998,627 of NC_092461.1, forward strand.
ATACTTTTCCCACTGGTTCACAGATACTTGTTTTAGGGGGAGCCAGTTTGTTTTGTTAAATTACAGGGCTTTCACATAGATTTCAGTGTTATTCTGAAGCATAGAATAGGTAGTATTTGAACAAGCCTGCTCCTGTAACTTCATGCCTTTTAAATGCACTACCCCTCTTTTATATCTTCTTAAATCATTTATGATACATCATTATTGAACATATCATATTTTACATTCTTCATGCAGCGACACAGGACAATTACAACAATGCCAGCTAATTAAAGCTACAGGGTAAAACTGACCCCATTGAAGTCAAAGACTTCAATAGAGGAAGTATTTCACCCCAAGGCCCCTTCCATCCCCCTAAGTCTCCCTGGCAGTTTGTGCAAAAAGTTCTGGAGAATATCAGTTCTCAGAGAACCAATTAGCCAGAGACATCCCTCTAACAAAGCTTCCTCCCTCCACTGTGGAGTGGGCAATCCTCTGTCTTCAGAAAACAGGCCCAGGCTGCAAGAGTCCAAGCTGGGATGGAACTGTGGCTCCATTTGGCAGCCTCCATGGGCAGAAGGTAAAGGCGGAGGAGCTGCTCTGCTGATGGAAGGATGCAACTGGGCGCAAAGCTACATGAAAGTCATTGAAGGTGAGGGGAAAGGGCCTGAAGCTGTGTTCCAAGGGCAAGTGACCTGAGCACTTAAAAGGTTTCCCTAATTGCTATTTAAAATGTCTGTTCCTGAATAGGGGTGCCCAACCTTCCCCACTGGTGGGCCACACAACTCCCTCCAGTTGCCACCAAGAGGCAGTATGTGATGGTACATCCCCTGGGAAGGACCAGATGTCCCACACATGCAGAGGATACAGGACCTTTTGCTTTTATTTTCCACTTTCCCAGGGGCTCCACAACACAGAATAGAGAGTAGGTTGCTGGCTGGAGAAATTACTGCAGTGGTGGCAACCCATTCCTAGTTGCTCTGTGTCCCATGGGGTCCCTCAGCCTCTCCAATCTCATTTAACAGGTGTTTGCTTTCCACATAACAGGAAACAGGGTCCCAAGCAGGGCTAGAATGGTGAGCTGCCCCAGTTCCATCTTTGCATGGAAATGAGATGCCACATGAGATCTGTAGTCAACAACAACACTGACCCATGGTCTGTGAAGCTTTAAAATGTGACCTACAGAGACAGGTGCTCGCATGTTCAAACTGTCCAAGGTGATAGCTTCTGGGAGGGTTGTGGAGTACTATTAGCCCAGTGGGGTTAGTTATTTCAAGTGTAAAGCCAGGTTTTGAAGAATGTAACTATTCTTGATCTGGAATATTGAATGAAGACTACATTTCTGCTTGACATGGTTTGTTTCAACAGAATAGATTTTGGCGTGATCTGACCTTAATATTGGACAGTACACTACAGAACATGGAGACACTGACAGAATGGGAGGATGGTAAGACAATCCCAAGCTGCTGAAAGGTGCTTTCTTGGTGAAAATATGGGTTCTCACAGAATAGCATACCGGGACTAGAGTTCTTGGATCAGGGTTACACTTACTGTGAGATTGAATCTAGAGAAAGGATCCTTGAATTTTGTATTAGATCAAGGCTTTCTGGAGGTTTTTGAGGTTCTTAAGCCTTATGAAAACCTGAATCAGACATTGTTCACCTTCCAAATGACTATGTCATTGCCTGAAGGCCTCCATGGTGCCTGAAGTTCCTTGCTATTTTCATACTTCACTTTCCTCTGTGGGAATTGAATGTGAACAAACAGTGTTCATTTTGGGATTCTTGTGTTGCAAAAGGTCAGGTCCAATTCTCTAATTCTATGTATTCATCTTTATAAGAAGTCTTTTGTTCAATCTAGACACAGAAAGAGAATGAAAGCTCTTTAAACTGGTTAAAGGCAGGCATGAATTCATTTATCCAGTCAATTGTGTTGTTTTAAGAATAGTGAATTACTGCTTTTGAAAAATCTTTCCTAAACTGCTTGAGAAACTTTAGTGAAATAAAAATCAATATACTTGTAAATACTTAAAAATCTGCCCTTGTCATGATGGCACAAACTTCTTTTGTCTCCATCCTGCAATCATTGGAGAGGATGACAAAGAAGAGATGCACTGTTTTCTTATCAAACATTTGGATTATTTTTTTCTGAAATGCATTGTCAACATAGGGATATGTTAGTCAGAAAGAAAGTCCGATTCGAAAAAATAAAGCTATCAAAATGAGTGACCATAAGTTTATCTGTCCCTGGCAGATTATTGATGGAATTCTGCAGCACCCAGGAACATTGGATAAACTGTATTCTAGTCCATATCAAGTTGTGCTGGTTTAAAGGCAAACCAGCAGGGGAAATGAACTCACTACAAGAGAGATTACAAGTCAGACCTAAAATTTAATAATAATATTACAATAAAAAAACACTGACACAAAAGGGAAATTGCTTTCAACTCACAAAAACCCAGCAGTATAACCCAGTGTCCTGGGGCACAAACCCAAGGGGGTTTGTTTGCCCTTGTGCTGAGACCCCTGTGGCTCCCCCAAGTCCAGAGCAAAAGGAAATGAAAAACCTGTTGGTGCAGGCAAGGGCTGTGATCTGGGCGAGAGCGGTGATCTCCTCCTGTCGAGGTCCTGCTGCTGCTCTGGATCCGACGAGAAGTTACCAAAGTCTTCTTACTCACCACTTATGTACCCTCAGGGAGCACCCAGTCCCTCCCCAGGGCGGGGACTCACACAATGGCTGATTAACTCTGGGAGCCAGGGGGTATTGAACTGTTGATGGCCCCTTAGCAGCTCTGCCCCCTCAGGCTGAGTGTGAAGGTGATAATGACTCCCTGGGCAGCTGCTGCTAATGGCGCATTGCCCTTGGGGAATGAATAGAGGGGGTGGAATACACATCTTTGATCACCCCCCCACAGTGTCAACTGGTCCCTCCTGCTCAACTAGGACACAAGTGTGGAACAGTTGCCTAATAATCCCCTTACAAATACAGACCCAATTATGAGATTACATAACAGACTTTTGATTAATTTTCTTTCTAGTGTTTTTGCTAGCTAGAAACAGTAATACCCTTTTTTATGATGATACAGTTTAGGATGCAGTAAGAATTATTTTTTCTTCTAGACGAGCACAAAAGGGACACTGTCAGGAGGCCACGATAGATGGGCAGAGGTCTACTTTAGGTAGTACAACAGCCTTCATTCCTAGTTGTAGAGGGAATAAGACTCTTAACAAGGGATTTCAGGTGCATGCTGATAAAAAGACTTTTAGCCAGTAGGGAAGAATACATCACCATTTTTCCTGTCAAATCCACTTTTGATTACCTTTTGGATTTCTCAGGCATCTCAGGTGCAGAGGTCAGTGAGCTTGCAGTCTTCAGCAGCAGCAATGAGTTCCACTGAGTGTAACTGTAGGTAGAAATTTTTAGGACATTTTGGTCACCTTCCACATAATATCACCACCATGCAATGTATCTCAAGGTATGGCCTTTCATAGTAACAAAGTATGATGCATTGAACTGCACGATTTCTTGCCCAGCTTAATTTCTGTCATGTGGGTGCTCTGCTGTGTAGGTGATAGAGCTGTTATCAAGAGATACTGAGATCTATAAGCCCAGAGACCTCCTAGGCACAAGCTTTGTCAAACTGCATATCTTCTGAATTGCTGAGACCACAGCAGTCAATAAGTCCATGACACTCAATGTAAATGTAGAACATATTTTTCAGCAGCCCCAGCTAAGCAGAACTTGGAGGTGTTTGTGGATTCAACAAGGTACCAACTAGAGGTATTTTGGAAGAAGAGAACCTTGGACTGAAGTGAACATACTGGGAGTGGGACTTTCCTAAAGCCTATTCCTCTGGAGCATGTCTCGGGTTTTATTCACTGCATTTTGAACAGATGAAAGAAAAAGTGCTTTAACTCCCATGCTGTAAGCAGTATTGTTTCCACTCTCAGTTGCATGGCTGGTATTTTCAGTCTGAACCTGTTCTGTGATCCCCTGTGAAGGAGGTGTCTCACATGCTAACTAGGTAGTGGGGAGCTTGAGGACAGCAGCACAGACTCTGCTAAACAGGTACCCACTACTGTCTGCTGCATATTTGCAAATCCTCAGACTCGGATGGATGGATGTGCAGATGTGCTGTATTATAAGGGCCAATAAGGAAAATATAGTGCATTGGTCAAAACCCAAGTCCTTTTATGAAATCATTTGGAAGTCAGTGGTTCAGTCCACTGGAAGCACAGGGTCAATGCAAATATTCACTGTTCATGGCCTGTGATTGCTCTGTCATCACTTTCCACATGGAATCTTACTACTATCAGTTGTGTTCTACCCTTCTCAAAGTTACCCTCAAAATAAAAGTTATTATACCATATTGCATTAAGGATTTGGCTTGTGGAATTGGTGGTCATATTTTTCTGTTCCTTGACCGCTGTGAAGTATTGATCTCTTAAGATTAGGTATGATCATACTTTCTCCTTTGTTCTGACATAAGCATGGAAACCACTCTTGTTGCAAAGTTGTAAAGCCTTCAAACATGTGACTATATTTTGTTCTTGTAAGATGACAGTTATACCAATAAATCTTTTTTTGATTAAGCAATGCTAGCAGCATCTTATTTTGCATACCTTGTTCATATCTTTTTTTTAATGAAAGGTTGAAATATAATAGAAAGGGTCATGTACTTGGAAATGTAAAATCATATTTCCTTTCTCACTTTTCTGATGAACACCACCCAAACCCTAGTTTCCTTGACTGTTGAAAGGATTGATTTGCATTGCTGGATAAGTGTGGTTCTGCTGTCCAGACACCCAGCTCCAAAACATTTGTTCTTTCCACTCTTTCTAGTTATTATAATGAAGTGATCTGGAGTTATCTAAATTATGTAAATACTCTTTCCTATCAACTATGCTTCTCCTATATTCCCTTAGAGCAAGATTAAAACAGTGTAGAAAGGGTGCTTGATATTCCCTCTAAAATGCTATGCACTTAAACTGTACTTTTTCATGGCTTTTCTATTGGAATGAATTAGGCAAAGCAGAATTAACCTTGTCAGTCACCAAGTCAGTTTCCATGACACACAGGGCTGTAACTAAGAATACAGAAATAACAAGAGAGCCCCAATGCAGTCACCCTCCACTGATTCCTGCATAGAGTATGTCAAGTGCTTTGGGCCGTTCTGAGGAGATAGACCCAATATAAATGTAAAGTAATAGTTAGCAAAAAAAAGTCTTTTTGCCTGGAAGCAAAGGGCAAGGAAAAGTATTCTCAGGCAAAAAATGTTTTAAGTCCAAACTCACGGAGGGTGAGAGAAGCTCAGCACATACCTCAGACACAGAAGCAAAGCACTGAGCTGCTAACTAGAGTGGCCTGAGTGCTAACTGTGGCCTGGGCAGTAGTTTGAGGGAAGGAAACAGGCTATTTTAGCACAGGGCGGAGAAAAAGTGGAAGATCAGAAAAACAGAGTGAATTTGAAGGGAGAGAGCACATGCAGAGAGATGTGAAAACTGAGTCTATGTGGTGGTATGCCAGCCTGAACCCCAGAGAACAGTTGCCACATCTTCCTGTTCTGGCTAATATAGTCTGGTTATCATCTGGCAGATAATAAATGGGAGCAAGGCAACCATGTGCTTCTGAAAATATGGCATCTGCCTTTGTGCTGATATAAGACCCTAGGAACATCCTCTGCATTAGAAAAGGAAATAATTCTAATTTTATAGGTACTCTACCTCTTTTTCTTTTGGCTGTCTCAAAGTCCTTACCATTTGCTAGGATCGCCAAGCCCCAGTTGTTATTCCAGTGGCCTCTTCCCAAACAAAGGGCAGGATGGATGCAGGACACAGCACTCAGTATGCTTTTGATGATGTTTTTGAAGTGAACAAGGGCTAACTTGTTCTCAGAAGGGGAAATGAGAAAAAAGGGGAAGAATGAGCAGAAACACCAAGTGTGAACTGTTGAGTGATATTGTTAGATATGAGTATGTGACAGAATGCAAGGGGCACTGTGTAAGAGACACCTTCACAGCCTGGCCCATATTGCTATTGCGCAGTCTGCGTAGACAGCAGTTGAGATAAGAAATCAGAAATGCCATCCTGTGGTTGGCTTGGGCACACTGACATGGTCCCAGGCCTACTATTACATCTGACACTAGTTCAGGAACCTCTGCGTCACCTCTGGTTGCATAGTAAGACAGGACCACAGCTCACTGGATACCAGCAGCTCTGCCAGAAGTTCCAGAAGTACAGTGATACATTTGCTTTAGAAACTCAGATGAGTTCCTCATTAGTCAGACTGTTCTTGGAGTATCTTGCTGGAAACTATTCCTGCAGAACACTTAAGAGAGAAGACAGATTCTCTGAAGCAAGAGCTGAGATTTTTGTAATTTTTTTTTAAAAAAGCAAACAACAATTTCCAAAACTGTAGGGGTTTTAACATTATCAAACTTTCTTCTCCACTCCAGACTTTGTGTTTTGAATTGACTGTGTTCCTATTTGGTACACCTGAAAAAATGAAGCCAGTAAGGCTTTGCAAAATTCATAGACTCATGGCAGCTACTATAGAGCTCTTTTGTGACAGGATGTTCCCCAAATTGGAGATAAAGTGCGATGCCATAACCATTGAATTATCAGTCATAACTAGCCATTTTAGTTTTGTGGTGTTTCTGTGCCACATCAAGTTAATGAGGAAAGGAAGTCCTGAACATTTTGAAAGGGAGCTAGGAGGACAACATCCCTTTTTTCTAGGAGCTTTTTCTTGCGAAAATTTCAGTGCAACTTAAATAAATATCTGTTAATGCACAGAACTTACTGGCATAAACAAAGCTGCCTGTAGTCAGATAGAGGGTCTAACAAGGTTCCAGGTATAATTGCTTGCAAAGAAAAAACAGAGGACCAGAAGATCAGTCCTATAAAATTTATAAATTAAGTAGATATAACTTTTGTATCAGAGAACAAGTAATCCCCATTAACACTGGAACACATGATGAATCCAATATTTCCAGTGAGCTTTTTTAATTCTGTCTTTCTAATAATGACTACAGCAATGAAAGAATCCTTTGGTGGTAGGAGATAAAATTGAGCAAAGCAGAAGCTTCAAGGAGAATGTTATTTCAAAAACGCTTGCCTTCCCAAGCTTTAACAGAATAGCCTAAAACATATCTCAAAATACTCTTTGTTCTATGAACGCCTATCTGTGTAACAGCAGCAGCATTGTTATTCTGTGCCATCCCTTGTTGACAAGCCTGTTTGAGTTCCAATAATGGAAAACTATCATGTTGATATGCTTCAGATTAACCTTATCTTCTTGTCATACTACAGGTATCTTCCATTACAAGAAACAAATATATGGTGATAGGTAAATGATTTTGATAAAGTCTGACAAATACTTTAAAACAGCTGCATAGCTGCTTATTTTATTTTAGGAAAAACAATAGCATCACAAAGATGGCATCTGTCAGATGTCTTTGGTAATTTTATCATTAGGTGTTGTCATGACTTTCTACATCTGGCTATAAACAACAAATGCTTTTTTCCCTGTTATAAATATTATTCTGAATAGCTTAGAATTCTAAACCAATCAGTAAGAAGTGCTGAAAATAGTGAAATTACCAGCAAAACTAACACTAAGGACTGTAAATAATTGATCTAACAAATTATGCTATATTAGTTTCAGACTACAAAAATTTTGTATCCCAGGTACAAAGCTGCTGATTGGTTATTTTATATTTTCCCTTCAGATGTAGGACCTGGGAAAAGTGAGTTATTCTGATCCTATAATGACAGTACTAGTGTCACAATGCAGAAGTATCAAAGCATATAAAGGTACACACTTGTACGGTGTTTATAGTTAGCAATTACCAGAAGAGACATAAAGTCAGCACCATTTCTGGTGCATAACAAGACTTATCTCTTCAGTCCCTTCCAACAACAGTAGCTTGTGCAATTGGAACTTTAGAATTGTTTCAGAAGGTAAGCTCTGTGCTTACTTAAAATGTGCAGATGTTGCAATCCTCTGTTTAACCACATACAGGGTACTGTGGTGTGCACAATAACTGCCTACTAGGCAAACAAAATACAATACCACTTGTGTTAAATGCTACCAACACAGGGCTGCAACTTGAAGGCAGTCTTTGGTTTTTTTCTACAAATTTACCATTTTAACACATTTTGCTTATCAAAGGATGGGGAATGTTTGACTGATAATACACTCTTGTGCTTTAACCCCTTTGGACTGCAATGTGCAGCAGAATGTCGTTTATGTTTGTCTACATTGTCATCAAATCACTGGGGAGAGACCTTGAACAAAAATGGGACTATCTGAAAAGCCTTGAGATGTCCTCTACATTCCATAATAATTCTGACTTCATAGATGATTTTGGAACTACCAGGAAAACTTGTCAGGGGACCTGCAGATCTTGGTATGGAAAAATAATTCCACTTGCCCAAATGACAAACCATGTTGCCACTGCAGACATAGAAGGTGCTGGTGGTTCTGTCTTGTGATTTAATGTAGAGCCTTTTAAACCTGAACCCCGTTGCTGTCTAATGCCTAGTTGATCCATTTTAAAACATTCTCTGAACTCTCTCCAGCTATGATCAGAGGAAGGGTCCAGCTACAAACTCCAGCATCATAATTAGCACTTAATAGGCCATCCTCAGAAGATAGGAGAAGGGCTGAAGGGCCAGCAAGGCAGAGCTGAGCCCTCTGGTGTGATACCTCTGAAACAGGATCTCCCTCCCTTGACAGTCCACAGGAAAGAAATCTACCTTGCCTCCATCCTCTCTGTAGGTATCACCATCTAGCAATACTAAATGAACAGTTCACAGCATGTAAGACTGACAGAGACCCATTACAGTCCACAGTAGCTGAGAATGGGACTCTCCCTTGTTTCCACCATGTCTGCAAGCTCTGGGCACCGAACTGAGTTTGCTCCTTCAGCTCATGAGTGTCCTCTCATACATCCATGATCCCACTCGACCATCCATTTCCTTTGTCCTACCTGTGTGAGGGAACCACTTGGAACCAAAAGAGGGCTTCTGTTATTTCTGCCTAGGAAGATTTAGGGTACTTTTAGTGGCATTATCTGACAGTCAGGCACGAAAGTAGGGTCAGATCTATTCCTAGGGCCTTGTTGGCATCTATAACTGCCTGAGTTGTGCTCTAACCATATGTGACATGCATGGAGTGAATTTATTGTAGCAATCACTTTGAGCATATCTCAAGGATTTCATCATGATATTTTGCTGCTTGCAATGCCTGAGAGAGAACAACAGAATGAAATAAAATGCACCGAACTTCTCCTCTTATGAAAGAGAAATGAAAGAACAGAAAACAGGCTGATTATCTCCAGGGCAATTTTATGTAAAAGAAAGACCAGCAACATCCTTTAAGGCCTGAAATGTCAAGCTTGTAAAAATAGTATTCTTGGGAGTTGTATTTGATCATTTGTTAAATACTGTGATATAAAATGTAGAAATCCATGTGTAATGCTTCAAATCCCTAATCTGGTTTAAAAGGTCAGTTGAAGCCTAAAAGGACTTGACATTTTCCCTTTAAAAATCTGACTTTTTGACTCAGAGCTAACAACATTTGAGCCTGAATGACCTGAAGGATAAATACAAAAGCTGATTTCAATTGAACTATTTAGAAAGCGGGGGATCTTCTAATTTGTAAGATAGCATTCAGGGAGGTTTTTCCATTAAGAACTCAATCGACTGAAAAATGATTTCCTTGGGTATTCCACAATCTTTCAATGCTTGTGTAAATTTTACACAGGAGGGGGCAGAGAGTGAGGCTAAAGACATATAACAGAATGCCAGGAGAGCAGAAAGCCCATTATGAAACTGGTATTTGCTTAAAAAAAAGGTGCCCTTTTCACCTCCTCCTTCACTGTCTTGGCAGTCTAAGTCTGCTTCAGAACCTTTAGTGTCCAGTGCAGATGAGGTTGCAAGCAAGTGCAAATGACTTGACAAGCATGACTACAGTTCCTTGCAGCACCACCACTTCCCACACCTGAGACTTCATTTGTATTTGGGGGGATTTGATGGCTGCTTTTGTGGAGGTGTGCACTAACTACCTGCCTGGCTGCATGGATGTGGTTCCTAGCAGAGCCTCTGGCTCTTCTGCCTGGCTCCAGGTCCACCAGAGATTCACTGTGGCAACTGAAAGCGCAGTCCTTTTTTCCTCCTCAAGCCTCCACTGTTCTCTGATCACCTCCCTCCCTCATGCCCTTCAGTGCCAGACCTCTTCCTGATTGCTTTGCACCCTCCCATCTGTTTTTACCAATGCCATAATGGAGAAACTAGTGATGTGTGGTGGCAGGTCAGCCTCACCCCTCAGGCCACTCATGCCCACAGGTGTTGGCCCCGATATGCACAGTCTTCCAAGTTCCCCGTGAAGCAGAGCGTGATGGAGGGGTGTCAGTGTGTGACACCTCACAAAGCCACCCCAGAAACACTGTTTGAGCAGGGGTGAGCACCTACTTTCCATGGCAAACCACCACGGGGCTTCCTAAGGTGCAGTGAGCAGCACTGCACTGACACCTATCACATTGACCACACCCACTAGTCACTTGCTGGAACAGAAATACCATTGATTTACCAGAGTGTTGTCCCAGGATGGACGTCTTTCAGCTTCCCCTGGTGTTTGTTTTTGACAAATGCGTCAGTTTCAGCTCACATCCACCCAACAGCTGGGGACTATTATGCTGTGACAACCTTCTATTCCATTGTCACAGTGTCATATGCCTGAAAAGGATAATAGGTAGATATTTCTGCTCTTTGGATGTTAAGAAATAAGAGGCATTCCTATTCCTTATTTAGTTACTTCTTAATTTTAATTAATGGCTTTAGTGATAATTACCAGATTCCTATATTGATAAAAACTAGCACAATCTGCATGTTAACAATAGCACAAATTTGATATTTATTAACTGCTGTTCTTTTGCAAATATAGACATTTGGTAATCATCATTATGATGATAAAATCCATTAGAATTTGAGAAGAAACCTATTATCCCTTCTGCCCATCATCTTTTAATTAAGTAACACAGAAAGATTTTATGACTGCAGAGTATTGTTTCTGTATCTATGTATCAAAATACCTCCATTTCAGTTTTGATAGACTTAATGAAAAGACCAAAAGAAGACTGACAGTAGATTTATTCTAGAACATATTTCAGAAATTTCAAAAATTTTAGCCACTCTTAGTTCAACACATACTTGAATCTTGTTTGGAAGTAGACTGGAGTTTATGTGTAGACTGGAGACTATAACAATGTTAGAGTCTATAGTAGGATTTGGAAGTTTGCAATAGGAGAAAACTTCTATGATAATTTATTCTTCAGAAATTCCCAGCACTATGACTGCTAGAAAATTTGTGAGGTCAGTCACTCACTTTAAGAGTTTAGTTGTATCTAAAATGATAAATAAGTCCCTTTTTTAATGCAGATTTGACCAAAAATCAAAAAATTATGGGGGTGGATTAGAATCAGGCACATTCAAACAGTGCAGGCATTTGATGAGGTCCAGTCAGAGCTTTCAGTCCTCATATTTAAAAATTGTAATCTGCATTTTGAATGACAAAAATATAAACGGTATTTAAAGAAGTTTTTACTGTTGATCTCTTAGATATTAACATCTGGACTGGATTTCTTAAGTAACAGGACTGTTTTGTTATTATGGCCATGACCTTAAGGGCTATATCCACAATAGGCACAGTTTGTATAGTTTGATAATATCCTGAACTGATATCTCAGCTTGTCAACACACACACACCTGATGATGTTTCATTTTTAATTCATTTATTTGCCTGACTTAACCACAGACTTATAATAATTACTTTGGATGCTACCTTTTTAATCAGTAGAACTGTCAAAATTACTGCTGAGAACTTATTTTAAGAGTTCTTATGTATCTTCATCTTACTCCTGATCAATTTGATGCTGGAGAATACTTATGTGGGTAGCACTTACAGCACCAGCAAACATTTCAGGGAAAGATGCAGCCTGTGCCTATCCTCTCTTTGCATTTCAGTCTTAACAGGGCCTAATATACTAACACACCCCGGCAGATTCTCATGCATACTGTGATATATCATCACTGTGTTCAGCCAAGAGTGAAGGAAGCAATTTTGTGAGGTCACAGGATGGTCAATGATCCTCTATTTGAGTTTTTCTTGGGTTCATCCAGGCAATTTTAATCTCAAAAGGTTGTTCCCCTTCTTACATAGTTAATTTCTTCCTCTAAAAATCTGACATAACTCATTTGAGGAAAGCCACAAAGTAGTTTCTTCTTCCAGACATAGTCTGGTGTCATACAGAGGCTATGATGACACAATCACAGGCAAACTACTGAAAAAACCCTCATGAAACAGAGGAACAAAATATTTCCTCTTGCTTAGTCCAAAATTCCCTCTCTTTTTTTTTTTTTTCTAAATTACTGAAGCTAGCTGGGGAAGTGAAATTCCCATTAGGAGAAAAAAAAACAACAAAAAACCAAAAATCAAACCCAAACAAAACACAACCAACCAATCAAGAAAACAAACTAACCAAACAAAAACCCAAACAACAAACAGTCCCCACCATTTTAATTAAAAAAAATGTAAAAACTCAAGAACTGAAATACTTTGCCCAAAATGCAAGAATTTAAAGTTGAATATGATTCTGCACCTGGAATTTGCTTCCTTTCTGTTTCTACCACTGTCTGAGGGTTGACTTTGGCAAACTGGAGCATCCAGTGATGCATGAGAACAACTTCTATTTTTGAAGAGTGATGGTATTTCATGGAAAATACTGCACTGTCCACATAGACACCAGACTGAGGCAATGGGACTTCAACATCCAAGATGTGCTACAATTGTACTACAGAACTGGGGGGGAGGGAAACAAAGCAAAACACTTCGATGCCCAAATTGAGATCTCTTCTGTAACATTTGGTTTAAAAATAAACAAATCAAAGCACAGTGAGTTTTCTCAGCCTTCCCCCAAAAATCATATAGAATCACAAATTTTAGATGAATTGTGTGATAATCTGCAAATTAGTAGAAACCTGGTGGGGCAGGAGAAGAAGTGAAAACATTCCCCTTCCTACGTTTCAGAGTCTAAAGTGAAGTTGCCTATAATAATACTGAATTTATGTGCAAACATTTTACACAATTCTTTTTAAATACACAGTTTTGTTGCTTTGAAGTGACAGAGAAAACAAGCTATTTTAGCACAGATAGTCTGTGAGTCCTCTGCTTGGGTACTGTCTTTCACTAACAATAAAGAAAAAGTGATGGAAATATGATTTATATCTCCAAAAATTTCCAAGGGACTGCCAAATGTTGTCTTCAAGCACCCTGCTCTTAGGCAGCCACTATAGTGAAAATGTTCCCAACCTCTTTTCAATGCAGCAAGCAGGAATAATGTAATACTCTTCCTCCAGATGCATTACATTGTTAAGCACTTAATCTCAAGGACCTTTTTGAAGTTCAGATAGTCCTACTTTATTCATCATCTAGTGTTTAGTTTAAAGTAACAAATGATTGAGCTGAAAGTCTTTCAGGAACAAAATTCCTTTTTTCCCCATACATAAACAGAGTTGCAGCCTTTGCATTTTTTGCCATCTGGCCCACAGTGTGAAATGACATTAGTAGCATGTCAGGTTTATTCCCTTTTCAAAGAAAGAAAGAAAGAAAGAAAAAGAAAGAAAAACATAATCCTAATCTATAGTATGGAGAGTATTAAAATGAAACATCTGCCTTGCTGAAATGAGTGGATGAACTCTGAAGTCTACAAGCTGCTGGAGTTTGTCAAGTACATGTTTACATTGCTGACGGTTGTAAATTTGCAGGATGATGACAAGAAGTCCACAAACTAAAATATCTTATTCAAATGTTTTTAAACATCTGTTCCAAACAGAAAACGCCAGAACAATGAAGTGGCATAGTGATCAGAGGCAGACTGGGGACTCAATAATATTGCAACTTGGGTTACATAATAAAAAGATGATGGAAACAGAGGCTTTTAATTGTAGTTACTGGCTTGTGCTCCAAAGTCGATTGACTGAAATGCTGAGGGTTGTGGCTGCTGTTGAAATATGTGACTCCATCCAGAGTAAGGACAAAATACGGTCCAATGATCCTTAAAAAGTTGGCATTTGCTACAGAACCTGCTGATTACAAAGACAAATAAATTCTGTGCTCCAGAGAACACTTCCAGGAATGAAATATGTCAGATTTCTCAAGAGCTTTTTACAACCAGGAAGCACTTGACCAATGAAACTCTATTGTTTAACAAATAGACTTTGCCCTTGCTATTGAAAAGTTTGTGCTTTGCAGGACATCAGATTAAAGTCCTGGGCTATAGTTCTTTTTTTATCATCAACATGAAATTGAGATCTTGGCATGTACTGAATAGTAACCTTTATTCTCATCCTAAAAAACCCAGTGATGATTAATAAAAAGGTGTTAGATTTTTTTTCTTCTCACTTTTTTTGAGAGGCAGCCAAGAATGAAACATGAAACCCCAATATCTTCCTGGTTCATGGTCAGTACTCATTTAAAAATAAGTTCATTAAAAAATTCATTATTATTTCTAAATTGTCTCTGTGAGATGATATAACATTCTTCTGAAAATCACTGAAGTCCTCTGGAGACTGCTGGGAACTAAGCACTTTTGATATAAAGCAGGGACAAATCTGGGATTTACATAAATCCTTAGCTCAAGCAAAATTAAAATATTCCACTGTCTTCAGAATATCTGATGTGCTGATGAAGCACAGTGCAAGGAAGCTCGGCAGAGTGATCATGGCAAAATATAGACATGGTATAACTATGACCAGGGCTGTCCATACTATTTACTGTTGGCTCATTCCCCCATCCAGTTTTGGCACATGTCAGTCAGCATCTAATAGACAGGTGTGCTGAGAGAGACTGAAAGGAATTAGGATTGCTCCAGACAGATTATGTAGGACAAAACTGTTTCTCTTTTTTTTCGGGGGAAATAGAAGACATTATGAATTAAATTTAATTGTATGGATATGAGATGTTCCACGTGCCTGGAAAGTTAGAAAATAGTCCTTAGCCATCTTTATTTCCTAGTAGCTTTATGATAATTTATTTCAAATAGCATTATCACAAGCAACAGAATTTTACTGTCTGTTTGAATAATCAGAATGATGCAATAGTATATTTGCACCACTGCTTCACCACATTATCTTGGGAGGATTAATTCCCAGTGACTTAATTTCATGTTTATGCACCTAGGTTAAGAACGCTTGCTTGTTTCTGTAAATGAATGACAATATTACTGACTGCATCAGAATGCAGCAGGGTGAACCATCCACCTGCAAGAGAAGCACATTTTCCAGGAGTATCATCCGGGCTGCTCTGCTGGAATGTCCAGCCTAGGTACTAATGCATAGATATAGGTGGAGTTTCTCAGGACAATCACACAGCAGCACAACCTAAATTAATCTTAGATATTCACAGAGAGGAAGTAAGATGAAAGCATGAAAGGGAAGAAGGGTGATTTATAAGCTAATGATAAAGGAAGGAATAAGGAACCCTTATCCATCGCCCACTATAGGGCAGTACAGGTCTTTGTTCTGGGAACATAATTCACGATACAATTTATAACAAAGAACGCAGTTAAACTTCATAGCTGAGCTCATATTCATCTTTAGCATAGTTACCTGATGGATTTCAGATTGATTTTAGTATTATCTTTTTAATATTAATGCCTGATTTACTGTATCTTTACATTATCTCAGCCTTGCTAAACTTATAGTTAGCACTACAGACTACAAGTCTTACTCTTATTTTCAGGGTGCTTGCTCCAGAATTTCTTTCATGGGGAGGATCCCAGTAGCAAGTCTTCCTCAGATATATACGTAAAAATACATGATTTTCTTAGAGGCTTTGTACGACTTAAACTTTAAGAGCTTGGCTATGCCTTTAAAGTACATCTTCAGCTTCTTTGTGCTTGTTAACAGTAGGATCCAAGACTAAGGATTTGATATCTGTAAAATTTCACTTCATCTTTTAGGGTTCCTACAAACCTGGGCTACGTCACATAAAGAGAGCATAGAAAAATAACAGCTCATATAGGAAAGAACAAAAGTCCTATGAGAGTGATGTAGACAAGGTATATTTAAAGTAACTTAAATGAAGAAATTACACAAATAATAAAAATCACTTCTGTAAAGAACTGTTTTGTCTATGAGGTTCTTAAAGTCTCCATAGACTTAATACCATTTCAAGTTCCTGCAAATACTTGTTATGCTGAGGTTGAACAGAAGAGCTGGTGGTCATGCAGGGAATTTTGGTGGATAGCAAGCTAGGGTTGGACTGAGATAGAGGAATGAATTGTTATTAAGTGTTTAGGTCCTGCAGTCAGTTAGGCAACTTGCAACTTGAATCTTCAGCAGCACTAAGAACCAATGGTTAGGGCTTCCTGAAGTAAAGGATTGCCATTTCCAACACTTCTGTTTGCTGTCCCAGGCTCGGCTCTTTTTCTGGTGAGATCATTGGTCTTGAGCACATGCCCCCAAGTTAATGCGTAAATAAATTTTCCCCACTGAAGTGAAACTGTCGCCATTCCTTCTTTATTAAAGTTTTTTATCTCACTTGAGCATAATACTCTCTTGTATCTAATTGTTCATTTATTAGGGAAAATATTGTTATCACAAAGTTACGTCTTGGATTTTCCAATTCCTTCATTGTCAGTGAATAGTGTTCCTAATTTAGCCTAGAGTCCAATTCAGCTAAAATCACTGGAGTGAAATCTTTCAGTCTGAAAATTTAAGAGCTTAAGGGGTATGTGGAGTCCTCATTCACTTAGTAAATCTCTTCCTCCAGAAACCACAAAGCTTACACAATTACCAAACAGGCAGGTATACCTGATGATAGAGACATATTTCTTAAACTTAGAAACAAATGATCATGCCTTAGTTAATGATTTAAATCCTATTTCGATGGGAAAGAGAAGCTAAACATCCACAAAGAATTTTCATTTTCTAGTTGGTTCTTGCAGCTAATGCAGTCATATAAAAATAAGGCAGCCTTTACATGCAGAGCGCAACTTTCTTTCATATGCCATCAGATTGAAGTTCGAACACAATGTCGGAAAAATTCAGAAAGTGTAGAAAATTTGCAATCACAGAATCTTCTTCTGTAGCCATAATTCCAACCACTGGTAAAGTACTGCCTCATTCTATATAGGGGTATAGGGATATAATATGTATATGTAAATACATCTTGTGGAGACACGTGCATATGTAGTGTACAGAAGAGGCTCACGAAAAGGTCATTTGTTGGACTGTATTTATACTGAGGGTAAAATCCACAGGGAAAGAAAAAAACAATCGACATCACTAAAAATATGCTTCCAGTACAGCGCCTAGGAGAGAGCATTACAAGCCCCTGTGGTGCTGGTAGACTAAACTGCATTTCATAGAAAGGTTTTCTGTGAAGCTGCAGTGATGCTAACAAAGATTTGTTATTCTGAGCACTCAGAATAAGTGTCAGCTCCACACAAATGCAAGAGTAGCACAAAGCCCACTGGATCCTGTGTTGAAGTCAGTGGAGTTACATAAATACATAATTTATTAAAATCTTTATCTAGACACAAGGTTTCTGTTGTAGTGAAACTGCCAGAAGCATTGTTAGCTTCTCCACTTTACTCTCTGATAAAGTAAAAGGACTAATCAAGTATATCACATGCATGGCTTCACCTGCTATCCTGCATGGCTACAAAAGAACAGAAAAAAACCCTATTTCATGAGAAGATAATGTTGTTGGAGAGTTTGCGCTTCCTCTGTGGACAGAAAATTATTCCTTATTAATGCTAAAATAATTAAACTGATATTTAATGTTAGAACTGTATTTTGTGCATGTGTTCAATGATCTTTGACTACAATTTGAATCAACAGCAGCAAATATCAACATTTACAGTTTTTGCTGCAAATTAAACAGAAAACCTTTTTACATAAAAAAAACAGTGATGAAATTGTGAACATCCAGATGAATTAAGCGAAGAAATCTTTCTTTCCTCTTCACTGTTTTGGTTGGAAATAAGGAAGGTTGAGGAAGGCATCTATGAAACCCAAACTCCAGACCAAAATCTAAAATCCACCAACTCTTAATCTACTGAATTTTGATTGAAAGAAAGCAAGCTGGCAATAGGGCAACCTTTTAAAAGCATGAGTATTTGTAAAGAATTGGAAAAATTGAGGCTTACTAAGGCTCCTATAAATTCCAGTTTTCTAAATGAACAAGAATTTCATGCAATGGAAAAAAATAATAAAATATTAATAGTATAGTCAAAATATTATAATTGTGTTATGACTAAATATTTTGGCAAATACTTTATTCTGTCTTTTACTGATCATGGAATCCTTCAGCTTGACTTTAACTTGATAAAACTCTGAGTTATCCTACAGAGTGCTTGGATTCCTGAGGTCTTCTTAACTGCAAAATATTTCATGAAGGGCCAGGCTTTTCTAATCAGGGTGCTTCTGCTTTCCAGTTTATCTCAAAGATGCATTATTGAAAACCTTTTCCTTTCACAGAAATTTTGTCTATTGTTTACATTGGTATCACAGAGAGATATGTTTGATACAATTTGTTTCAGTTGGAAAGAGCTCTGCCAAAGAAAACAGACAGGCAGCTGTTTGCATTGCATATAAAAATTTTGTTAAATATGACTGCACCTGTGTAAACACAAATTTATTTCCAAGAAGTACCCCTGCAGCTGCAAAAGCTTTCAGACATTGCCAGACAAGTTATTTTTATTAAACCATGCAACACACTAAATAGCTCTTTCAATGGTTGTCATGCCTTAAGAACATGTAACATAAAAAATCTTGTCCATTTTTAGGGAAGATTATTTTTATTTTTCAAATGCTAACAGAGTAATGGGTCTACTTTATAAATTAGCAATATGCTATATTAGTATGAAAATTTAAAGCATATACTTTATGAACACTCTCTGTGTGTGTGTGTACATCTATGTAGAATTTTATACTTTGTTAATGCCTTAGTGTCTGCCTGATTCAGAGTCTATCAGAGGTGATAGACTTTTATTGCATGCAGCAAACTATGAATCAGAATTAACTTGAAATGCCTGTATCTGGTACAGTGCTTTCTGTATTTGACCTCCAGAAAGCTTAAACAAGACTATTTAAAGATTGGAAGATGCCCAGATGCCCCATGGTGGGCAGAGATGGAAGCTGGGGAAGGCACAGGGTCCCTACTTTCCAGCATCCACCAACACACGCCTGCTTCAATGAGACAGAAGCAGAGAGGTACCAAGCCTTCTGGGTGCACTGGAAACCCACTTGGATTGTTAGGAACCTGAAACCAAATTAAATGGCCAAAGAAAGCAACATGTCCATGCAGGATGAACCCATGAGCTTTCTAACTATAAGGCAGAATTTCTTCCCCAGCTCTGGTCACCCTCGAAGACACAAAAACACCCTGCCAAAATGGTACAAATGAGTCTCCAGAGATGGTCTGTGTGACCAGGGGACACAGTCCATGTTTATATGTATGCATTCTCCAACCTTTAGTAGCCTCTGGGGTAGGATTAATAGACATGGTGTGCCTGGGCTCTGGCTTTCCCTGTGCAGATGCATATTATGTAATTTGTCTGGTGTATTTGCATTCACTCTGAAATCTATTCTGCTCCTGTGCCAGACATAGCTGAAAATACATGTACCCTTTTTAAATCTATATGTATACACATTCAGTCTATGTGCAACACATCAAGTGGTCTACCTCTTAATAAGTTCACAGATCTCCCACTGACATTTATTTTAGTTATTTATACTAAATCATATTCAAGGAGAATACAAGCTCTTTTATACACTCTAGGCTGTATGAATGGCTTCTCTAGAAAACTGAAATCAATAGTGCTTAGTGATTCAATAAGTGTTAGGTGCAGCACCAATTCAAGGGTTAGGGAACTTCATTGAATGAGGTAATATGGTGCCAGTGAACCCATATGAGCTTAACTCTCTTCCTGTCTCTCCAGGACAGGGTTCTGGGGGCATTGTTTGAATTACAAGTGTACGCAGAAGTAATAACCAGTGTTTTAATTTGGAAAGTGATCTGGCCATACATAATTATTTTTAAGGCATATTTCTGTTAATTAATGCGTAAATGCAAACACATAGAGACACACATATATAAAAATACTTTTTAAAGATATTTGTCAGTCATGACTTTCTTGACTGGTGTATCTATGCTACCAATTCAAGTACTAGGAAATGGATCTTTAGTAAAATGCCACAATACCTTTTCTCAGCAGCCTCAATCTCACTACCCATGATGACCTCAAGGGCAAAACTAATTGGTAGGTTTGGTATCGTGGAGCTGCCACAGCAGCACTCAGTGAGAAATGTAAGCATTGGAGCAGGTTCCTATGTACTTTAACACAAATGCAACCTGAATCAGCAGCACTATTATTCATCTTTGCAGAAGGAACCAACCTGAAATACTGAGAGAAGCAGACTAAATATACCTGGCATACACCAGTTAGACATAAAGCAGTCTGATTTCACATGCTGTTCCATTTCTGACCAGCAACTCTGGTTGCAGGGGGGATAGTAAGCCTACCTTGGAGAGGGGAAAAAATGAAGCCTACTGATGCAGGAAAGAGAAAAAAAAAAGCAAGTGTGATAAAAAGGGATCACCAGTGTTTGCTTGAATTCCACAGGGATGGTGTTTCTGTTCTTCACAAGAAAGTTGCCTTTGGCTCTCAGAAACCTTTGGAGAATGATTTCTTTGAATGTGTCTGCAGTGACAAGTACTTGGATCTGCCAGGCTAGATCAGGCAACTGCTGGCGTGTAGCTTGCACCAGATACACAAGGAAAATGTTTATGGAGCCTACAGGAGGCAAAGTTAGAAATAATTTGGCTTTCAGAAGATCTCAGGCAAGTAAAAAAATAGGGATTCCCCTAATTTCAAAGACTGGACTTTCAGGTGTCTGTAAGAATGAAATACTGTGATTCTGGAGAATCTTGCTATTAAAGTGAGTTGCACATATGCATAAGAACAACTAAGAGTTATTGTGCACTACTGACCAATTTTTTATTACTGTTTCATAATTTCAACAGTTGGTCACATAAAAGAAACTATGAAACAAGTAATAAGAACAAATTTCAAACAAATAAATGTTGAAATATAGTTATGAATTCAGCCCCAATTGAGTAATGAATATATAAAAATGAAGAATCATACATTCACCAAAACAATAAAAAGAGAAGAAAAAGAAAAAACACAAGACCAGTAGAAGACAGGGGAAGGGAGAAAAAAGCCCTTTTCCAAAGAAACATCCTCTCACATTCACATTTCTGCTGCTGGGGGCAAAATATGAACCTCAGATTGTATGTGCAGCTCTCCTACCTTGTAACATATGAGTTCATGCAGTAAGTGCCAATCCCAGAATCAGATTGTAAATAAACAAGCAAGAGATTGAATTAAATTCTGTCCAGATCCTGGGACCATGACGAGCAAATAGTAACTGCTTTCTCTGCCATTAGTGTATGAGTGAAACTTTGATCCATATTCTGGAAGTGGTTTACTCCATACTCATGCTGATAGCTATAATTTGTGATGGGTGAACTTGACTTCTGTGAACAGTATATTCTTTATTACTTTGTATGAGGCTGGCTAGTTGGAAAACAACTGAAAGATAACAGAAAAATAAAAAAGACAAGGTCATTATGTCTCTAGTACTCTAAGGAAGTAAGACTTCCACATTCCTAAAGAGGGGGGCTTGTCCCCACTCATGGCAGAAACATTCTCCTTTAACAATATGAACATAGTCCTGTGTCAGGAGGCAGCAGTAGGGTACAATTCGGGACAATATAGTTTCCTCAGTGGAAGGCATGATGGCATCTGCAATGGAAAAAACATGGCCATCAGTTTTCCTGCTGAGTGGGTAAGGAAACTGATGACAGTGATCAGTTCAGTTTTTTCCATCTAGTGAAGAAAGATAATTTTTCTGTCTCCTGTGTCTAGAATGTGCAAGAGTAATTTTGAGTTCCTTATTCCTGGGAGAAAGTGCAGCATGAGTGCACAGCCAGCACTGTGCAAAGCAATCATGAAATGCATTGTCCGTGTGGTAATTCATATTTTATTGAAGAAGGCCCTAAAATATGAAGTGTTGGTTGATTACGGGTAACCAAGTCATGCTAGATGTCCATACACAATTATAATGAAATATTAAAATAGTTTTATAGTCTAGCAAAAAAGGATAAAAATATACAGCCACATACTTTGGATTTAGCTGCTTCAATTTCCTTTTTTGCACATTAAAAATGTATATAAGGACTGCCATTTCAGTTGCATAGGATATCAAGCCACTTTATTTTTTGAGAAACACCAACCTAAGTACAGTTGATTTGCCAAGTCACAAAGATTTGCCCCCACTAGGCTGCACATAACTGAGTTATGCTCATGATCCCTCCTTAAATAATAAATTTAGAATCCTTATTAGAGAAAGCGTTGCTGTCTAGCAGGAGATAAACTATGCCGCAGAAGTCTCTCGAAAAAGATAGAAATAAGTCGCTTAATAAAGTCTAAATCATTCCTTAGGTTAGCTAATAGAAGCACCCGTGGTTATAAAATTAATCAGTCTCTGCTATTACAGCAAATTGGTGAAGATTGTATTGACACATCTTCATCTGCATGTCTCATCAGAGGTGTCCGTGCCATTTAGCTACAAAACCCTGGAGGCTTTACTCTGCACAGAATCTTATAATACTTCAATTAAGGGACACCAAGCTGCCAGCCAGACAGCAGAACATTTATTTCTTGATGACTCCTTAAGTTGTGCCACAGGCCTATCATTAAGAGAATATTTTTCACAGCATGTTGCAAAGATCCTCATGCCATTAAAAGGAATTGAAAAAGCATCAATTTGTTGTTTCCACCTAACACAGATATTTTTCATTGCAGGAACAGCCATTAAAAACAATCTGTTTTATTGCATTCTGAAAAGATCACAGGAAGTACACATTGTGATTTATTTTAAGTATGAGATTAGTATTAAAGGTATAGAAAACCTGAAGTTTTTTGGTATATATACTTAAGAAAACAAAGTGTTAAATATGCTTTCTTAAAAATTTTGCTGAAAAATCCTTTGTCATGATTTCATATCAGACCTTCAGAGATTCTTAAATTATCTTGACGGGATCTTTGCTTTTTGTGAGAGAATAAGAGTCTTTTGGCCTCGTGACATTCAGAACTAATGAACAATACCATATTACAGATACAAAATTGAAAAGTGAATTTTTGTCCTCATATGGCTGTGACCTTTCCTCAGTGTGGGTTAATACAGCCTCTAGGCCAAGGCACAAGGAAGTATTGCATAGAATATTATATGAATATTTATATATTTTATTTATATATATATATATATAAAAAATAAATTACACTTTCCCTAACAATTTAGGACTAATCTGCAAAAGGACTTGGGCTTGGCCACTTGAAGTGTTTAACTTCAACAGCAGGAAAAACTGAGGTCCTCAAAAGCAACTAAAGCCCTGAGTGCCCACAGTACCCAAAGGGGGCTTACAAAAAGGAGGGAGAGGGGCTTTTAACAAGAGCATGTAGTGATAGGACAAGAGGCAATAGTCTTAAACTGAAAGAGGGTAGATTTAGATTAGATATTAGAACAACATTCTTTACTGTGAGAGTGGTGAGGAACTGAAACAGGTTGCCCAGAGAAGCTGTGGATGCCCCATCCTTGGAAGTGTTCAAGGGCAGGTTGGATGGGGCCCTGAGTAACCTGGTCTAGTGGAAGGTGTCCCTGTCCATGGTGGAGAGCAGGAGTAAGGGTGGGGGGCAGGTTGGAACAAGACCACAGAATCACAGAGGCACAGAATATGCTGAGTTTGAAGGGACTCATACCAATTATCAAGTCCAACCCTTAGCCCTGCACAGGACCATCGCCAAGAGTCACATCATGTGTCTGAGAGTTCAAGAGTTCTTGAACTCTGTTGGGCTTGATGCTGTGCCTATTTCTCTGGGGAGTCTGTTCCAGTACCGAACCATCCTCTGCAGAAAGAACCTTTTTCTAATATCTAACCTAAACTTCCCCTGACAACTTAAGGCCATTCCCTTGGGTCCTGTCATTGGTCACCACAGAGAACATGATCCTTAAGGTCCCTTACAACACAAGCGATTCTATAACTCTGTGATTCTATATGCTTGGTTTTACCAAACTGGTGGGTGAATGGGGCTCTCCTCTTTTTTCTTATCATCACTTTCTGTAGAGCAAGAATGTAAACAATTATCTCACACATCCACAAGACAGTCCCCCATCTGCCAGAGCGTGCTTTCCTCTGGAGTAACTCTCCTCTAGTGCCCCTGTTGGAGGTCTTTTGCTTTGCACTGCACTGTAAAGGCAAATAAAAAAAGAAAATTACTGTCTTCCTAAGCCAGTGTGCAAGCATGTCATATAATACTCAAACAAAATGGGGTCAATGCTCCAAATCAAGTAAGTATGGGGATCTGAAGGGAGATTTGCATCTCTAGTGACTCTTTCAACCATTGTGCAGTTGCTGTGGGTTGATCTGGATGACAGGTACCCATGAAAGCTGCTCCCTCTCTCTGCTCCTCAGTTGGGCAAGGGAGAAAAAAACAGAACAAAAGGGTCATGGATTGAGGTAAGGACAGGGAGAGATCACTCACCAGTTACTGTCACGGGCAAAACAGACTTGACTTGGTGAAGTTAGCTGAATTTATTACCAATCAGATCAGAGTAGGATAATGGGAAATAAACTCACATCTTATAAATCTCCCACCCACACCTCCCTTCTTCCTGGGCTCAACTTCCCCCTCAATTTTCTCTCCCTCCTCCCCCTCGGCAGTGCAGGGGGAGAAAGAATGGGGATTGCATTCAATTCATCATAGGTTGTCTCTGTTGCTCCTTCCTCCTCAAGGAGAGAACTCTTCAGTGTCTGCTCCAGTGCAGAATCCCTCCCATGGGAGAGACACCTCCAGAACCCTCTCCAATGCAGAGAGGGTCCCTTCCATGAAGTGCAGTCCCTCAGGAACAGACAGCTCCAGCATGGATCCTCTGCAGGCTCACAAGTCCTACCAGTGAACCTGCTCCACGTGGGCTCCTCTCCTAAGAAGTCTGCAAGTCCTGCCAGGATCCTGCTTCAGCACAGGTGTCCCACAAGGCCACAGTCTCCTCCAGGTATCCATCTGGTCTAGCATGGGGTCCTCCAGGAGCTGCAGGTGGATATCTGCTCCACTGTGGACCTTCATGGTTTTCAGGGACACAGCAGCCTCACCAGGGGCTTCACCATGAGCAGCAGAGAAATCCCTCCGCAGTGCCTAGAGCACGATTTCCCTCTTCTCCCTCACTGACCTTGGTGTCTACGGAGCTGTTTCTCTCATTTATTCTCACTCATTCTCTGTGGATGGAATTGTGCAGCAACTTTTTCCCCTTCTTAAATACGTTGTCACAGAGATGCCACCACTGTTGCTGATGAGCTAGGCCTTGGCCACTGGTGGGTCCATCTTGCATTGTCTCTGTTGGACATGAGGAAAGCTTCCGGTAGCTTCTCACAGAAGCCACCCCTGTAGCCTCCCTGCTATCAGAACCTTGCCAAAGTTCAAGAACCATGCTGCATCTCTTTTTTGATCTTTCTTCTTTACCAGACAATTTCTTAAATTTTATTCCTGACTGTCCTATGTATAGCCTCTTTCATAAGAGCCTCTCAAGAGCCCACACAACGCTTAAGTTGCCATTTTCTCCTGAATATTGTGTCTTTCCGAGTCACCTATTCTGCTTGTGACTGAAGGAAAAACAACTGCCACTGTGAAGCCTTTCCAATGCTTAGGTCCCTGGTGACTTCTGCCCTTGCATACTAATGCTGTGATTTCATGGGCAATTTTGAAGGATGTGGCTCCCCCATTTTACAGTTTAAGAGGAGCATCACCCTCTCCCTGGTGCTGGCATAGCTATTTATACAATCATGAACTTCAGTTGGACAAATAGTAGGGGTTAAAGCTAAACTGGCCAAAAAAATAGTTGGTTAGTTTTCAGCCAGATTGGTCCTTGACATGTTCAGTGTTTGGCTTCACAACTGCTTGGATAGGCACAGGTCAGGGTGGTAGACTGAGAAGGCAGGAATGAACAATGTGGGGCAGAATCCCTTCACCAGGAATAGTGCCAAATTGTATTATTCCCTCATGGAATTTTACCGCTGGTATGTTGTCTTGTTAAGAGCTGGATAAGCAAAAAATAACATATCCTGAAACTTACAAAAAGTTCGCTTCCTGAACATTTCTAATATACAGAAATTAAAAATAGAACTGAAAAGTGTTTGCTATCCAAATATGATTCCTCAAATTGCTGTTTTAGTGTACAGTATACTTAATATGGACTAAAGAGCAATCAATTATATTAGCCACTGGTTTATCTGGCCTTAATATTGATCCTCATATGAGCAATCCCACTGAATGAAATAAGATTCTTAACATGATTAAAACCTTCTTCCTGAAGTAAGTATTTCTAGGATTAAGCCCCTTATTTGTAGTAAGTTGCTTTGGGATGAGCCATTAGCAAGAGACATCTTCATTTTAAAACAGCACTAGACTATCGTGGTAAAATACAAGAGAGAGATTAAGTCATTTGGCCTCCTACCCCGATTCATAAATGCAAATTTCTGAAAATACATTGAAAGGAGTAGCATTTGCAATTTCATCTTCCCTCCAATTAATTTATTTAAAACTAACATATAGTGACAATTTTGTGCAGGAAAAATACATTATATAATGAGGGCCAGACTATAGCTCTAATTCATATGAATAGCCTTGCTTATGTGACTATTCCAATTGGTTTCAATGGAGTATGCACACCACTTCAATGGGATTATTCACATACATAATACTCTATGGTATTTGGGATAAAAGGCGCTATATAAATGTAAACTGTTATAAAAATATTAATAACATGCATCTTTAGTTACAGCAAGATATGTGTTTATCCTGGTAGCCATTATAGCTGATAAGGTAAATCATGTTTGAGCTAAGAAACTCCTACTACACATCCAAAACATTTATTTAGCTGTGCTAATAATAAGTAGGTTTTTTGCAAAAATACAAATGCACATTTATATGAATGAAAATACAACCTCTATTTATGAAAAGGTTTTGAGAGCTTTCAGGTAAATACTATATATGGTTTTTTTATTCCATTAGGGCAATATATTTTCTTTTTTAGAATAAGCAAAATACAAAGGTCCAAATTCATCTCTGCAGTAGTTCTATTGACTTCAATTGAGTTTTACCAAAACCAGGAAGGCAATTTCACACAAAGGGTATCACAAAAAAACTTTACTCCCAGCAATTCAAAGAACCAATTTGCAATGTGTTATGTGCAAGCAGTTCTTCCAAACCAGCATGCAATTCTTCGGCAGCTTCAGAGGAGTTGAATTGCACATTAGGCAATGTTCATGTTTCTAATGCCAAAACCTAGAAATCCACAGTTTTCACAGATCCACAGAAATTCATAGATATCATTCACAGATTGCAGTAATAATAATAATTAGAGAAAAACTGACAATCATGTTACATTTGAAGACTCGTTCCTCAATAAAATAGTAAATTAAAAAAACCTCTGGGGGGGCACATCCACAGCCACTGTGACTCTGCAGTCTCCAATTCAAAGTCGGCCAACTCCTAAAGAATAAAAAAGCAAGTGAGTGATGTACAGATTTGTGCCTCCCAAACTAATAGTTGTGTCGTGAATTAAAATCACATAGTCTAGGAAATCAGTCACTGTAATAGAAACAGTCTGCTAATTTATTAGTTTGTTATTAGTTTATTTTCATATTTATTTATTTATTGCCAATTCTTCAGGATACCCAGTAAAGCAGTGAGTATAATGCAAATCCCAGCAGTATCCCTTTGGCCTGAGAGGCAGACCTTTTTAGATAACCAGCATAACAACCTAGTGTAAAGAAACATGAAGTTTGAGCTAGATAAAGGCAGCTCCTCAGCTCTCTTCCCACTTTTTATTCATTCTGCATAGGAGAAAAATTGGTCAGAGATGATGGATGGAACTTGTCCTCCAGAGAGCTGAGCACAGTCACTTCCATCAGTGATCACCTGGACTCAGCAATTCTACCACTGTATTTCACTGATGTGTTTTTTCTGTCCCTCTATGTTATGTTTTGACTGATGTGGATTTACGAAGACCCAAAGAGAGGGGCCTGGGATGGTTCAGCCTTGGGAGGAGCCAACTGAGAGGGGACCTCATCAATATATACATGTATTTGAAGGGAGGGTGTAAAGAGGATGGAGCCAGGCTCTTCTCAGTAGTGCTAAGCAATAGAACAAGAGGACACGGGCAGAAACTGATGCACAGAAATCTCCACCTTAATATGAGGAAGAACTTCTTTTCTGTGTGGGTGACTGTGCACTGGAACAGATTTTCCAGAGAGGTTGTGGAGTCCCCTTTACTGGAGATATTCAGGAACCATCTGGATGCAATCCTGTGCCATGTGCTCTAGCCACACCCTGCTTCAGCAGGGAGGCTGAACCAGATGACCACTGTGGCCCTTTCCAACCTTACTCATTCTGTGAGTCTGTGATTACCATGCACCAGTACGGCACAGAGAAGGAAGGACAAAGGTTTGATTTGCTGAGGCCTTGAGTGGCTCCAATACTGTAAGTTGACATCATGGATCCAATGGCAAGGAGGTCTGGATAAGGTTCCATTCCCAGGCACACACCATCTATGTGCACAGAGGACAAACTGGTGGAGGATCCTGCAGCTACACTGTAGGTGGACCACACAGATTTTGTCACTGTGTGTCTTTAACTGTTTCCAATTAAATGGAACACTTCAAGTGTAATAGTATGTCCAAATGCATGTTGCATTGCTCCATGTGTAGCCATAAGGCAAATTTACACCCAAAAGAAAGCTCTCCTCTTCACTACATTGACACACTCAACAGAGACCTCAACCTTCTTCCTTCTTTATTCCCTACTCTTGGTGCTGGTGCTGGTATGGTTGTGGCACCAGACAATTTTCACATGTTGCACTGCACTAAATCTTTCTTAAATCCTTCATCCTATGTCAGATGTGAGAAGACAGAGAAAAACAATGCACAAGGGTGAGAACTAAAAAGCAAAAGCTTCTGAGAAGACTTCTGATATGTAGACCAGCCCCCTTTACATACCTGTCTACATTTTATAGGTACTAATTTTCCAAGGTCATTTGAACTATGTTGGACTTTGCAAAGTGCATAATAAATTTTGATCTGAATGAGAACTACAGTGGAATGACTTCAGTCACAGCTGAACTTGAACCAGAAGCATGATCCATATCTGTCTATTTGTCTCCTTTTCTTGGCTTGCTTTTGTTTTCTCCTTCCTCAGGTGAAGAATTTCATCATATCTTGTGGTGTGATGGGATGATAAGCCTTAATGGGTTGAGGGAAATGCCTCAGCCCCCTGGAGGGGTGCTCCCAGCCGAGAACAAAAGCTTTCAAACTGATAAGATTAAGAAAGTGTGGAGTGTTGTCAAGAATGACACAGCCCTCCTTTGCAATATCTTCTGTGACCACTCAAGGGGTAACACCCCCTCAGGCATCTGTATCACCCCCCCAAAATATTGACATAGTCACACGAAACCACCTGAAGGAAAAAAAAAAAGGTATAAAAAAGAAATGCAGTTTGAACTGCAGGGAGAGGGGGAAATGCCATGTCTCTGTGAGGGTAGCTGCTGGCAGCTTGTTCTGCCTCCTTGGAACAATGTAAGGGTGAGAACCATGTGTGTTTTATACTCTGTACTTTACTTTCTTAACTTCACTTTCTTAAAAAGCTTATTCCTATATACATTCTATCTTACATCTTATGCTAACAGCTACTTTGATTCTTACTTTATAAGAGTGTCTAGATAAGTGTTTTAGGTGGCTGTGCTTCTGGTTAGTAGTTTTTTGCTGCTAGTTTCTATCCGTCGTGAGAGTGGGACACATTGCTGTGTTGATACTTGAGTTTGATATGCTTGTCTCTGTAAAATGTGTTTTGTGCTGGTTTCTTTTTAGGGTCTTTTATTATCAATTAAATACAATCTTGCAGTTAAACGTTATCACCGGCAAAGCGGAACCCATAATAACTGTCACATACTTGTACTAATAAATGTTATTTTGGGAGCTGTTGTAGGGAAAGTTCTTTTCCAGCTACTAAGTGTGGCTTCAAAGCAGAGGTTAGAAAACCTTCCAGCCTCTGTTCTGTCCAGCAATTCGGCAGGCAGTGCTGGGTTCATAAGGCTCTAATTTTCTGGAAGCACTTATTTAGCTGATAAGTTCTTCCTGGCTTAAGTGTGGCTTCATATCAGAGGTCAGAAACCCTTCCAACCTGTTTGCTGTCTGTAGTTGATAGGCAGTGTTGGGAACATAAGGGTCTGATTGTCTGGAAGCACTTATTGCTAATAATTTCTTATTAATACAGTTAAGCCTAGAAATCTTTGCATTTCTGTCTCCCTCCTCCCTTTCATGTGACATATCTCTATACATTTTCTTTCAGCTTTTCATCCCATTTCTTAATCTCAAAAAAAAAAAACCAAAAAAAAAACCAAAAAAAAAAACCCACCAAAACAAGCCCCCAAACAAACAAACCCCCAATGTCAACATAGTACATTATTCTAATAAGTATGATGATTTCAGAGGTCCTTTCCAAGCTAGTTGATTCTATGATTCTGTATTTGAGAACTCAAAATTTACTGGTCTCTGGGACTCTTCTTTCTTTCCCTTCCCCACTTTGCAGTGGGGTAAGATGAACTGACCAAATGGAAAGTACAGAGTTAACAGGAGGACCAAAAGTGAATGGAGATGACAACAATGAACTGTGCAGTCCAGTGAAGAGAAAGCAAATCTAATCCAGTGATCTGAATCTCACACTGTTAGAGAGCTTAGAGCCTGGAAAAAGGAAGCTGGTTTCTTGAGCTCCATCAGGCCATGGGAAGATCCGAGAGGTTAAAAAGGAATTTTGCTTTGTCCTGTCAGACTCAGCTCAAAGCCTGGGCATACTTTAGTCTCTCAGAAAGATCAGGCAGACACATTCCAGTGGTTGCAGAAGGGCCCTTGAAAGCCTGCTATTTTCATCAGCATCATAGAAAGACTGGTATGTTCATCATCTTTAGTGACACTTTTTGCACAGGACTTCTACCTGAAAGCAAAGTAATATGAAGGTTATAAGGAAAAAAACCCACCATTGCTTTGTGACTCAAGCTGAAGGTTCCATTGAGTCAATCATGTTTAATAGGCACCAATGAAACAATCTTGCATAAAAGTCTAATCTCTTCTAGGAAAAAACTCTACAAGCAAAAATGCACCACTTTTTAAACTTCACAGTCTTAGTGATGAATTTCAGTTTAAAGATGTCTTTTAATTCTGCTGATTGACTTGAGAATCACTCTTACTCTCTGCTTTAGGTTAATCTCACCTGACTCCTTGAGCTCACTATAAACCCAAATATTTTTCCCATTTTAAAAAAGACTGCTCTTCAACTGTCACCCTATTTCTTTCTTGTCTCTTCCGTTCAAAAATATAGAGCTTTTCCTGTTCAAAAATATTTCTGCATTCTCTTCAATCTGACTTCCACACCACTAAGGCTGGAAAGTTGCACTTGAATCTCCCATGAGGCTATTCTGACCACTGAAGCACTGCATAAAGCAGAAGCAGTGACATTAATTCCTCTTCCAGATGTGTTTTCTGTGGGAACAGCAAATTTTCACAAAGCTGAACCTTATTATTCTCTGCACAGCCAGCCTAGAATTCTTTTTTTTTTGTGAAACCTACAGCAAACAATGCTAAGACTGCAGCTTGTTTTAATGTTCCGTTTAACATCCTTACATCCATCTGCCATATTTTCTTTCATCCTCTGAAACTTACTCTGAAACATGTCTTTTTGTCCTGCGCTTGTGCCTCTCCTTGTATACAGCACTCTGCTGTGCAGCTGAGACTCCCAGATGCTACCAAGCTGCAAGCAGTACTAAGAAATTCACATCCTGCAATTTTTTTAAATGTGGAACATGTACAGATTTCCTCTTCATATGCAATGTTAATACAATTTTGTCATAGGTACAAGGACACAGTTAAAAAAAAACAACAGGTAGCTATTGGTAGGTTGTTAAGTATAAATGCCAGCATTTTTAACAGGGCCAAGTGCAAGATGTGGCACCTGGGTTGGGGCAACCCCCAGTATACACAGGCTGGAGAATGAACTGATTGAAAGCAACCCTTCTGAGAAGGACTTGGGACTACTGGTAGATGAGAAGCTGGACATAAGTCAGCAGTACAGCCCAGAAAGCCAAATGTGTCCTGGACTGCATCAAAAGCAGTGTGGCCAGCAGG
This sequence comes from Pithys albifrons albifrons, assembly GCF_047495875.1. Classification (NCBI taxonomy): domain Eukaryota; kingdom Metazoa; phylum Chordata; class Aves; order Passeriformes; family Thamnophilidae; genus Pithys; species Pithys albifrons. The sequence continues at coordinate 53,030,967 of NC_092461.1, forward strand.
TTGAAGGAGGCTATTTTGCCTCTTTGCTCCACTCTCATGATACTCCACCTTGAATATTGCATCCAGGTCTGGGATCCCCCGCACAGGAAAGACATCAATCTGTTGGTCCAGATGAGGAACATCAAGTCGATTAGAGGGATGGAGCACCTCTCCTATGAGGAAAGGCTGAGAGAACTGGGTGTGTTCAGCCTGGAAAACAGAAGGCTTAGGGATGATCTAATTGCAGCTTTCCAGTACCTGAAGGGAGCCTACAAGAAAGATGGAGAGATGGCATGTAGTAACAGGACAAGGGGAATGGCTTTAAAATGAAAGAAAATAGGTTTAGATTAGGTGTTAGAAATTCTTACTGTGTGGGTGATGAGGCACTGGAACAAGCTGCCCAGAGAAGTTGTGGATGCCCCATCCCTTGAAGTGTTTAAGGACAGGTTGGATGGGACTCTGAACAACTTGATCTACTAAAAGGTGTCCCTGCCCATGGCAGGGGCATTGGACCTAGACAATATTTAAAGTCCCTTCCAAGCCAAACCATTTGTCTTGGGTTAAGCTGGCAAAATGCCAACTGCCCAAAGAACAGAGTTAGCCTCCGGCTGAGAAAAGAGAGAAAGGGAAAAACCCCTCCAAAACTAGTTTTATGCTGAAACTAACTATATGTATTTATACTGAAAAGAGAAAATGAAGAGAAAACTACAATATAACACACACTTACATAAGTTATGTGTAACAAGAAATAACTTCCCACTTCCCAGTAAACACAAATTCTACCATTTTAACTACAAATCATTCTAGAGAAGTCAATTCCCCAGAGACAGACTTAAGCAGAGAGAAAAGCTAAGAACAAACATTTTACTTCCCTAAGATAACATGACGGTAAGCCGGTGCTCTGGGCTTGGGCCTCCCCATCCATCCTGAGACAGCAGTGTGTCTTGCTGGGACCACAGATTTGAAGCAACTGCCCAAGCCACTCCCACACCAGCTCCTACCCCTTCTGAGATGGTGTTGTAATATGGTATGGAATACAACATTACTGGCTAGAAGAAGTCAGCTGTTAGCTAGCTCAGCCCAGCTCAAGTCAGCTGACAATTTTAGGCCTAGTCTGAACTTTAAAGCCTAAATTTTTTGGCCTACTTGGCTAAACCCATAACACCATTCTATGATTCTATTATTTTATCCCATTCGATCACTCATTTTTATAATAGTTTAGCCCTCTGTTTATCAAAGGGGTGAAGGCAAGATATTTTTCCTCTTCTAATAAAAGTTTTGGTGAGAAATAAATCCACTTTTCATTCTAGCTGAAAGTTAAGTACAAGGTCATTGTGACTGCTTGCGTTGAGTACGGTTACCACTCAACTAGACACTGAATTAGGACACGTTTTGATGCTCATCATTCAGCTACTTGATGCTTCTCGATCACAGAACACTTGTTCCTCACCGTGGACCATTTCTACTCTAGCATGACAGAAGAAAATCAGGGTGCTTAAGACAACAGCGGGTCTCCAGTACTACAGCAACTCTTCCACTGTTCCGTGGGCTCTTAGTCTCTAGAATGTCTAAGTATCATTCTGCCTGATGCCTAGTTTTGAGACAAAGGGATATCTGCTTATCTATCTGTGTCATTGTGACTGCCACAGATCTTTCTACTTGTAATGTACTTTTTATTTTCCTATGAATCTGGGAAAGATTCAAACATAACAATAATGATCAGCTTTGCCCCCAAACACAGAAATAAATTTTGTTAAGCACCTTATTTACACACACACAATGAAATATATTATTCTTGGAAGTTCAAATTCTACATAAGTACAGAACAAGAGTAATAAAATTATATAATGAATAAACTGAGGAAAAGAAAAATGTAAATACAGGTGAGTATGTGGGAATTTTTGACACTGAAAGGAGAAAATATTATGGAGGCTGACCCTGATCCTGCAGACATTGGTTTAAATAACTTGGGTCCTCTATGCAAAGATTTGTTTCAGCACCTGAGGTTCTGAAACCAGAAACATGTGAATTTTCAGCTGAATCTTTCCGTTTAAGACGCGATCATAACCGAGTCTTGAAAAATTTTAAATCTCTGCAAAAATGTGCTTGTAAGCAGAGTAATACCATAAACACTGATGAATGCTCATTTGTGTTGGACTTCTAGTAATAGACTTGCAAGTCACTGTCAGATGATTTGTTTCCGTAAGATGTCTCATTTTTCTTACATAATTTAGGCAGCTCAAGGCATGAGCACTATCTTGATGTAAAAGAAAAAAAATCTCCATATACAGATTTTTGTCTTATTCTGGCAAAACTCCCCCATGAAAAAACTGACGTGCTTCAAACACCTCACTAATGGTACAGTAAATTACGCTTTAACATTTGGAACATTGTAACAGATTTCTCCACAGAGTGATTTATCATGCAACAATTAGGAACCCTAGGGAATTAGATGACCATTTTAAATTTTATCAGCTTGTTTCAATAAACTGTTAATGTGACCCTAATGTTTGGGAAGCACTTTAATATAATCAGATTTCAGTTGTTCAATCTACTGACATTAATGGCTACCTCATTAATCATAGGATTCTCACTGAGACCTCAGAGGCTGTGCTAAGTTCAGTGGACCAATTCTTAAAATAATAAAAACAACAGGCAATTTTCAACAGGGAAAAAACCCCTTACTTTAACTGCAAAACATTGTTTTTTGTTATCCTCCAGGAGTTGACAAGGTCATTTAATAATCCCTGAAAGCTGGGAAAAACAACATTTTTGTATAGTTCAGCTTTATTTATAAATTGGTCAATTAAAAATTACAGTCATAAGAACTGCAATCTCATGCTTTAAACAAACAGTGAAGCCTAAGATGTAAAAACTTGGAGGAAGACTGTGTAACAGCCTGTGCACAATTGGGTGTTATGGTTCAGAATATCTACCCCATGTACCCAGGCACAGCAATGTTTCCTCCCTGAGAGCACTTGTATTCCATGGTGATGGCTCTCATCTTGCCAAATATGCCACTAATTAATAAAAAAGCTTACCAATCTGTAAGGCATTACCACAATACTGCAGTGGCTTCCCTGCCATCACCATCAAAGTATCTTTTTGTCCTCAGAAGTTAAAAGGAAGATCATATGAAAGGCTTTGAATCAGACAGGGTGTTAAAAATTGTGTCTCAAGGTCTAAGGAAATTTTAATGACTGCCCTCATAAAGGCCTTGACTAAGAGTTGTCCTTACGGAATGTGTTAGGAAACACAGAGTGATACTTCAATGCAAACTCTGAAGACATATAGGCACAGTTTGAAGGGAAGTTGAGTTCTTTGCCTGAACAGATAAACAACCAAACACTTGAATATTCTATTTTCTCTCATTCAAAATGCTAGTAAGAAGTAAGGGGTGGGCAAGGGATGTGAGGAGACATTAAAACAGTTTCTGAAAAATTAAAACAGCAGCAAAAATTACTAGTATCATAAAAAAACCTGTAAACTCAATTCCGGTAGAAGGACCTTTGCCCTTCTGGTTGCACAAGCAGGTTTAGCAGCTGACAAACTGCTTGTCAGCTTTGATGGACAGAAGAATGGTGGAACTTCCATTGTCTCTGAAAGAAAATAGTTTTCCTAATGAAGTATCTTCTGGAAATGCAGGAGCCAATAATTGCTCATAACTCTAACACACAGTCTGAGAATATCAAACAGCAGTAAGTACTGACACAGTTAATTTTAAAAGCTGATTTTAATGGGTCTTGGTTTCTTTATTGATAATGCAATCTAGCTTAGGTATATATAATTGATAAGTTATTCACCTGACAATGAATAAGGCTAATGTGTACCTGGTTTACTTGCTGAGTTAATCTGTTCAAAACAGGAACATGGTTGCAAGCCAAAGAGGATATGTACAATATTGACATATTTACCTAATAGTTTGTTGGGGCTTCAATAAAATTAGTTTTACCAAGTTAGCATGCTGATTCTTCAAGACATTAGCAAGGCTCATTCATTTTGATCCCTACTTTGTTTAGTAATGAAGTTAACAAAGACTATTAAATTAAGTCTGCTTTTCTCATGCATTTGAAATACCAAAATATTACTTTGATCTTATCAGATAGATGTGTTCAGAGACAGAAATGTTAGCAGCATTTTGAATAAATTGGAAGGCAGCAACATATAACCATACAGCAGAGGTGACTGTTTATATAGCACCCAAGAAAGGGATGTAGCATTCCCAGATATGTTTTCGAGATCAGTGAAAAAAGCACAGAACAGTAAAAACCCATGGATCACTATGTCTACATCCTGGCTGTCACAAACACTATACCATGTCCTTTCCTTAACATCTGTGTTAAAAAGGGCCAGATTTCTTGGTACAAATGCTTCCACTGAAAGCTACTCCAGTCCTTCTGCTCTCAAATGATTAGAAGTCTTCTTAATAATCAAATAAAAGCCATCTATGGTGAATTTTATCATTGTATTACACTTCCATAAATGCATTATCATACTTTTTGCTATTTGAATAGCAGTATCATCTATCTTAAATGTTTTCCTACCAGGTATCCCCATTTCCTTGGCATATATCCCAACAAAGTCTTCTGTTCCATTGCCATACAAAATACACCTTATTTACCTGAGCATCCAAAGCTTTGACTTTTGTATTCCAGACTCACCTAATTCTTCTGGAACATAGCTGATGAATTTTGCAGAAGTGGTCTCATCAGAAGAGTTATGACAAGCACATAATGGAGTGGTGGATTTATAATCAGTATACAAAAGAGCACTCTGATATTAAAGACTGAGAGCTGCTATTCTGAACTAGCCAGGTGCACATACATGTGGCTATAGCAGAAACTGAATGAGGATGACAATTAAAGAAATTAAACTCACAAGGCAAATGATGGTATGACAAGTTCTCAAAAGCTTATCTTCTAGTTCCGTAGAACTTTTTATTCATCAGGAAAAATCCTCCCCTCTCCCCACCGATATAACATAAAAGGGACAACACACCAGAGTTGGGATTAGCAAGGGCAGAATTATGGCAGTGACAGCCAGCATTAGAAGATAACTAAAAAAGCTGGAAATGTTCTGTAATACAGGACTTCTCTATAATATGCAAATGCAGGAACAAAATGGAGGGAAAGAGCTTCATGGAGTAGACTGGGGAGGGGAAAAAGAACTAGCAGAAAATGTGACACAGCTGGAGGCACAGGAGATGAGAACGAAGATACAGCACTACAAGATCTGGAGAGTGAGTAATTTTAATTTTGATTAAAATCCTTATAAAAAATTTCAAGTCATAACTGTTAGTGATTATATATGTGGCCTTGGCTGATGGTCCAGTGCAGGAGTTACCTGATGTATGGATTTAAGGTAAAATGTGACATTTTTAGTGCATGTTATCAGCAGTGATCCATCACAGAATAATATGTAAGATTACCCACTGGAACCCAGTCTTTTTGCTTCAGGTGATTTTATTTATAGTTTATGCAGACACAGATGAGACAGTGAATCTAGGCTAGCATTGGAATTAAATAAATGAAGCACCTTCCTTCTGGATCATGCTTTGATACAGAGAAGGTACTGTCAATTGAGCATCTTACATAGAAAACCTATGTCAGGCTTTAAATGGACACAACTCCAGGACATAGGTCTGGCTGTTTGCTTTGGGTTTTGAGAGAAAGGGAGAATAATAAGGGTTGGAGTTTCAAGGGATGATGGCATTGCTTGTATTTAATTTATTTTGCTCTTTCTCATTGCTTTGGGAAGAAATGGCTTTGAAGTCTTAATTGTATATTTTGCTTTTATCAGAGCGCAGACCTGTCGACGCTGTCCTGTCTCACTCCCCCTCCCTTTCTCCTGCAGTCCTCACTTTACTGTTTTTTTCCTTCTCTCTTGCCTTTCATCTTCCACCCTGACAATAAACAGCCTGGACCTGAATCCTGAGCACAGAAATGGCTCTGATTCCCTTCCCATTCAATACTGATCCAAATAAAACTTTAAAATGGCATCCAGACCTTAGCTCGGGGTCTGCCTCTAGCACAGAAGAAAACACACCATGATTAGCCAAGGAGGGGAATTTTCCTCAAGCAATCTTTCCCACTAAAGAAGTTGCTCCCACTTTAGTAGGAATGTGTTTATATGAGGAAATGAGTACTAGGAATGGAAGTAGCAGCAGCTTGGGAAGAGGTGGAGCTTGTGCAGAACAGATGATGAAGATGCTAAGGATTAAGAGCCTGAATGCCTCTTGATGCACCAGGTATAAATGTCAGTAATTCTCATTAGGTTTAATGTGAATAACAGTCACAAATCCCCTGGGGATGGAGAGAAGAACAGATTCCTTAATGTTTCCATGAGGAATACTTAGAAACCTTCATAAAACATTCATATTTGATGGAAAGGAAAACCTACTTTAATACAACATGTTTACCACTATTATACAATCAGCAGTTGGTATTTTATCTAGTATTATCTTGAGTATAATGTATAACATACATGCATTACCATTATATATTATTAGGTTAAGATCGCTTTACTTCCTATTGTTGGTTTGTTTATGTAACATTAACAGTTCATTTTACTGTAACCTCAAAAATGGAACATTTTAACTAAGTAAGCCAGAATGAACCCAAGTTAACAACAGTTTCTTTTTTCTTTCCTTAAGACCCTATTTCCGAATGTAGCTTCACAGGCAGACATCTGCACCACAGAATTGCTGAGCTTGAAGCATTTGTTTTTTAAGGTTTATTTTACTGCCTTAAAGAAGGTCAGAGTTAGGTTGGGGTCCCTTGTTCTGAGCACTGAATTAATGCAGCAGACTTACAGAGGGCTGGTTTTCTGACTACAAAGGTATGCCCCAAGACACCTGATGTGCCCTAAGGTATTTCACTTGTCTGCTTCAGAAGGCAATATATCCTACAGGTTCTGCTCCTTATGTGCCCATCCTGGGTGGAGGCTCTTAACACACCACAGCATGAATTAGAAGCCTATGTTCAGGCAACTTAATCCCGTCTTTAAAATGTCTGCTGCTTCCAGAATACATTGAGGGACATTTTGCTTGTGACTGCACACCCTCAATGTCCTGTGACTACAGAACGGCACAGGACATCCATAAAAAAAAGGCACAGAGCTACCGAAAATTCTCAGGATTGTATATACGCTGGTACTGAAATAGATACAAACAATTCAGAGGAGAGCAAGAAAAGCAAGCCCTGCTCCATAAAAACTTTTCTCTCTCCCAATGCAATTATCTTCATACAGTAATCCAAGTCAAACTCATGAGCATCTATTGTTGATGAAATTTACTTAGCATAGGCTATTTTTAACTCCTGTGTGTACATATTAGAAATCGAAGATAAAATCTGTTCAGTTCCTGTGCAGCTGGTAAGTACAGGTGTGTGATCCCCAGTGTTTTATATACCTTCTAATGATTGCTGGCATTTCAACCATTGTATAAATAAGAGTAGTACACACTTAAAGCTTACATAGCATGAGTAAAATCTGCAACGCTTCTTGAGGAAATGTTAAAATGTTCAACACCCATGTTCTCAACAAGTAAATAACACATTATAGGGCTACATTATGACCAGATTATATCTATTAGTTACTGCTGTGCACCATGTAAATCTCCAGATTCCCCTGGGAAATGAGAAAAATCATTTCAGACTTCAATAACTAACAATCAGTTATTGCTCTGGGCAATAATAAAGCTGAATGCAATTACCTAAAGTGAAGTTAGCAGTGTAACAAATGAAATACAGATTTCTTTCTCTCCTAAAATAAATGTAGCATCTCCTCATCACACACTACTGCATGGTATAATAGGGTCTTCTAAACAGTGTTTTGTCTGAACAGCCTATTTAAGATTTGAAATATATGTGATTAAAACTTATAAAAGTTACTTTTTATGACATCACTTGCATGATTAGTACTGGAAAAATACTAACGGCTATGAAACTGCAAAAGTAAAGCAAGCATTCCAGGAAAACAGATTTCAAAACTAGATTCTCTGCTCCCAGTAGTACTCCTCTTTGCACAGTAAAGATAATTTGCCCCAAAAGGGAAATAGAAAATTTCTGTTCATAAAATGCCTTTGATCAGATTTTTCTCAAAACATGTTAGAGCTGTAAATGGAGCCTTTCAGTCTCCATACTTATCCTACCTCCTGTCACATTAATTTATTATTTATTCTGCTAACATGAAAATGTTCAGGCTGTCAAGGAGGAAGAAGTTTTTTTATTTTAAGCTGATTTTTAAAAGAAGTGTTTGAGAACTGAAGTCCCTAGAAGCTAGAACTTCTCTTAACTTAGCACTGGACTTTATAATATAAAGCATATACATAAATGTTTGCAGGATGAGGGGTTTTGCATATAACTCTGTAATGAATAATATTTTCAGCAAGAATGAAGATATTAGATACTGGATAAAAGAAAAATATGTATGAAAATATTAATAACTAAGAATAATACTGTTTTCAGCTATACTACCTTTTGCCTTATTATGTAGGGTAAGTATTAACTCTCCATGTTGAGGTATTGCTAATTAATTATTTGCCTGTACTTTCATTCTGTCACTACAGAATTCAATTATCCTGGAAAAGATTTCCCAGTAGAAAGTTAATCCTAATTCCTGATCTTTTGAGAAGCCAGCTTTTTATTTATAAATGCAGATTGAGCTTGAACCAAGAACATTACAGTTATATCAAGCTACTCAAGACTTTTTTTACACCTGGTGTTAAAGAAATAGCTTCTTATTATGTAACTGGGTAATATTCTTACACTTTATCCTAAACTGGTGTTGACATCTTTTAACAGCTCCTTGGAAGCTAATGACCCCCTTTCAAACTGTGTCCGCTGTTTTGTTGTTGCAAGATAGCTCATTAGTGTTACACAAAGCTGATTTTCAGATATTTTTCAGGAAAAGAATATCTTTGTTGTATATTTATATGGTGCATAGTTCAACACATTATTAGTATTATCAGTATTAGCTCTGGCTGCCCTTCATTTCGGTACAAGTTTTACTGGAATAAAGCTGTTGAAAAGATGGCTTACTTTGTCTGTACTAATCCTGAATATGCTTTTTAGGTAATTTTAGCTTATTTTAGATAATTCTGATTATTCTGATACAAATTTCATTAAAAAAATTAAAATCCATGCAGCCACTAAAAGAAGGCAGCATCAAGAAGAGCCCTGATATACAGCTGCTAGGATAAAAGACTACAGCATGAAGCTGCATCAGTTCAGTTCAGTATTGTCTCAGTTAACTGGAACAGTGCTTGGCAATTATTTGCAAGGTTTGAGAAGTTCAAGCTTCTTACTGCTCTAGTCTTACCCTACCGTTGCAAAACAAGGAGGAGAACAGGGATGCTCTCATGAATGCTGTCCACCATTATGAGCTTAAGATTCATTGTCCAAGCTCTGGGTCTAATAGCATTTAGATAGTTTCCATAGGGTAGAATGAAACTCACAAAGCCCTATTGCAGTGAAGGGGAATTAATGAACTAATTACCGTATGTCTTTGGACTCGTGGCCAGCCAGGAAACATGGGCTCTGTGTGTTCTTATTTTAGTGGTTTGAAGTGCTGAGAGAGAAAGCATCCACATTATTCTGGAATTCAGGCTGTGCAAAAGTCCAATCTGCTTTTCCTCACAGGTGATGCCAGGATCTTTCTAGGAAGGATCCTTCTGTCTTGTGTCAATCATTACCAAAGGGAAAAGGTGCTGGGACAGGCAGCCTTGCCAGGCACAGCATGCCAGCCACACAGCAAGGGAGCTGGTGCCCACATGGCTGCAGTGCACTTGCTGTCTTCCCTCCCAATGGAGAAAAGGACCAACAGCAAACAAGGTCCAGAGGACAGTGTTGAGGTTGCTCCCACACTTCAGAGGCCTGTAGCCACAATGCATCCCATCAATTAGGCAAAGGCCATCAAACTAAAAGACCTGCTTTCTAATTGTAAATTTGTTATTAAACTTATTAGGGAATTTTGGCAGTCCACTCGTGTTTGTGGGAAGAAATGGTGAAGCATGACTTTCCAAATAACAAAACAATAGAGCACACATTAAAGATATTAAGAAATAAACAGCGAACAAAAGAAGTAGCTACTACTGAAGATACAATTCTAATGAGGTTTTGAAGGAAATGACAGCTGGACACATGTGCTTTGAGATTTTTGCTTAAGCTCTATCTAGGAATATAAATTAATTTTTTATAAAAAATGAGAACAAAAAGGTTGGCATATAACAAATAACATCGGGGATAGAATTAATATAGTGACAAGCATCTGCTGTTAATCTGGAACAATCAAACCATTTTTATATGAAGCCAAAGAATTACAAGTGATACTTAGAAAGGTGAGAAACTTTATTCTAAAAAAATAACAATTTGTAACTATTAAGATCACTGCTTCCAAATGATTCAAGGCAGTTTGCCAAAGCAAAGCTTCGACAAAGCACATACTTAGTTCTTGAATATAAAACAATGCAAGAAAGTAATGGCCAGGGTTAATGACATGCTTGAATTCTGAATTTGTCACTGACTGTATAATTTTTTGAATAAATTATGTCTTCTATCATCTCTATTTTGGAAAGCATTTTGATAAATTAGATGAACCACAGCAGATAGCTGTAAAAATTATGTGAGGGCTGAAGGGATTGCTTAGGGCTAAGAAATCTCTGTAAAACCTCCCAAATTCTGGTAAGCACAGTTTATTAAAAGAAGAGTTATACTGTGGTCTCATTACAGTGTATAAGCACCTTCACAGTGAAAAGATGCTGAAGACTTCTCTGATAGATAAAGACAAAAGAACCAATGGCTTAAAGCTTTCTTTGGAAGGAACAGCTTTCTTTGGCTGTCATTTATTGGGGTTTTGATTTAATTATGAACTACATAAATTGTGGGAACAAATCACAGCAGAAAAATGTCTGATTCTCCATCTCTGATTTCCACAGCTGCTTCACAGAGCTCTCATTCAGACTCATGTCCCTGTGCTCAGCAAACCACAGCACAACAGTGAGTTGGCAAGTTTTAACAGCACAGGATATACAGACTGTGAGATCAAATGATCTAACCTTCTCTTTTCACTGTGAACTATAAATCTGGAGAATGTAGACACCCCTGTACACCTGTCTGTGATGAACTAAACTTTCCCTGAAATACATGTAACCTGTCATGATGAGTGAGACAAACCTCTGCAGGAGCCATACTTACTTTGGTCTGAATCATTTAATCACTTAATTGAATGATCTTGTCAACTGTCCATAAAATTTATTGATTATATAAAAGTCTAACATTGTCCACATAAAACAAACATTAACTGAGGAGAGATAATAACCTTAATCACTAACTGTAATATAAATGCTAGTCTGATGGTAGTAAACTTAAAAGTAACAGAAAATTTTTTGTAAAAAAGAGGTGAATGTCATAATTTATCTACCCAAGGTGCAAATCTATACACATACAGAATTTTACCATACACTAAAATATGGAATTTCTGGCTAAATTATAAATTACTGTCAGGAAGGAACAAAATCAGGGCTCATTCGTAAGGCACATTGTGCAGCAGCCAGAGAAGGCTGCAGGGCAGGAATTGGCCTCGCCAGCAGGACCTAAATCCACAGCACCCATCATGATGTGCAGAGCTGCGAGATAACTGGGTTTACTGACCATCCCAGTTAAGGCAAAGCAAGGAAGCAGGTCCGTGGTGCAGCAAAGAACTCTGGTTTTAACCTGCTGCCTGTTTTTTTTTTTTACTTGGTGTTTTCTTCTTTCTTAGTTTCGGGAAGCAGCAAACAACTGCTCCTTATTTACACTCTCTGCAAGCAATGACTGCTTCTCATGTTATCTCTTTTCCAGGATGAAGAGTGTTCATCAATTTGATCTTCCCTTTCACAGTAGCCAAATGTGATCATTCTTGTTACGTACCCCTGTAATGCTTTTAGGTTTTATGTGTCTTTCCTGAGACATGGTGACAATATGTAGTATTCAAGATGCACTCTGTGGTATAGTAAGGACTTCTGTTTTTTCTGTTCTCTCTTCCTTTTTAAGCAACTCTAATTATTCTGTTTTGATTTTTTGACCTGTGCTAAGCACTGAGCCAATACTTTCAGATAACTACATACAGTGACTTCAGTATTGCTTTCTTGACTGGTAATACAGACACAGAAGTACACTGAGCTCTGCTAAAGGCTCATCCTGGGCACTTGATCACCTGTGCTGCTAAGCAGCTGCAAAGTCACCAACACACTGTTGGCCTATGTGAGCCAGCCCACTTTCAAGCTATTCCCAACTATGGTTCAAGCTTCCTGAAGCTCAAGCCATTGTCAAAGAGGGATGATTACTAACGGGTAGCTGGCATGTCAGTGCACTGTTCTAGAGGGTTAGAGGGAGTATTATGGGCATGTGCCATGACCTCAGCGTTAGAGTCCTGAGCAAAACTAATGTGCAAGTATGCTTAGGTGACAAAGGGAAGACAATGAAAAATTTAGGCCCATTGCTCAGTGAGATAGATGCTCTGGTTACACAGGACTTGGTAATGGTTTAAGTACTGAAGGATGCCCTTGCCTCAGTCTTTACGAGCAAAATGAGCCTTCATGCTCACAGGTCCCAGAGACTACAGGAAAAGGCTGGAGAAGGGAAAACCTGGAGCACTTCTTCACTTCTTTCTACTTCATTAAAAGCAAAAACTATACTTCAAGTTCCACCCTTGCTAGGATAGGGCCCTAAGGATTCTGCTGCTGAATAACTGGGTGTATGACAAACAGCTCTGTTTATCCTGCTGATGTGCTCAACTCTGTATTAGCTAACAGAACAGTAGCATAGAAAGGGGGAAAGTGCATGCTTCACTTAAGGCACACATCTGGGATGGGCCAGAACTAAGTTCAAGTCCAGACTTAATCAATACTATATTATTTTTTAAAAATGGAGGAGATTTCTGAGGGAAAATGAGGAGAACTGTATCAACCTAGTAATTTGGGGCAGTATGGAGAATATGGATCCCAAATTCTATTCTATTCTATTCTATTCTATTCTATTCTATTCTATTCTATTCTATTCTATTCTATTCTATTCTAAATCATTTATACAATTGTAAATATGTTTTCATTTCCTGGATGACCAAACTAATATTTGGAGGCAGAGAATTTGTTTGGTTTAATTTTGTCATCACAAACCCCATATTCATTGTTGGAAGCTAAGCTTTCTCTTTGATACTATAACAGATAACTATTATGTTGATACCTAACGTGTTAGCTTTTTTTAAAAAAATGAACCAAAATAGTATCACAGTAATTTTAAAAATGTTATTTTTTCCAGTCTGAAATACATCATTGTAATAACCCAACTAAATCAGTAAATATGAAAATCTTCTTCCATGACACAGATAACAGTTTTTCAGGTGTAAGAACATATATATTACACAGAATAGTATTTTCAAGTACTGTATCTAAAAAAAAATTCATATATTATACTGTTATCAATCTTCAGCTGGTATCAGGACAACTATCTATCTATCTATCTATCTATCTATCTATCTATCTATCTATCTATCTATCTATCTATCTATCTCTAAAATTGAGGTGGGTAGGGATGTCAAAGTGTCCAAATTCAGTTCATAAGAAAAAAAACTTCCACCATATACGAAATCTGTTAATATTGTAGAATATAAATAAGAGTTTTTTCCTTTTTTTATTCTGCAATGTCCCCAGCCAAATCACAGCTTACCCCTGTCTTGTAATACGGCCTGATCCAAAGACTTCTGAAGTTTCCAGTTGATTCAACAGGCTTTGGATATCTAGTAAAAGTAGTAAAACCTTTGAGGAATGTTTATAAGATAACCACTTAGTGCCAGCTTAAGGAAAGCAAAAGGAAATAAATTAAATGCATCTTCCAGTGACAAGTCTCATGAAGAATTAACTAGGATAAGCACTTATTCTAGTTGGTGCACTGTCGATCTGAACAATGCAGACAAAGATAATAATTAAAACATAGCTTCATGCTGAGATGAAACTTTCAGGAGTGTCTACTGTGTTAAGCTTATGATTTTTCTGGTTTTGTACTTGCAAGCATAATTACGTCCCAGAGGCAACAGGAGCTAGTGCCTGTCAGTCCTCATTTACCCTTCAATAGGAGATTAATTTCTTTACACAGAAATCCAAAAGTTGATTCCAGAGCAATAATAATAATGTAAATAAGTCTTTTACTTTTTTAATATGGAATGCATAATTTAATGGCATAATTGTATAAATAATGAAAATATCACATCCACTTGAGACAACTAAGGGTAAACTGAAGGTAACATTTAAGGTAGTATTGATTGACCATATCAACAAAATGATAGCAGACATCTCTATGGATGACAGCAGTTAGAAAAGCACTACCAACTCCATCAATACAGATTAAGTATGGGTGGGATGGAGCAGACTTGATGGCTCAGAGTCCTGGTAATGGAATATGGAGCCTTTCACCCCCAGCACACTGGCTTGAGCCAGCCTAGATCAGTCTGCCACTGAAAGTCATTACCATCAGATGGTTCAGTGAAATGAGTTTTTCCTAATGGCAGTCTGTCTGTGTCACAAAATGCATCATCTATCATGACTGACACCAGGTTGAGATTTTCAGGTGAAAGGCTGGAAGGAGAGAGGATAAGCTCCACATTCCTTCTATCCCTGCAGAAAGCATGGGTAGCGTATGGACAGTTATCTGGGCATTTAGAAATGCTTGATTTTAGGGACAGTGGTGCCAACCACTAACCTAACATAGAGCAAGAGGAAGGTACCTGTGCTGAAGAAACTGCAACTTAAATGTAAGACAACATATGAACTAACAGGCAGAAATAATAAATATGGGAGAAGCATGACAGGAGTAGGCTCAGCACACCAGCAGCATGAAGTTACAGTAGCTATCCTGCTGCAGGTCTCTCTTGGATGGATTTGAGAGTAACAGTGGAAAAGCAAAACAGGATTTGTTTAATTTCTAGGTTAGTCAGAGGTGAGAAGCAACATATAAAAGCTAAGTGAAAACAAGACAGGATAGGAATAAAGGATTTCAAAATGAAGGCCAAGTGTGTCCAGAGCAGGCAGAGAGATGGAAAACACTGGATAGATGCAAAACGAGGAATTACATGGATAAAGGGATGAGCTAAGGTGATTATTTCTTTCAGCAGCAATTCCGGTTGGATATGAGAAGAGCAAGACTGTATCTGTCAAAGCCACCAGAAATGACGTTGTTAGGAAGTGACAGGAGCATAAAGAGAGTTTTAGCTTTGTGGTTAGATGCAGAATATAGTACCTTTTAGAATTTCTGGAGTAAAGTATTACCTGAAAGATTTAATGATAGCCTGAATGGCAGTCCCATTCAAATAGCTGTTTTATTGGCAACATCCAGGCTATAGTTCTGGATGAGAGAAGGGGCAAAACTCTTACTTGCTGATGGCAAAATTAGTAGAACAAAAAAAAATAAGAATGTGCTTTCACATCTTTGGGCTCAACCTGGTGGTTAGACACACATGAGGAGACATTAGGTTAGACAGGAGACAAGTTGTTGCATTTTGGGGAAAGAGTTTTTGTATGTCACTTTAGTCTGTGTTGTCAACTTGGAACAAAGATGTTGAGCATCATTTTCCAACCCTTTGTCTAAACTAACTAAACTCTACAATCTCAGAAATTGCTTCTTGGAGTTTTGCAAAATATAAGAAAACTTCTTTTCAGTGCACTTAACTGAACTTCTATTTAAAAAAAATGTCATATATCATACACTTGAAAAACACTGCATAGAAGGAGAACAGAAAAGGACAGATTCTTGTCAAATTGTCAGAGTAAGATAAAGATCTTGAGAAGAAATGAAAAACAGGAGGAAAATCAGGAAAAGACAGTCACTGAAAACAGTATCTGATAAAGTTTCTTCAAAATTTTGTGAGATAAAACCATGTAAGTTAAAAATACTTGTGGAGTTTTAAATTCATCTGCTCAAGGGATATGACACAAATTGATGGGTGTGGCAAGATCCATAAAAATTACTCTCTGATTCATTATAGTAACGGTATTCCTATACCTGTAAGAGAGAGATTTAAAATATCTTAGGATACATATACTCTACCCAGGCTGCTTCTCCTCCCACAAACCACAGTAAGTCTGTCAGTGGTACTTCAAATCATCTACATGTAAACTGGCCTTCTGATCATTCCATTCTGAACAGTGTGAATGCCTTCTCTGCAGAAGAAACCTAACAATCGGAAACAAATATTTTTCCCATTAAATGAGGATTAAGAATGAAGAAATGAAACAGTGAAACTGAAAAATTTCTCAGTACTCCTTTTCATGAAGTTGTAACTCCTTGTGACTTCTTTACATGTTCAGTATTGAGGTTGCTGGGCATCCACTGGTTTATTACTTGGAAGAATAACTTGGTGGTGAAATTAATATTGTGATTAGATGAAATTTTGTGTGGTTTTGGTCACCAGAATACAAGGAAGATTATAAGCTATTAGAGATTCCAAAGAAGGGCAACAAAGATGATGAAGGGCCTTGAGGGGAAACCGTATGGGGAGCAGCTGAGGGTACTTGGTCTGTTCAGCCTGGAGGAGACTGAAGGGAGACTTCACTGCAGTTACAACTTCCTCGTGAGGGGAAGAGCAGAGGCATCCTCTGATCTCTGTGGTGACCAGTGACACAACCTGAGGGAATGGCCTGAAGTTGTGTCAGGAGAGGTTTAGGATGGATATCAGGAAAAGGTTTTTCACCCAGAGGATGACTGGGCACTGAACAGGCTCCCCAGGGAAATGGTCACAGCACCAAGCCTGACAGAGTTCAAGAAGCATTTGGACAATACTCTTGGGCAGTGATGTGACTCTTAGGGATGATCCTGTGCAGGGCCAAGAGTAAAACTCCATGATCCTTGTGGGTCCCTTCCAACTCTGTATATTCTGTGATTCTGTGAAATTAGGTGAAACTGAACTAGAACTAGTATTTTGCTACTAGTTCTCACACACTCCTTAGCAGTGGTTTAGATAATACAAAATCATGTAGCTGAGAACACCAATTCTGATATTTCTTCAGTTTTATTCTTTGGTTGTGATTACACAGCCAAAAATCACATATACCAGCTGTGATTGCTGTTTTGCACATAATGATATATTCAAATATCCATAAGCCTAGTCATGACTTGTGTTTAATTGAATCATATTAAAAAAAACCCAAGGAATCAAAGTGTTAAAAATTTACATCCTGTAAAAAATGTACAGGATTCCTAGCTTACCATTAGGAGTATGAATGACATAAATTTAAGTTGGATATCAGAAAAAAATTCTTTACAGAGAGAGTAATCAGGCATTGGAACAGGCTGCCCAGAGAGGTGGTGAATTCACCATCCCTAGAGATTTTTAAACGCAGATTGGACGTGGCGCTGAGTGCCAGGATCTAGTAAATGAACTGGAGTTGGACCAAGGGTTGGACTTGATGATCTCAGAGGTCTTTTCCAACCCAATCGATTCTATGATTCTATGCTTCTATGAAATTATTGTTGAAAATTCTAACACAGAAGTTAGAAAAATCAGAGGAGGCACCCACAGTGGGTTTGACAACTCCAGTCACAAAGAGGGACAAGATGGCTTGGGAAGAAAATGTAAGACTGTGCCCAGTGAGCTGTCATGTTTAAAGCAGCTAAACACCCTTAGTGTGAGATTCCTTAGCAAAAAACCAAACCAAACCAAACCAAAAAAGGACAAGAAAAACTTTGTGTCTCATCACTCAAAATCAGGACAGCTTATCTTTCTAAGAAAGTTCTATCATTTGAGCCTTTTATTAAGCTTGCTGCAGAAATGACTGGAGAAAATTGTGGTTTGGTATGAGTGCCAGACAAACTGAGTTATCAGCTTTTCCGTAGGCTCATTCTCCACTCTGTATGCGCGTCACCTAGAAAGATGGGAAAGTTCAGCTGGGTACAGCTTTCACTTCCAAAGTTGCAGAGGTAAACAAATGCAAATATTTCTTTTTTGTGTATCTTTCCTTACAGGGGAGTGTTACACTTGGTTATCAGCTGCCATTTTGCAGGAACCATGGCACGCACTTGCAATACTGATCAGTAAGCTGTTGCGAGAACCAGTGGCTCGCTTTTGCGAGTAAAGAATTATCTGTTGCAGAGGCGGCCCTAGAAGCATCTCCGGGGGAAAAAATTACCTGACAGGGTTTGCGATTTGCTTTATGTTTTTAGGACCATATTTAAATTTCCACTGAAGTGGGCCTGTAATGGTGACGATAGGAGGCTGAAGGGAAATGATCCTTACGGTCCCTTCCAACCCAAAGCATTCAGTGATTCGCTGATGTGAAGGTGTCTAATGGGTTTTCGCTCTGCATGTCTGGAGCAACAATTCTGACACAAGGAAGAACCGCAGTGGTGCAAAGTGAGCAGAGGGTGTGAGCGGCGTATGCCGAAATACTCCACGGCTAATCTTTCAGCTTCCCTCAAAGCACCATCCCTGGAAAATCCTCCGAGGCAGCCGAAGGGTATAGACAGGCGGCAGCCCTCACGCCGCCGCGGGTGCCGCGAGCCCGGGGCAGGGCGGGCGGGTCCGGGAGGCGGGGACGCTGGGGTGGGAGGCGGCAGGACCCGGATAGCACAGGAAGTCGCCCCGCCGAGAGCGCAGGGAGGAGGCAGGCGGCGGAGCGGCGCCGCTCGGCCCGAGGTAGGGCGGTGCGTCCCGGGCAGGGCGAGGGGCCGGGGCTGCGCGGCGGGGGCGCCGCCACTGACCCGCGCGGGGGCCTCGCGCCGGCCGCGCGCGCGGCCGGCCCGCTGCCCGCCGCCCGCCGCGGGGCTGCGCTGCCATTGGCCGGCGCAAAGCGCTCGCCTCCGCGATTGGCCGGAGCGCGCCGCCAATCGGGGAGGCCCCGCCCCCGCAGCGCGGCCGAGACGCCGGGGCGGGAGCGGCGCCGGCGCCGGGGCCGGGGTGGGGGTGGGCGGGAAGAGAAGGAATGGGAAGGGAATCGCCGTCGCGCTGGGCTGTCCCGGGCCGGGGCTCGTGGGGCTGCGTCACCAGCACCAAGCCCCTTGGCTGCCGGGCTGCTTTCCTCTTCCATGCGGGTGGTGCCATGGGGGGGGGGGGTGGAGGGTGTCCCTCACCAGGGTACCACATTGGAGGGAAATAAACCCCTCACCAGGGTCTCCTCGGCGGGCCGTGTTGGAGGCCTAGCCCGGGCCTGCTGGTCTGGCTGAGCTGGCGGATGCCTGCGGTGCTTCCATATGAGAACAGCTCCCGGTTTTCCCTCTAGAGCACGACTCCGTGCCGACGGCCAGTGCCGTGTGGTGGGTGTGAGGCCGCGCCAGCCTGCCTGCCTGTCGGGGTGTCTGGAGCTCCACATTCCGCTGCTCTGTGTGTGCTGACCCCACACGCTCGGGGGGACCAGGACGCGCCGGAGCCGCAGCACGTGTGGTGTGTGGCCGTGCCGGTGTGTTGGCTGTGGGTGTGCAGTAAATCTGATACAGCCCTGAGCTGTTGAGCCGGCTGTGTTTGCCTTCCAGGCGTGATGTGTTCCGGGTACATTGGGCTCCTTTGTGTTTTCTGCAGAGTGCGCTGGTCATGCTTGCGCTCAGAAAATCCTGGACAGAATTACATGAGAATATGTGAGCTGCAAAACTTCAGAATGTGAGGTGTTGGCAGAGGATTCTGCCCCCGTGTTAAACGTGTGGCTCGCAAGCTGCTCCGCCTTCCATCAGCCTAGGACAGAGCATAGTACCAGAAAGCCCCTTTGAAAGACCTCATGGTATAAATGGACTATATATACAGCACACATATTCACACTCAGTATTTCAGTTAATATGTCATAGACGTTTCGAGTTCTTTCCTCTGGAGGACCAGGGTCATTCCTAAAGAGCTAATCAGATTGGAAGAGTAACTGTTACTAAAGATATATTGACTTTTATCAAGCCGTTGCTACTGATCAATGACTTCTGTAGTGGAAAACTGTATAAAATGATGTCTAAAGGATACACAAAATTCTACAAATATGGGGAAAATTGAACCATTTCTTGAGTGCTGTTATTTGGCATGTCATCCTTGGCTGAATCTCTTCACTTTTTGGTACAAAACAGGCTAGGGACAAACTTCATTGTTCAGAAAATAGCTTGTTGGCTCAAGTAAGGAAAGATTTGGCTGATTGTTTTGTTGGCATGATTATCTTTGGTCATGAATTAGTACAATTTACCTTTTAGGGCTTCTTTTCTGTCTTCATGGAAGCTGTGAAAATGTAAGCCTACTTCTGATCAGTACTTTAAGTATGAACATAAAGAAAACCAAGTGTTGACTTGGAATTAAATTAATACAAAGAGTTAACACTTTTTTTTTTAAAGGGAAGTTGCTCTCTTTTTTGGTTATTTTTCCTTCAATATGTGAGTCCTTTTTGTAATTTATTTTGTAATTTGTTCTTCCATAATTTATGTATAGTCTTGATCAGGGATAGATTAGCACAAGTAGATGACCTCAAGAGGTTTTTTTAACATTGACAATCCTGTAATTCTGTGCATTTGATTTATTAAAGTAGCCAAATGGAGATTACAACGTTTTACATTGATTTCTTAGTTTGCTTAAAGTAATATTTTGTATCTGCAAAACCAATATGGAATATACTCACTGTTTCAACACAGATGTAGAAGCTCTTCAGATACCTACATTTTGAGAGATTACTTCAAATCAAATGACTAAAGCAGAGATTCCTGTTAACATTTGTAAAACTTACATATTAGCTCTAAATCTTGTTCAGGTTATATACAAAAAACGTGTATATGTGTCTGTTAAGTCACATAAAAACAGGACTATTCATTCCATTTCAAATGAGCTACTGAGTTTCAGGATTTTCTTACTGCATCACATTGAATGACTATGATTTTTCCATACCTCTTTTCTTAAGAACATACTTTAGCAAATGATAAATGCAAGGAGAAGCATACTTTCTTCATAAAATCAGGAGTAAAGACAGTGATTTTATTACTTTTTTTTGTTTGGTTGGTTTTTCTTTTCATAGACTTGAATGATACAGAGTAAGTTTATATGCCTTGGAAGATTCCACACTCACTTCTGCCAGTCCTGTGACTTCACAGCTCTCATCATTACACTCTGCAGCCTCTTCAGAGGCAGAAGCCAGTTTGTGTACCAGTTTTGTAGCACGTATGGGAAAATCCTCTAGCTCACTGTTGGTCAGAATGGAGACTACTCATGTAAACTAAGCTCTTAACCTGTGGTACTGCCCAATGTATATACTTAATTCAAATATTTCAACCAAATCCCACAGCCCCGTCTAAAGGGCAACTTAAGCTCAGTGTGCTTATGGCAGTAGTTCCAGGAAACATCCAGTTTTAGTAGATGCTGTATAGAAAACAAGACAAGGTTTTTAAATTATTTTTTGTAATGCAATGAAGATATTTTTGATTTTTCTGTTAAATTTGTTTTGTGAGACCATGAATTAATTTTGGTTAAATGATTTTAAATATCTCTCAAAATTAATCAATGCCATCAAGATTAGTTATAGTTAATTGCAGTTAGATTTTTAGAGTTTCTGGGAGATTCTTCTCCGAACTAGGAAGTTGCTTTGTGTTTGTTTTTTCCCTTTGCAATATTTCCATATTAATAAAATTTTTTCATTAGGCAAGATAAGCTGTGAATTAAAGCTGAGGGTAAGAAGTCTTTATATGTTGCTTCAGTGTGCTAATGTTACAAAATGAGGTTGTTAAAAACCCTAAACCAGTTTAATATTTTAAATAGCAAAGCCACTCTATTACTTAAAAACAATAAGTGAATTGTTGTATTTATGTTATGAGGTACAGAGAGAGAGCGCAACATAGATGGTTGTAAGGTGTAGACAAAGAAGGCAATGGTTTCCATTTGTAGTAAAAGTCTCCCTCAATAATCCTCTGACTCTCATACAATGCTACTGTTGTAATGCAGTTACTCCTTGGAAGCAGGACTACGAAAGTCAATGTTTTCTGACACAAACTCTGCTTTAAATTTTTCTGTTCTTGTGGATTTTTTCATTTGCTTGCAGATTTACTTTTCATTGAGGAAAAAATGTGAAGAGATTTATGGAATAAATACTAGCTGTCTTTTTTTAAAATAAAAAATTAAGTGCTTTTCACTGAATAGCTGTCCTCATTTCAGATGAGGTCTGCAATAATTAAATATTAAAGTGATCCATGGTTTAAATTAATCTAAAAACTTTTCAGGAGATTATTAAAAAGATTAACATTTTTAATGTTTTAATACTTCCATAGTTTATTAATCACAGCCATAGTGAAACTGTTTTTAGTTAGCAAGCTGATGATCCTATATATTACGGCAGTATTATGTACAACATATGTATCTTACAGCTCTTTAATAACCAGTTTTATTCTTGAAGTATTTTTTAAAACACAAAATAAGCACTAACAGGTTGTTTTTTTTCCTTTTGAAAAGTAGATAAGAAAAAAAGACATTTCCAGGAAAACTTTGGTGTTTGCTGTTGAGGAAGGAACTCTGTTTCATGTAATGATAAACATAGATAGTCACCAGTAGAGCTACAGAGGAGAAAATTCTTGCCTTTGTTTCCAAGTAGGACTTGAATTAACGCAGCTTTAATATAGCAAAATTATCTGCAACAGTTTGATTCCTGATACATTTCTATTTGTTAGAATGATGTTTGAAGGTCATGGGAAAATGTCAAGGCATCCCAGGTGCTTTTGCATCACTAGCTGCACAAAGATACCCCTGTAGTTCAGTGAGTAAACACTTCAGGTATTCTTAACATGGACAGTGTTAATTCCTTTGTTTCTCATTTCTTTTGCATTTTTTTTAGCCACAAGGTTAAAAATCAGCATTAGTGATCTCTTAAGTTTTATTCTGCCTCTCTAATCATGCGCTGCAGTGATAGAATGCAGCTTTACACAATACAGTTTATTGTGTCCCAGGACATTTTGCAGTTTTAAATATGATTATTCATAGATCAACAAAATATTGTTTATTCATGTGTTGTGATTGTTCTTGTCATCATCCTTCACTCAACGTGTTTTACCATCACAAACAAGGCAGAATTGAGAAGAAACACTGTCATGTAAACCAATGTAAACCCAGTAGTGGTTGTAAGGAAGGATGGGAGATAGAAAAGGAAGGGAAGGGTGCAATAGAAATCCAGGAATAGATACTGAGCTGGTGAAGTGAATAAATGGGGAAAGACTATTCTGATGGCAGAAGCTTATGATGGGAAAAGTCTCAGCAGAAAGGACAAGTGTGAGAGGTTAGTGCTAGGCTAATATTGAGAATGGTATTGGGAAGTTAAAATCCAGAGGGCAAGCTGAAGCACACCATTTTGTATACAAGTTTATTGTCAGCTATTAATGCTGTTATTCCTAGTCTTAAGTAGGACAACAAAATAAAATATGGGGTTTGTGTTATCTGTAGTTAGTTGCCTCTAGACAGAAACCAAATTTATCCTCATGTATTTCTATTGAAATAAATAATGGAACAAAATAATAACCTTTTATGTCATGAACTGTTTTTTATAGTGGGGAAACAGATTGGGTTGGAAATGTAGTAGATTTCAAACTTTCAATTGTTTTCTCTTCGGCTGTGCTGTGTGGTGTAAATGAAGAAAAGGTTAAGTTTACCCATGATAATTCTCTCTCACGTTTACATTATCAATCAGCCCTTGTATCTTTTTGTGCTTTTGTCTGTTGTGTTTTCATTGTAATCTTTACATATGAAGTTCTCAATTCTACAAACTCTTACGCTGAAATTTATTCACAAATGACTCTGACAGATGTGCTCTGGAAGCCTTCGATGTGGTTTAAGGTGCTGCCAGCTGGTTGCTTCTCCCCACCCCTCAGATTGCAGTCTGTAGGGGAAAAAACAGCAATACCTGCAGTGCAGTTCACTTCCCTCACTTGAACTCACATTTCTTTTTGGGTGGTTTGCACTGAGGCAGAGGCTGGGAATAGGATTTGGAGACCTGGGGGCAGATCATACACCTCTTGTCCTTTTACAAGCTGCTCACCCCTGGAAGAGAGGCAATTAAGCACCTGGGTCAGCAACATCTTACAGCCTCTCAGACGCCCAAAGCTTGTTAATGAAACTCCCTGTAGTTTTAAGTTGAACGTGTTTAAAACTTTCTATTAATTACTGTGCTAAGTTTGTTACTGTCCTTAGTGTGGAGAACATTTCCATACTTGGCTTTATAATACCACCATCTCTGCTTAAATTCATATGCTGTTGCTTTGTCTGCTCTTAAAAGTGATCATGCCTACAATCTTACATTAAAAACCACACATCTTTCTTTCACATAATATGTATGCCATTGAAATTGTTCAGTAGGTGGTTTTATTGTTGCTCTCATTGTGTGTGGAGCTGATTATGCTGCCTCCAATTAAGACTGCATCACTTACTTACTGGTAGACCAGTTTTGTATTTCTTACACTCTCGCCAAAAGGAAACAGTTAACCTTAAGCAATGTTCTGTTTGTTTTAATTTTGTGTCTTTGTTGTCAAACTGAAAGTACACTGTTTATATAGCTAACATTTAAATTTGATTAGGTTCCTGATTTACTGTTACTTAATTTAAATATTAGGACTGTTCACAATAAAATGGATAAAGAGCTGGTGAGCTGCCAGGACTTGCAAGTAATGGCTGGAGACCACTGTCAATGGTTGAGAGTGTTGACGACTTTTCTTCAGTATTTGTGTCAGGTGTGATGTGCTTTGAAGTTTTGGTCAATTGTCTGTGTATGAATGTAAAAGCAACAGTGACAAATGGTGGATGGTTCAGTGATTGCTGGATTAATAAAAAAAGGAAGTTTGAAGCGTAGCTGGCATCATGGTAACAGGAGTCTCTTAAAGTGTGGTTTGTCTGCATGTGTCGAGGAACAAGGAATGCTGGATGTGTGTGCAGAATGGAAGATTTTTGTCTTGTAAAGCAGTGACTGAGGGAAGATTTGAGGATTGTGCGGAAGCTCCTGGAGATCCTTGGAAGCCAAAGGGGATTCAAGATCCAGTGTCAGGAAGGGTTGGTGCTGCCTAGTAGAGGTGTGAGAAGATGTAGGAGCATGGTTTAAATTCCTTCAATAAGACCAGTGCCGGAATGTTGCGTCTAGTTTTATTTCTATGAAAAACGTGGCCTGAAAAATTTGGAAAGCATGATGAAGGTCCTGAAAGACATAGACTTAGTTCTGTTTAATAGCACTGCCCTTGGTAGGTGGGCTTGAGAGCAAGTTCAAGTTTCTTATCTTGTTTGTAACCACATTCCTGCTTTACCTCACCCATTGTGGACCTCATCAAGGTCTATTAACTCTCCCTCCTGCCTGGCTGCTTCAGAGGCCCTCCTACATAGGTAGTGTTGAGTTTCCTAGCTAAGGCTATACTGCATCTGTGTCAATTTATCATTTCTGTCCTTTAGAGTGGACATGATTTCTTTGACACGCTATTTAATTTATGAATGAATCTTTCTGTAATTTGGAGTGAAAAGGTTAAAAAGCATTCTTAGATAGCTGCTTACTTTTTTATTCTGAAAGGTAATGGAAGGCCTGAAAGGTATTGGAAAGCCTGGTTTATTCTGGTATCTTTCTGGGTATACAAAGCTAGAGACCAACAGGCTAAATAGGAAGAGGATATTTGGGAAAAATTATTATAGAGACAAAGCCTGTTGAGAAAAGCTTCAAATTATTTTCATTATAAGTAAACTAGTGGGGTTAAATAATGTTAGTAACTTCTATTAGAGTAACAGATCATAATAATTTAGAACAAAAGTTCCCAGCACACTCGCTAATATTCTTTATGGCTTCAGTAAAACACATCTGAAATCATTTACAAAGCAAAGCTTCTGGATGAATTTCTTCTAGTTCTGCATTGGAAGAGTGCCTGTTTATCTTCATGCGTGTTTATACAGACCCGTGGAAATTATGATCTAAATGTGGATACAGTACTAAAACATAGCCTTATATGCAGAGTAGAGAATTCAAAGCACTTGCATTCTGTCTTTTATTGTACACAAGTAATGTATATTATGTAGTCTTGGTTCAGTTCTGAATTGTGACCATAGAAGGACTCTATAGAATATGTACTGTACCTTGAGAAGACCTTCAATGGGAAAGAATGATGTGTGTAGGAAAAAGCTCAGGGCAATGACTCTCTAGCCAAACTTGTTTCTTATTTGGTTTTCAGCCTTCAGACTTAGCACTATCATTGCTGGAAATAGTAAAGAGCTGGAAAGATGTTTCCCCTGTACTCTAGTAGTATATATTTTCATTTACTCACCTTATTAAAATAAATAAATAGATCTGAGTGGAAACAACTGGGATGGCTGTAAAGCTGATTGCATGGGATAAACTGTTTCAAAACCTAAAAGTGGAAGCAACTTAGCTAAAGTCCTTTTCAAAGTGGACCCAGCTCTCCTTAAACTTTTAAGCTAGATTACAGAGCTGTGTAGCTGTTGGTACAGTAGTGGCCAGACTGGGCAATTGTAGCAGGAAGAGAACAGACCTGCAGTTTCTTGTGATGTTGGTGTGTTCTTACCAAAACCAAACTGAACTCATTTTACTGTATGCTCTAAAAGGTTTTTTTTTTGTTGTTGTTGTATATTGCCTACAAGGCTAGATTTCAGGCAGTGCATCACCAGTCTCCTAATACAACTGTATGACTGTGCTGATGCATACATTCTCCTTTGACTCTACCTGAAGGTGTGTGCAAACCCTTAGTGCTTAGAGAGATGCACTCAGGAAATCAGAGC
This sequence comes from Pithys albifrons albifrons, assembly GCF_047495875.1. NCBI lineage: Eukaryota > Metazoa > Chordata > Aves > Passeriformes > Thamnophilidae > Pithys > Pithys albifrons. The sequence goes on from NC_092461.1 coordinate 53,057,658, forward strand.
AAATGGAGTGGATTGTCATCTGCCTTTTTATCTCAGGCTAGGGTTCCTGAAGAAATGCTTGCAAGCTATTCATGAAATGATCTTTTTTTAGGAGTCTCATAACTATTCCATTCGTAACTGGTTTGAGGTGTAGGAATCTGTCTAAATAGAGGTATTTTTTAGATCAGGGAAGGCCATCCTTTCACACATTCGAATCCAGGATCTTAAAAAATTGTGCCATCTCCTTAAGACAGAAACCCATCAGAAGTCTTGATTTCTGTGATATTTCTGTAGTAAGTAGAATTTCATGTGTACTGTATGACTCAAACATCCAAAGTAATACTTTTCTTCAATGTGTTTTGTCTCAGTGGATGTCATCCTTTCCTTTGGCCAATGAACCCTGCAGCAAAATCTCTTGCTTGTTACATATGTACACTATTCAGGAGCGGTGGGAATAGATGGGGTTTCAGTCTCCTCCCACCCCGTTCCCATTAATGGGGAAAGCCATGAAAAGAGCCCATTTGCACAACTGGTTGCATCCAGCACTTTCTTCAGGCATTCATGTGACATTTGCTATTTCAACTGATACTTTTCTACTGGTTGATGATTTTTCTATTTGCTGCCTTTATCCCCAACAGCACTCCATGCTTCCCTCTGCCTTAACATGAAGCAAGTAAACAGTTTACTAGATTTTCTGATGGCTATCAAAGCTTATTTTTTCATTTGGTGCATACAGAGTTTTTAGCCTGATTTTGATTTGTGTTCAGGATTCAGATTTTTGATGGATATCAGTGATCTTATATTCCCATTTGCCCAAGTAGAATATAAAGCTCCCAAAGAGATGGTATCATGTATGCTATTACTTTATTCTTTATCTTAAAAATCATTGCCTTTATTGGGATCTCTAGGTAGGTTTCAGGAGAGCCAAGTCTTGAGCAATTTAGATACAATCTGCAGAGAGTGTGCTTGGCCTATTGTTTTGAACTACTTTGAAACTACTGAGCTGATGTATTTTAAACTGTATTAAACTCTTCACCAAATTACGGTGTAATTCTTCAAAATGAATAGAGTAGAACTTGCTTTTGAAAATACTGCTGCTAACATCTATGGGTCTGTACACCAAGCCTGACTGTTAAGCTCATTATTAAGTGCTGTAGGGCAGAACTTTACATTTTACCTGTTGACACTAAGTTAGCAGCTGGTTTGTCAACTGGTTTTTGCCTCAATTAAAGAAAAAAAAGTGCAATAAAAGATGTATTGTGTTAAGGCCAATGAAATGCATGTCAGCTTTATCTTCTGAACTTCATGAGGAAGATCTTCATCTGGACTCAATTCTGTGCCATGTGCTCTAGGAAGACGATGCTTGAGCAGGGAGGTTCAACAAGATGATCCACTGTTGCCCCTTCCAACCTGACTGATTCTGTAACAGGTGACTCTATGTTTAATCAGTTAATGGAGAAAAACATACATGCCAGAACCACCAAATTAAAACTCTTTAAACTTAATGTTTCTTTTGCGTGCTGATGAGAGTAGATTTTTTTTTTTTTGAGCTGAGTTGCTTTCCTGAATGCCTAATAAAGCATGTGAAGAGGGAGTAAAACTATTTTGCTTCATTCACAGATCAGTCTATTTAATACTTACTGAACTGCAGTAGTTTCAGAGCAAGGAAAAGCACATTCATTCAGAACACTGGATAGAAAGATTACCTTTTAAGTCCTTTTGAACACTAGGTTTAGTAATGGAACTAATAACTCAGTTTTGCTGAAGTGTTACGATTAGGTCTGCGTGGACTGAAGTATTATTTGCTGCTGACATTTGCAGCATACTTTCAACTTTTGCAAACTTGCTCAGGATATGAAGTGAAGCAATCATTAGGCTCTAACATGTTGATCAGTTTTACGAATTACTATGTCTTGAAGTCCTGTGATGGGACATTGTATTTTATTACAGAGAAGTATGTCACAGAAGGTCTCATTTGTCTGCCTCCCAGCTTTGCTGCCTGTATGGCTTATTTGTGACTGTTTTCTAGTTGTCAGTTATTAGGTTGATTTTATTTGCTGAGAGCTGGATTTCTGCTTGAATGATAGACAGATTAGATGAAAATGGAATCAGATGGAGTATCAATATTAAAATTAATGTGGAAAAATTAAGGTGAATCTTAGCCTAACATACTTTAAAAAGCATCTTTTTAAAAACAGTGTGAGAGGAAAGGAAAAATTCTATCAGTTTCAAACTGTCTTGTTTTGATATATTACTTCAAAAAACTATTTCAGTTTTTAAATAATTGTCCTAGTTCAGCTGGAGGGACCAGCTAACCCTGTGTGGTGGTGATCAAACCTGTGTATTCCACCCCCTCTATTCATTCCCCAAGGACAATGGGCCATTAGCAGCAGCTGCCCAGGGAGCCATTATCACTTCACACCCAGCCTGAGGGGGGCGGAGCTGCTAATGGGCCATCAACAGCTCAACAACCCCTGGCTCCCAGAGTTAATCACCCATTGTGTGAGTCCCCGCCCAGGGGGAGGGACTGAGTGCTCCCTGAGGGTACATAAGTGGTGGGTAAGAAGACCTCAGGACCTTCTCGTCGGATCCAGAGCAGCAGCAGGACCTCGACAGCAGGAGATCACCGCTCTCGCCCAGACCACAGCCCTCGCCTGCACCAACAGGTTTTTCTTTTCCTTTTGCTCTGGACTTGGGGGAGCCACAGGGGTCTCAGCACAAGGGCAAACAAACCCCCTTGGGTTTGTGCCCCAGGACACTGGGTTATACTGCTGGGGTATTGTGAGTTGAAAGCAATTTCCCTTGTGTATCAGTGTTGTTATTGTAATATTATTATTAAATTTTAGGTCTGACTTATAATCTCTCTCGTGGTGAGTTCATTTCCCCTGCTGGTTCACCTTCAAACCAGCACATCTTTTGGCGCCCAACGTGGGGCACGAGAGAGAAGTCAGAACTACAATTTCATTTTGTGTATTTGGGTACAGAAACTCCCTGACTACCATGTTGCTTGATGTATTCATGTGGATGGTGTATCTGGGCCTGTTCATATTTCGACACATGGGGAACCATGTGCCTGTTTTGATGCTCTCTTTAATACCAGGGAGAAGGATCAAAATTGCTTTATTAATATACTATGTTTATGTTGTCATAACATCAGAAGCAATGAATTTCATTGTGAATGTATATTCAGTCTGGTCTGCCTGTCCTGGTTTGGGTTGTTACCTCTGGGGTCTCATTAAAAATAGCACCCAGACTGTGGGGAAAACAGGCGGAGATGGTTACTTCCACCTTTTCACCTCTGCTACAACAATCATTGAAAATATTGAGCTTCCTTTTGATGTTAGGGACAGCATAATCCTGCTGTTAGTGTTGCTTTGTCTCCTCTGTACTGTATACACCATGTTTAGGGTCAGAACTGGGCTCTCTAAGGAGACTTGCTGGAGGCCTGCCCTGGGAGTGGATGATGTTGAGTGGCACGGGAAGTGGGAAGATATGGGCCAGTATTTGGAGACCTTCTCTCCTCAAATGATCTGGAAATTCACCCCGGAACAACTGCAGGACCCTGCCAAAATGCTAAGCTATGTGAAAGGAAGATGCTCTGGTAGTCCCAGAGATGTGCAGCTCACAGCAACCTGCTGGGCCCTGGCCACTGCCTACCGCACACTGCTTGGTGTGGTACAGCATCATCAGGAGGAGGAGAAAAGGAGCAAATCCACAGGCGCCATGTCCACCCAGACCATGACTGAGCCAGAGAGGAAGAGAGATACATCAACTAGCGCCATGTCCACCCAGACCATGACTGAGCCAGAGAGGAAGAGAGATACATCAACTAGCGCCATGTCCACCCAGACCATGACTGAGCCAGAGAGGAAGAGAGATACATCAACTAGCGCCATGTCCACCCAGACCATGACTGAGCCAGAGAGGAAGAGAGATACATCAACTAGCGCCATGTCCACCCAGACCATGACTGAGCCAGAGAGGAAGAGAGATACATCAACTAGCGCCATGTCCACCCAGACCATGACTGAGCCAGAAGGACAACAGAAACCGATAGCAGTTGCCCCTGTCCAGAAAAGAAAATCAAAGACCAAATCAGTTCGTATAGTGCATGACGAGGAAGAGTCAGGACCTTCATCTCAAGCAGAAGAAATGGAGCCAGAAATAATCACCCGGTCCCTATCCCTGGGAGAGCTGCGTGAGCTCCGGAGAGAGTTCACACGACAGGCAAATGAGTCCATCTTGACCTGGCTACTTCGAATCTGGGATGCTGCAGCCAATGATACAATTCTAGATGGGAGTGAGGCAAGGCAGCTGGGATCCCTGTCTCGAGATGTTGTCATTGATCAGGGCATTGGAAAGAGACAGGAAACTCTCAGCCTCTGGCGGCGACTGTTGTCAAGCGTGAGGGAGAGATATCTTTGTAAGGAGGACCTCCACGTACAGCAAGGACAGTGGAACACGATGGAACAAGGTATCCGGTGCTTAAGGGAATTAGCCGTACTGGAGATAATCTTTTCAGAGGATGAGAGATTCCCTAAAAGTCCAGATGGTGTCCAGTGCACATCCCAGATGTGGTTAAAATTTGCACGACTTGGGCCAGAAATGTATTCTCGCTACCTTGCAACATTGCAGTGGAGAGAGGGAGAAGACAAGGTGGGCGCACTGGTCAGCAAACTCAGGATTTATGAAGACACTGTCACTGCTCCATTACGAGCCCATGTCTCAGCTGTGGAAACAAAACTGGCTGAACTGGAAGAGAAGATTAAGGAAGGACTCTTCCATATCTCTCCAGAACAAACAAGAGTCTCCGCCATCAGAAGCAGGCGTCTTCCAGCTAAGGAGAAAGGGTACACTCCACGCGGCAATCTGTGGTTTTACCTCCATGAGCATGGAGAAGATATGAGGAAGTGGGATGGGAAACCCACCTCTTCCTTAGCAGCTCGGGTACGTGAATTGCAAAGAGGCACAACTGACACAGGGAATTCTTCAAGGTTGAAGGCTGCTCCGGTCTCTCGTGGGCAAGGCTCCAGACAGTATAGGAATGATGATGTTATGCCCGATCCTCTTGAAGGAACCTCCCGGTCATATTCACAGGGAGAGCGCAGTGAATACCATGACCAGAACTAGGGGGGCCCTGCCTCTAGCCAGGTAGAGGAGAGGGACAATCGGGTTTATTGGACTGTGTGGATTCGGTGGCCTGGCTCATCAGACCCACAGAAATACAAAGCTTTAGTGGACACTGGCGCACAATGCACGTTGATGCCATCAGGATACGTCGGGGCAGAATCCATCTCTATTTCTGGGGTAACAGGGGGATCCCAACAGCTGACTGTACTGGAAGCTGAAGTCAGCTTGACTGGCAAGGAATGGCATAGACACCCCATTGTGACTGGTCCAGAAGCCCCATGTATCCTTGGCATAGACTACCTGAGGAATGGATATTTCAAAGACCCAAAGGGACTGCGTTGGGCCTTTGGCATAGCTGCTGTGGAGACAGAGGAAATCAGACAGCTGAGCACCTTGCCTGGCCTCTCAGAGGACCCTTCTGCTGTAGGACTGCTGAAAGTTGAAGAACAATTGGTACCGCTGGCCACAGTCACAGTGCACCGTCGGCAATACCGCACTGACCGAGACTCTGTGACCCCCATACACAAGATGATTCGTGAGCTGGAGAGCCAAGGGGTGGTCAGCAAGACTCACTCACCCTTTAATAGCCCCATATGGCCAGTACGAAAGTCCAGTGGAGAGTGGAGGCTGACGGTGGATTACCGTGGTCTCAATGAGGTCACACCCCCCCTGAGTGCCGCTGTGCCGGACATGCTGGAGCTTCAGTATGAGCTGGAGTCCAAGGCAGCCAAGTGGTATGCCACCATCGACATTGCCAATGCCTTTTTCTCCATTCCGTTGGCAGCAGAGTGCAGGCCGCAGTTCGCTTTCACCTGGAAGGGGGTGCAGTACACCTGGAATCGACTGCCCCAGGGGTGGAAACACAGTCCCACCATTTGCCATGGACTGATCCAGACTGCATTGGAAAAGGGTGAGGCTCCAGAACATCTACAGTACATCGATGACATCATTGTATGGGGGAACACAGCAGGGGAGGTTTATGAGAAAGGAAAGAAGATAATCCAGATTCTCCTAAGAGCTGGTTTTGCCATTAAACGAAGTAAGGTCAAGGGACCTGCTCAGGAAATTCAGTTCCTAGGAGTGAAGTGGCAAGACGGGCGTCGTCAGATTCCAACAGAGGTGATCAACAAAATAGCAGCTATGTCCCCACCGACCAGCAAGAAGGAAACTCAGGCTTTCCTAGGCGCCGTGGGCTTTTGGAGGATGCATATCCCTGAGTACAGTCAGATTGTAAGCCCTCTCTACCTTGTGACACGGAAGAAAAATGATTTCCAGTGGGGCCCTGAACAACAACAAGCCTTTGAGCAGATTAAACAGGAGATTACCCATGCAGTAGCCCTTGGGCCAGTCAGGACAGGACAGGATGTGAAGAATGTGCTCTACACTGCAGCCGGGGAGAATGGCCCATCCTGGAGCCTCTGGCAGAAAGTACCTGGGGAGACTCGAGGACGACCGCTGGGATTCTGGAGCCGGGGATACAAAGGATCTGAGGCCAGCTACACCCCAACTGAGAAAGAGATCCTGGCAGCTTATGAAGGAGTTCGAGCTGCCTCAGAAGTGATTGGCACTGAGGCACAGCTCATCCTGGCACCCCGACTACCAGTGTTGGGCTGGATGTTCAAAGGAAAAGCTCCTTCTACCCATCACGCCACTGATGCCACATGGAGTAAGTGGATCGCTCTGATCACGCAGCGAACCCGGATAGGGAATCCTAATCGCCCTGGGATTTTGGAAATCATCACCAACTGGCCGGAAGGTGAGAGTTTCAGATTGTCCTCTGAAGAAGAAGAGGAGCAGGTGACACGAGCTGAGGAGGCCCCACCATATAACCAGCTACCAGAAGAGGAGAAGCGATATGCTCTCTTCACAGATGGCTCCTGCCGCATTGTAGGGACAAGCCGGAAATGGAAAGCAGCTGTATGGAGTCCTACACGTCGAGTTGCAGAAGCGACTGAAGGACAAGGTGGATCAAGTCAGGTCGCAGAGCTGAAAGCTGTTCAGCTGGCTTTGGATATCGCCGAACGAGAGAAGTGGCCAAGACTCTACCTTTACACTGACTCGTGGATGGTGGCCAATGCTCTGTGGGGATGGCTGGAGCGCTGGAGAAAGGCCGGCTGGCAGCGCAAAGGGAAACCCATCTGGGCGGCGGAGATGTGGCAGGACATCGCTGCCCGGGTAGAGAAGCTGAGTGTGAAGGTCCGTCACGTAGATGCTCATGTACCCAAGAGCCGGGCTAATGAGGAGCATCGTAACAACGAGCAGGTGGATCGAGCTGCCAGGATTGAAGTCTCTCAGGTAGATCTGGATTGGCAGCATAAAGGTGAATTGTTTCTAGCCCGATGGGCCCATGATGCTTCTGGTCATCAAGGCAGAGATGCAACATACAGATGGGCTCGTGACCGAGGGGTGGATCTAACCATGGACAGTGTCTCACAGGTTATCCATGACTGTGACACATGTGCTGCCATCAAGCAGGCCAAGCGGGTGAAGCCTCTATGGTATGGTGGACGGTGGTCGAAATACAGGTATGGGGAAGCCTGGCAAGTTGACTACATCACACTTCCCCAAACACGCCAAGGCAAGCGCTACGTGCTGACCATGGTAGAGGCAACCACTGGATGGCTGGAGACATACCCCGTATCTCACGCCACTGCCCGGAATACCATCCTGGGCCTTGAGAAACAAGTCCTGTGGAGACACGGCACACCAGAAAGAATAGAGTCTGACAACGGCACCCACTTCAAGAACAGCCTCATAGACACCTGGGCCAGAGAGCACGGCATTGAGTGGGTGTATCATATCCCCTACCATGCTCCAGCTGCCGGGAAAGTTGAGCGATGTAATGGACTGCTGAAAACAACCTTGAAGGCGTTGGGTGGGGGAACTTTCAAACACTGGGAGCTGCATTTGGCAAAGGCCACCTGGTTGGTCAACACCCGGGGCTCCATCAATCGAGCTGGCCCTGCCCAATCAGAACTCTTGAATACTGTAGATGGAGATAAAGTCCCTGTGGTCCATATGAGAGGTATGTTAGGAAAGACTGTTTGGGTTAGTCCCACCTCAAACAAAGGCAAACCCATCCGAGGGATTGTCTTTGCTCAAGGACCTGGTTGCACTTGGTGGGTAATGCAAAAAGATGGAGAAACACGTTGTGTACCACAAGGGGACCTAATTTTGAGCGAGAAGAGTTTGTAATGTTTCATTGTATACATGTGTATATATATGTATAGGTAAAAAGGGGGTTAATTTGGGAATGACTAGATGGAGTGGAATAAGGGGTGGATAATGTCCTAGTTCAGCTGGAGGGACCAGCTAACCCTGTGTGGTGGTGATCAAACCTGTGTATTCCACCCCCTCTATTCATTCCCCAAGGACAATGGGCCATTAGCAGCAGCTGCCCAGGGAGCCATTATCACTTCACACCCAGCCTGAGGGGGGCGGAGCTGCTAATGGGCCATCAACAGCTCAACAACCCCTGGCTCCCAGAGTTAATCACCCATTGTGTGAGTCCCCGCCCAGGGGGAGGGACTGAGTGCTCCCTGAGGGTACATAAGTGGTGGGTAAGAAGACCTCAGGACCTTCTCGTCGGATCCAGAGCAGCAGCAGGACCTCGACAGCAGGAGATCACCGCTCTCGCCCAGACCACAGCCCTCGCCTGCACCAACAGGTTTTTCTTTTCCTTTTGCTCTGGACTTGGGGGAGCCACAGGGGTCTCAGCACAAGGGCAAACAAACCCCCTTGGGTTTGTGCCCCAGGACACTGGGTTATACTGCTGGGGTATTGTGAGTTGAAAGCAATTTCCCTTGTGTATCAGTGTTGTTATTGTAATATTATTATTAAATTTTAGGTCTGACTTATAATCTCTCTCGTGGTGAGTTCATTTCCCCTGCTGGTTCACCTTCAAACCAGCACAATAATTAACTCAGAAATCTTGTGGTTTTAAATAGTATAAGATAATGCAAGTGAAAAGAAAGGCACAATAGAAACAAAAGGCATGATCAATATGAATTTACTTTCTATTGTCATTTGGGTGTGTGTGTGTGAATAACTTAAGAAGTTACAAGATTTATTCTCAGTGAAGGTCATTATCCCATTTGGCAATATTGAAAACTTTGTGAAACAGACTGTCCTCTGGATGGTTATAAACTGTAGTTTAAGATGGATATGCTAAAGGGAAGGATAATTATTCCTTAAGTATTTTTTTCTCACTTATGGAAGAAATCAGAATTTCATTTCAATAAAAAATGAGCTCAAGCTTCAAATGAGAAATTACCAAGTGTATATAATTAAAGCACTTGGGTTTATAGCAAGCTATGTCTTGTGGCAGTCCTAGGAAAGAAGTAACATCCAGGAAAAATTGACTTTTTGTCAGTTCTCAAAACTAAAAAGAGAGGAGAATAGAAGAGTTATTTTCCCATTTAAAGGAAGGGAAAGAAGTCAGTCTTCCCTTGCTGTAACACCTAGCAGTGCAAAACAAAGTTTCTGAGGTTTTGGAATAAGACTTCAGTAAAACCACATTGGATTCTATTAAATTCAAGAATGGCAACTTCACAACATATTAGAAGTGAAGTGCTTAGGCAGACTTAGTTGATTTTGAAATGTAAGGTCTATAACCTCTAGCTTTATACCTGTTATTTAAATTATTCCCTCCTTGGTGAAAGGAAATCTGTGCTGAAGGGATGTATGGTGAGGATCTAAGAGGGAGTAAAACTACCTGCATTTAACTGAACTGCAAAGTGTTCACAGTTGATACTTCAGTTACTGAGATGGAGCAAATAATTGTTCCTCATCTTGCTCTTGACTCTATGAACTTTTAACTCTGGAGGCAGACAGCATGTGCTTCCTTTTTGTCTTGTGCAGTTGTGGTGATGGTGATGTCCTCTGTTCTTCTCATACTACAGAGCTGGCTGTACAGCATCTGTGGTCCCTCCCATGAAATCTCTGTTCATCCTTGGTTGATGTGCCCTGGGCACTGGGATAGTCTGGATGTCCATTCTCTTTCTACCCTTTTTAGCCCTAATTTCTACCACAGTCCCATGTCTGTCCCCTGCACACCTCCCCCCAAACCCCTTCCAAAAATGTTAAGACAGATTTTTTGAAGAATGTTATTCTGAAATACTGCATATGGTGTCATTTATTGTGTAATTTTCCCTTTAGCACAGATTGCTCTGGGAAGTACTGCATTTTGAACTGTCTGGCAAGGCAGAATTGAACCACATGTATGCTTTTTTCCTTCATGAACTTCTTTAAGGATATTTTCCTGAGACATCCATGCCATCATAGATTCATAAAAATGAAAAAAAAAAGTTCCTCCTTGAACATTTGGAATTTTAAATTTCTTCAGATGAAAAATCTGTCTTCTTATTAAAGTGATTATATGTTTCACAGATGGTATAGCTCTACTCATATCTGAAGTGAGCAGGGAGTTTTGCTCTGAGGACAAATAAGATCCAAATAATGAGAAGTAAACATAAAGTACATAGAATCGTTAAAAATAGGACTATTCTTCTGCAAAATGTCATACTTTTATATTAAAAGTATAACAGCAATTACTAAATAGGTGTCTTTTGTATAAGTAATGTTGTTTTTAAGTGAGTTTTGGCCTACTATATTTTGATTTTCTTCCTGTAGAAGCTGTGACAAATTCTACTGTGAATGGAGGGAATTTTTTGACATTTTTAACAGCCTATTTTTACTTAAGAAAGTGATTTTACATAAATACGATATCTTTTTTAAAAATCTTGGTCAGGTTTTTCAACCCTTGAAACTTTTGGTTTTTTTCCTGGCTGTGAGTGCATTTAATGATAATCCTTCAACTCTTTGGATGTTTAAAAACATTTTACATTTAGCAAAAGTATGTAGATTTTTGCTAAAGGAGTAAATGCAAATATTTGGGCCTAAATAATCCCACTAAATTTTAGGCATCCTGAGGAGGTTTAGGAGCATAAAAAGAAGGCAAGATGGCTGGAGGTGATATGCATTCCTTACCATTACATCTCTTTCTTCAGCCATTGTAACGGGAGCAGAGGTGACCTCCTATATAACTTGTGTGCCTCACGTTCCTGAAATTTAGTGGAACTAATCTGTGCTGTTGATGAAATTTATTTTTCGTAATATATTGCCTTAGGATTTTGAAACGTTCAGAATACACTGAAAATACATATGAACTATTACCTGTGTAGTACTTTTGTTAAATAAGTGCAGAGCTAATTTCATGGGTTTTGTAGGTACTATATAGCTAACAAACAACAGAGCAGCTCCTTTCCCTAGAGTGCAGTGCAAAGGGCACTAAGTGGAAATAACAGTATGTGTTTTGTTCCTAATACTTACATGAATCTATGAAACAGCCTGATACATGTCAGAATAGATGTTATATTTCCTTTATGGTCTGAATCTTGTGTTGCAATATAGTGTTTATTGTCCTTGTGTAGAAAGTTAAGATTGTTTTAATATCTCTTCTAACTGGAGTTAAGTATCCTGGTTTTTTGATTAATTTTCTCACATTTAATTGAGTTTATATCACCTCTTGAATTAAGAAAAGAAATGTTAAATTCCTTTTATTAAAAGAAAAATACATAAATCCTCAAATAAAGCAGGGGTAGATTTTGCAAAAAGCACCATAGGCAGGGTACTCTTTCCTTTGAAATAATATTCTCATCCTTTGAGAGAGTTTCCAGAGGAATGGTGAAGGCTACTATGAGACTGACCAATAGAATAGGAATGGATCTTGTTATTCAATTTGTTTGTTTGTATAAGGTTTTTTTAAGTAGCGGTTTTTTAATTCTTTCTCTTGGCTAAAGTATATTTGAAGAATTCATCTGCATTATTCTTGCAGTTTTGGCTGCAGACTACTTCCACTGCTGTGCAGACAGACCTTACTGTACTTCAGCAGTATACCAAAAAAGTCAATTAAAATAACCAACAGCAATGATTTTCAAAATATCTACATGCAGATAGGTTTCCATTTTAAATGCAGTGCTACTAGTTCTTTGGAGTAACTTCATGTTTGCAGAGGATCTGACATACTTCTAGAATTTTACCTTAGGTGGATAAAAAGTTGGTTTTGCTCTGGTGTAGCATGTAAGGATTTTAACATCCCCATTATTTATTAAACTGAGCTACAGAGTTAAAAGACCGGTTCCTTACTATCAGTAAGTTTTCAAAGAATCTTTGAATCATACTTAAAAACTACTTAGGTTATGACTTCAAATTATCAACCTCTGCATTGTATCCAACAAAACAAATAAAAAAGGAATTATTTTTAAGGTAAATATCTATTTGCAATTAAGGATGAGCATGCATAGAGATGCTGAAGACTTAGTACATTTGTAGTGGTTCTTTTCTATCCTGAAGTTTGACTTGCTTTTCTCTCAACTGACTAGCCATACTTCAGCTACAAAACCAGCCCTTTCATTTATTATTTCTTTTACATGCCCTCTGTTAGGCAACTTACTGTTGAAGAATACAGACATACTATCAAATATCACTGCTCAGAAAGTTTGTACACATGAACATATGTATGTCTTTTGAGTTTTCACTGGTTCACATTTTGAGCCTCATCACTGAGATTTTTAATTTGTATTGCACCAATAATGTTCAAAGTGCAATCTTTCTGCTATATAGTTCCTATTCTTATTTTTATTAGTATTTTTCGTCAGTCATTGTATGCTTCTATTTCCTTAAAGTAATTGCTTAATTATTATTTTTTTTGGTTGATGTAGAAAATGTTATGTATATGTCAAGAATAGTGAGCTGGGATTTAAAGACTCAGGTAGCCAGACCTTAAATGGACATTCAGAACTGGTACAAAATACTGTTGATAGCTGGAGGTGATAATAGGCAATTTATTTTGTGTTTTAATTATTATCAGCCACTGCTTAGGAATAAAAGAGAAAAATGAAATCATGTGTTTTTCTGAGGATATAAACCTTCAAAGGTGAATTCCTACAGGGGAAGTGAAAGGGGGTGAAAAAACAGTTAAGGATACCACAAAAACAAAGATGTCTTTTTATCTTCTGGTATCTCTGAAGTAGAAATAAGCAGAAGATCATTTCTTTTGGCCTTGCTTTGTTTTCTTAAAACCATCTTTTATAAAAGCCTGAAAGTTGAGGACAGCTCACGTTGCCTTCATATTATCTGAAATTACTCTTGAAGTATTTTTAGTTGCCAGTAAAAGGAGCAGTGGCAAGTTCCTTATGTGTTTTTTTAAATGGATGTAGTCATTAAAATTTAAGGGACTTGAAGGCTGCTTGGGACGCACGCAGCATGGCATGCTGCCTATGCCTTTGGTTTGGCAAAGAAATACAGGAGAAGCCAGGTCTTCCACGTGCTGAAACCAAAGACAGCAAAAGTGGCCAGAGACTTGAGTGCAAATCTCATTTACAGTACTATCAAGATGACCTTTTATTCTAGGATGACCATTGCTATTTTAAATGAGGAGAATTACTTTTGTGACTTAAAAAGGCTTCAGACTTTTCCTTTACGGAAAAAGGGTCAGAAAGTTACATTGAAAACCACTCCTACAGCAAGGTTCATAAATAATAAATATTACCTGTTATTAATCCATATTTTAGTTTAAGTCTGGCTCATGGCAAGTTGCTTCCTCAGGGAATGTGGGATTCTTTGCAAGAGAGGGTGATGAGCCATAGTCCCCAAGGAATTAAATTGTGAAAACAATGTCAGATTCATACATGCTAATATAGACCCATTATTCCCTTTCCACATCTATCACAACACATTCGAAATTGTGGCTGATCTTTTATGCAAATAGCTGTCTTATTATACATCAGGCTGTGTGTGCCAATGTCTCCATGGGTTTCCCAGGCGTTTGCTATCTAACCATCAAAGCAGTGGAAATGAATGATGATTACTGCATCCCTTTGAAGAACAAAGAGGAGTCAAGGTTCTAGATGTGAGAGTTGGTGACACTGAGCCATGCGGCCAAATGCCAGTATCTCTGTGGCTCATACTAAGTCATAAAGAAATAAGTCATTAAGAAATAATTTTTGCCTGTGTTTTTTTTTCTTCTTATGCTTTATTGGCATTGCTGAAACTGTAAACGTCTTTCACAGCTGATGTTTTGTTACAAAACATTAGTAACTATTGAAATTGCAAAAAGCAAGTCAAAACAGTGTCTAACAGTGGCATTAAAAAAGCCAAGAATTACTTTTGCAGTGTAAAAATTTATCTGTTATCTCCTCAATTAGCTAAAAGTTCAAATAGTACTTTTATTTTCCACTCCAATTATTGTGATCTGAATGTTATGAGAATTTCTGGGAAGCATAATAGAGGGGGAAAAAACGTAACCCAGTGGATTATAGTCCATTGCTTATGTATTTTACATAAAACAGGGAGTACTCTCTGAATTCAACTGAAGTTAATGTATGGAAACATTAGAACATTATAATTGAATTTCAGTTCCGAATGAAAAATAGTAGCAGTCTTCTATACCTTGCTGTTATTCCTGAATATGTTTAAAAAAGGTTGCTGAATTTCGAGCATGTAGGTTAATTCTATGCCCTGTGTCTCACACATGAAATTAAGAAGTCTGGATTTTTCACTTTTCATTAATTTTTAATAATCCTTATAGAATGGATAGATACCAAATAATAAACTTTGTGCATTTAAAATCCACAAATAACCATGAGGATCATTCCTGCGGGTATATGTTCAACTTTTTTTGAAGCTATATAGGAAATAATGGTGAATGTTCAAGCTTGGGATTCTGACAGTAGCCCATTCAGCAGAACTGTGGTATACTTTTTGGCTCATGATTTGGCATCTCAGTGCCTTCAAGGGCTGTGCTTCCCAGACAGCATGCCTTGGCAGAGACCAGAGAAGCTCATCTTGCTGTAACATGGCTAGTTATGCCTAACAGAAAAGTACAACTCTTGCAGATACTTCAAGGCCATATGTGCACAATCTGCAGATGGTTTGTGGCTACCCAGGGTGACTTAGCCGAAGTTTGCCCTTCTCCAAGGCTGGTTGGAAAAAGGCAAGGGTTGGCTGCTGTGTGTCTTCTGTACTTGAACAGTAGATCTGACACTTCTGGAAGACATCAGTCCTTTCATGAGTGCAGGCATTGATGCTGGGACTCATGTGTCATAGAGGCAGTCACATGGTGGGCCTTATCATCACTATGGGTGAGTAATGTCTTCAGCTCCATCAAAATGGTGTAATCCCAGTCTTTTGAGCAATAAGCGTGACTGTAAAAGCCAGTTATTTCTTAACTCGGGAAAAGTGGAAAGAGCATGTTTTTAGAATCTTACTGTGCCATTTGAGTGGCAGACCTGTGAGGGAATGAATATGGCACTGCAGTGTTTTGCATGTTATATGGTATATTGGGAATTTGCTAGAACACTATTCAGATGATGCTTATTCAGTTACACGGATGGTGTGGGAGCACCAGCGTACCAGAAAGAGCATCTTGGAATGGATGATAGTGCACTTCCCTGTTCAAGCCTCATGTCACCTGCTTGCAATGTGCATCATAGGAGAAGCTTATTCAAGAGTCAGGATGGTTGGTATTTAAATTAATTGGAAGGTGATTTAAACTCCCAATATCATGGCTGAGAGGTGTAAAATGGACACAGCCTCAGCTCTAGATTTTTGTTCTCTACTTTCTTTTCATTCACAGGTATCTGGACCCCATGGCAGGAGGGTAGGAGAGTGTGGATTGCTGTGTTTTAGGTCTGTTCCTCTCTTTTGCTCCTGGTGGCTGGAGGGCTGTGTCTGCAGGTGGGTTTCCTGAGCAATTACACCTGTGGGTGCACACAGCCCTAATCCTGCTTCCGACTCCTGTGTGAATGTGTTTGCCAGTAATGGAAGGAACTCACAATACTGCACCTCCTGGTTTGCTCAAGAAACAAATTATATAAGAATATAATTCAGTGGTACGAAATGTTGAATTTACAGTACAATCAGTTTAAATCCTTTGTTTTTTCTTTATTTTTATTCAAACCAACGGGCATTCTGTAAAGTTAATAACCCATGCAATGGAGAAAAAGGTATGTTGAGAATGTATTTAATAGTCTTCAGAATAGTGATGGTTAACTCCAGCATCTCATTTTACTCTGGGAAGGCTTATGTCTTTGTGTATAATCATGTAAATGTTACTTGATACCATTTTTTCTGGTATTGTAAGTAATTGATTTGCTTAGTAATTTATTTAGGAATAATGTTGTGGGTTTGTTTTTTACGGGATTTTTTGTTGGTTTTTTTACATTGACAGTGATTTTTGGATTGAAAACAATGGGTAGAAAAGATGCCTCTACATCAAGGACTCCTGTGGACCAGTACAGAAAGCAAATAGGTAAGAGTTCGACAGAAAAGTTTGTGTGCTTAAAAAAACACCCAAAAAACTCTTTTTTTTCAGTGAGACCAGCCAGTGTAACAAAATGTATTATTCCTCTTCAGAAACTTTGTTTTGCAGATGCTGTTCGCTAATTCAGTAAAACCTTTTATGAAGACAGTATTTTGAGTACCTTGATAAAGTTTATGCTCTGTGTTTGAAATACCAGTGAAATACCGCAGTGAAGAGGCATCACAATGTTTCTGAAGTGTTGAAACTGTCCTCATTTTCCTGTTTGTCTCTAATTTCAAATATGGGCATTTGTAACAAAATACTCTTCCTCATTCATAACAATTTTTGATACATTGAATGACAAAGACCTTTACATTGTATAACTGCATTTATTCTCACACTAATGGAATATTTTAAATATGTTAATAATTTCTTTTTTTAGGTCTTTTTCTGGCCTTACCTGTTGCATATGTAGGTAACATGTATACAAAGTATGCACATGCACAGATATGCACTCACATAGATACTTATATAGCAGACTCAAATCCCTATTTCTTTGCTTAAATGCAAAGGCACCTGACTTATTTTTGAAAACCATAAATGAAGATTTTGTCTCTATGAGTTAAATAATATTGTAAAACATATATAGGATTTTAAAAGTATATATATAAATTTAAGTACCTTAGTCTATACTCAGTTTTTTTAAGTAAATTACTTTTTTTTACAGTTGCTAAGCACCCACATGTGTTCAAATATGCAGAAAATAACAAGTGTCTGGGGAAAAAAAGGTTGTTTATGATGTACATTCTTATTGTGAAAGAGCTAGGGTTATGTGAACAGTCTTATTTTATCATCTCTCAATTTTTCAGTGCTGCTTGATTATTTTAATGTAACTGTTTTAGTGGTCTTTTCAACTCCTTGTAAAGTTGAAAGGGATTATTTTGTATTTTATTTGTTTAAGAGAGTTGTGGAATGGTCTATGTTTGCCAGTGTTGGGTGGTTTGTGTGACTGACTTCCTTGGGTCATTCTCTGAGATAGTTAGAAACGTGGCTGAAAGCTTTTGAGTACCTTTGTGCATGGGAAACAGATATAATGGAAAAATGCTTAAATAGATGAGCACTCTGCTCTTGTGAGATTTGGGTTTTTGTAGAAAACCTTGCAAGGAAAATACTACCCAGTGGATGACACCACAAGTATTTCACTACCAAATGGGTTTGGTGAGGAATGATGCACCCTGCAGCTTGTCTTTGGGACAACTCATCCTGTGTAACTGGGTCGTTTGAAAGAGGATTATTTTATCAGCTTTCTGGCGTTTTCTCCATGTGTGTTTCATTGCAGTCACTTCTTTTCCAGCTACCTCCTTTAGGGTTGCTTTTTTTTTCGTGAAGACTTTCAAGTTACCATTGTTGGAGTTGTTTATTGAAGCCCTGTACAGAGTGAAAGAGTCTGGTGATCAGCAGGATCACTGGAGAGACCAGGGCGTGTGTAAAGCTGCATATGAGACTCAAATAATTACCTCTTGATCTTCCACAGCATGGTCTGTTTCTTGCAAATTACTATCACATGGCACAGTAGTTGACATCTCACACCTGAATGATTCCAGGACTGATCAGATGTGCCTTGAGCAGGGGAGAGATCACTGTGCTATAGCAAGGGGCTGAGAATATTTGTATTGGAGCCCAGCACTCCAAGGGATCCTGTTATGTTGCTGACTCACCAGTGTTGGCCTGGCATGTTCTCTGAACAATTTGGCATTTTCCCAGTTATACAATGCAGCATCATGATCCATTGGGTACTGCAAAATACAGTGGGAGCTCATAATAAGCTAATCTTGTTTAGATGTGACACATTGCTCTTAACTTGGCAAAAGCAAGTGTTAAAAATTACCAAGGGAAAGAATCTCATGCTGGCAGACAAATAAACTCTATAACCTAGGAAGTGTTTCTGTGATTGTGGGATTCCTTAGAGGACAGAGAGCAAGAACTAAAATAGACTGTGCTCTGCCTTTTGCTCTTATAATGTTTTTTTCAGCTCTCACTCTGGTCATTCACTGATGTAGCTACAGAGTTTGCCAATGGAATTTAGTTATCTGAACTTAATGAATCTGTGAGGGAGGGTTTGAAAAATTATGGCTACTGTTTTATACTTTAATGTTGCAGGTGTGTTTCTGTATAAGCATTTTGGGCTAGCTTTAGTCCTGGTAGCTGAGCTTGGTGGAGCAATCCCTCTAGTCTCATTATGCCTTTAGGTGTATTATAGGACAAACAAGTGTATTATTAACAAATATTTTCCAATATTGCCTGATGAATATGGAAATATTTAGAGGTTTTGCCATTACTTCTTGATTTTTTTTCTTATCTAGTTTTGCTTAGCTGACAATAAATAATTCATCTATTTATCACAGGATGGTTAAGGTTGGCAGGGACCAATGGAGGTCATCTTGTCCAGCTGCCCTGCTCAAGCAGGGACATGTAGAGCTGATTGCCCAGAACAGTGTTCAGATGGCTTTTGAATATCTGCAAGGATGGATGATCCACAACCTCTCTACCTGTATATGACCACCCTCAGAGTAAAAGGGGTTTTTTAATGTGTTTCTCTGTGTGCCTATTGCTTATAGTCCTGTGATAGGGCTCCACTAAGAAGAGCCTGACTGAGGGAGAGCCTGACCCATATGCATTGATGAGGTTTCTCTTGAGCCCAGTCTTCTCCTGGGTAAACAGTCCTAGATCTCTCAGCCTTTCCTCATAGGAGAGGTGCTCTAGTTTCTTCATTTTAACTGCTCTTGATTCTTGGTCTGTTTCATTCAGGTACTTGTTAGAAATTATACAGGAATTTTTTTTTTCTTAAAATATGTTCATCCAATAAACCTTAGATTTGACAGCTTAGGTACTTTTAGGTACTTTTGCAGGGATGTGTGAGGCTGTTAATAGATGTTAATAGATGTTAATAGATGACCCCTCAGAATACAGAATTCCCTAATGCTCCAGGCTTATTTATTTTGGAGATGGATATTTGATTACCCTTTTTGAGATAGGTTGTATCTAGAAGTTATATCTAGCAGTTAAATGCCTCCCTGACATCTGATCTCGTCAGATCTCGGGGGCTAAGCAGGGTCAGCCCCAGATTAGCACTTGGATGGGAGACCTCCTGGGAAATGCCGGGTGCTGTAGGTTCTAGTCCTGAGGACTTCACGGGCACCGTCCAAGCTCACTTGGCCGTGGCAGATGAACCTCAGGACTTAAACGGTGGGGCCAGTTCTGCGCACGCTGAGCCTCACCTAAAATCCACTGCGCAGGCTGGAAGGGCACAGCCACGTGGGGACAGCCCTTCCCAAATCTTCGTTCACGAAGTTTGGCCCATACATATCTAGAAACAGTGAACAAAATGAGGCTGCATAGGGCCTATGTTTAAAAAAACCTATCAAATGCATTTAAAGTTCAAATTCCATGCTTGGAGTGATTGCCGTCCTTCCTTTCCAGCCATTTGGTATCTATGAATTGTTGAAAATATTATGATAGATGATGGCTGAACAGCTATCTCTTGCTGACTAATGGTGTGATGTTATTTTTAAGCTTAGAAGTTAATGTTTTCTAGCTTTGCTGGATAGAAGGTAACCAGATTGAAACGTTTTTCATACCTTTTTTTTTGATGGAAAATGGCAGCCTTCAAGGAACAACATGTCACAAAGTCATATCAACTTCAACACAATTTTCAGTTAGATGTTTAGTGGAGTAATTTGAAATAAAAGCAGATTTTTAATTTCATTTTGTTCCAAGCTTTCTGTTTTGTTCTGAGTTTCCATACGGCATGCCACATGTTTGCCCTGTGCCATGGTTCAAGTTCATGTTGATCACTTCAGTTCAGCCGTTTGCCTTTTTCTCTCCTCCATGAGAGCAGGATCGCTTGTGTCTTGTTTGCCACTATGCTGCTAATGGTTGCTGTTTGCTTCACTAGCATTTTCAGAGGATTCCCCCAGCATAGGGATCGATACTGCTCTTCTCTGTCAGCTGGCTTTCAGCCATCTCTTCTACCATCAGCCAAAATTTGTCTGTAGTACCACTTAAGCAAGTGCTGCAGTATCTGACATGGCACTGCCTTTTCAGTAGGGAGCAGAGGCAGTCTTTGAGTTATCAGACCAAACTGGCACTGGCTTCATGAAGTCTGTCCCCAAGTGCAGCAGAGAGCAACAGCAGCAGCCTTTTCAAATTGACTTAGGCTGTGCGTGGAGGAGGGAGGATGGCACTGAGGGAATCTCTTCCCATTCAGATCAACATGAGCAGTCAAGGCTGTGGAAGAGACATGAGGATTTTAACACTTTTTAGCCATCTCATGCTCACATACCCAAACATATACCTGCAGTGCAGCAGCAAATGGGGTAGCTCCTCTGCAGAGCATTTACTTCTGCCTGCTGCTGTTTGTGCTGCTGTGCTTAATTTGCTGGAATCTGTGGAAAGGTGTGAGGCAGTATGCATCCTTCTGCATTTATGCAGCTTTGCTCCACAAATGCTGTGAAAATAGCAACAGGTTTTGTACCATATTTGCTTTGTTTACTGTTATGTATGCTTTAAGTTCCCAGAACAATTCCACATGTATATTTTCCATCCTTCTTCATCTGGTGTGTCGCTTTCTCAGCATGGAAGTCGCAGGATTTGTGGGTAGTGTTCATGACTCATGTGCTTGTGGGATCCTAAGCAGGCATACTGAGAAGATTATGGCATAACTAAAACCTGGTCTACAAACCAAGAATAGACATACTTTTGGCTCCCATTACCTTTGTGTTGCTGTAGTGTAATTTTTCATGAGAAGAGGTTGTTTGCCAATCATTCAACCTTCTACTTGTAGACTCAAAGGTCTACCTATTGTCTGCTCTGTATCTCTTGACTTCCCAGCTTGATCCTTTAGGGGCTGGAGCTTATATAGGCATAGCCCAGGGGTTCTCTGGTGTAACTTGGGCTCCTCATATCCCCTGGAACAGAGTAGAAGTTATGAATGAAAATACATTCTCTTTTTGTTTTGGAAAGCTCAAGATGGTAAGCTGAGCACAATGACTTGCTGATGGAGGTGGTGCTTATTGGCATCTATATGCAGAGCAGTGGGGTGTTGGAAGGGACTGGGTGGGAGTTCTGAGATCCTGGCTGTAGTAGCACAGGAGAGGAGAGAGAACTGCCCACCTGGACTAACAGATAAAACTCTGTGGGTAAATTCAGCCCTTTTTTAAAACTCCTTGGCGTGGAGACTGGTGACTTGTCCAGAATAAAGTAATCTCATCCTAGTGCCAAGGATTACAGTCTCACTGTAGCCCTGATGAGATAGCCTGGAGACTAGGACAGCAAGAACAGCCCTGGGGTTCGTACCTCCAGCTACCAGCTGGAGCATGGACCTGTTGTCTCCTGGTCTCCAGAGGCAAGCCCTTCTTGTGGCAGATTGCCATCTCCACTTGCCCTACTGCTAAAAATACTGTCTTTAGTACCTCACCTTTTCCCTGTTTTCTCTTATTGTTCACCTTCTCTGTGTTTCTTCAGGGTTAGTGTGCCTCCACTTTCCTTATCCTGAGTAGTGCCATTACATACTCAAAACAAAGTGGCCGCTAACAAGCCTTCTTTTCAGCTTAAAAAAAGGGAAGTGTTACATGTTAATAGTTTCTTCTGAAATACGTTGTTTACTTTGAAGTGCAATATGGTCGTTTTGTTTTGTTTGGGATCAAGAAGTGCTGTTATGAGCATGAAAATATTAGATTTAATTTCTGAAACTAGAGCAACAGTAGCAATGTCAAAAAGTGTTTGGACTGCATTTGGGCTGAAAATTTCAAAATTGCATTATTTGTGACAAAACAGGAATTCCTGTTATCTTTTCTCTGTGAAGAAAAGGCACAGAACCAGAAGGCAAGATTTACATCGAGATTGTTCTCCACTGTCACAAGCAAAGGTGTAGCAGAGGGATATCAATGCAATAAAAATTCTCCACTCTATTTTCAATTAATCACCTTTTTTTTCCCCCCACATTTGATGTCAGTCACCTATTTACTGTGGGAAAGAAGGGAGACAAAAGCACAGAAACAAATACTGACTACTTGGAGACAAAAAAGGAAGAGATCTGTCCTACTATTTATTTATAGTGTAAAAAACGCCAAGAAATACGCAGTTCCATTGTACAGGGCTTTTTTGCATGTGGAACATTACATTTCCTCTCTTGAATTTTTCTAATAAAAATCTACTATTAAGTACATAGTAAGAGAAGTAGGAATAAAAGCCCTCCTTTTGCTATTATGTGTGACTGTTGGCAAGTTTTGAAATCAGTTTCATACTTCATGATGATATGCCACCGATACCATGTTTAGTCCCTTTTACTTTTTCTGGGAGGAGGTTTTATGAAGAATGAATTTTGCTCTCAGAAGGAGTGCACTCAGTCCTTTGGTCAGTGACTGCTGTTTTGATTTTAATTTTGTGCCAGTGGAATCACTTCTTGAAAACTAAAGCAGGAGCAGCTGAGGAAAACACTGCTGCCTAGGGAAGCCTAGTCTGGCTATACTAATTTAATCCACATTTTATGATGATTGGGATGTTTTTAAATATGTTTTGTGAAGACTGATGGTGGAGTTTAAGCATATACGGTTTGTGATTGTGTACTTTTTAAGTCCAAAGCAGTAAAGCTATATTTTATTACCTTGTGGATATGTACTTAGGTTTTTATGGATATTATTTAGTTTTCATTTGCCGGACAGACATAGCTCCAGCCTGAGCAAGGATGCAGGGGTGGCTGCAGAGACAGGAGGCTGTGTGAGTGTGTACACACACCATGCAGAGAAAGGTGGTATATCTAAACCCTTGACTCCCATCCCCTCTCCACAGCAGAAGCTGAGTTTCTTTGATCTTGTTTGATTATATTAGTTTTACTGTACGTTCATACTACACTTTTTAGTACTTTTATACAGATGGAGGCCTATAATCTTCTCTTATTTTAATCTCATCAGCAATATCAGCATTTCACTCAGTGGAGTTGCTATAAATCTGTTATAGGTATAAATGAGTGAAATTTGACATGTTTCCAGTTGCTGAATTGTGTTTCACCATGATGTTATTTCAAGTACTTGCAGTTGCTGTAAGATATCTTGCAAGGTGTCTACACTGGCTCATGCAATGATACATATTTGTGAGTGTACTTACTGTCATGTCTGCAGTCCAACAAAATCAACCTAGAAAAACCTCTTATAATCCTTTGCAAAATACATCCAATTTCCACAATAGAGACATACAAATATGCATATATTACATTCAGAGGCAGAGCAGTTTAACATTTTTAGAAATTCTTTCACCAAGCTTTGAAAATCTTAGCTTGTGTGTGAAAGCTGGACTTCAAAGTACTCACATCTTGATGTGAAAATGTAAATCTAACTTTAGACTCCCATTTTTAAAACATTTTTTATTTTAGGACATAATTTTTCTATGTGTACAGTGTTCATATATATGCATTCTCTACATGTGGTGCTTTTGCTTATATTTGCAGGTAATATCACATCAATATAAATGCAAGAAGAGTTGGGCAGTGAACTACAAATCTGATTTCCTCTCATGCCATCATTAAAAAGCCATGTAGGAGGCATAAGAATGAAATGCCCAGCATAGATGTGTCTCTCAAGATATGCTTGATTGATGTTTAAGGTGGATATAATTCGTAGTTGTAACTGCATTTTTCTAGTTACAATGCAATGAGGTATAGCACTGGTTTTTGAGTGCAATTAAGTTTTGTCCAGCCATTGTTCTGCCCTGGAAGGTGGCAGTCTGTTAACCCTCTGCTGTTCCTCCACTGTCTGGGCTAGCAGGAACGAAGGCAGCAGGGAGTGTGGTGGGCATTGCAGGGGTCATGGTCTCAGAAGACAGACATAGTCAACTTGGATCAATTCAAGAGGTTTAACTGAAGGGATTTTTGTATTTCATGCATCAGGATGTGGCCATGTGCATTATGTAGTTCATTAGGTATTGCACCTCTTTATGGCCTTAAAAGAATGTGTTAGATGTCCGTGTTCAGGGTAAGCATGACCATAGACTAGTCATCTGGCTCTTGTAAAGAATTTGTTCACGTTGGTGATTGCTATTATGCAGTCCATTAACTGAATGTTGCCACAGATTTCTGTAACTGAATTGTTTTAATTTTTTTTTTCCAGTGGGAGCTTTTTTTTGTATTATGCCTTGTTTTGGAAGAAAGCTAGGAACTGGCTACATTGTGTTTTTTTAGAGTCTTGAATTATTTATGGCAGATTGTCTCTTTGGCTCTACATATTACTGTCAGGCTTTTAAGTGTTGGTTAAGAAAAAAAAATTACAGGGCAGAAGTAAGCTCAAACTTTTAGAATGAAAATATGAAAAGGCAGTTGCTTGATTTGAATTACAGTTACAGAAATCTCAAACATGGTGTGAATAGCTTTACCTTTTACTTGGTGGTAAAGGCTGATTAAAATAAACACTATTGAAAGTACTCACACATTCAAAGTTACTTTGTGATTTTTCATTTGTGTAGCAGTTGAATCAGTACAGAAAAGCACCACGAAGTAAACAAAGAACTCTACAGTAAGTGAAATGTGGGAAAACAGATAATTTGATCTAATTGAGTGCCCTGATTTCAGTTAATAAATTTACAGATAATATAAGGCAAGTCACTAATCTGTTACTTAATCTTTGAAATACTTGACTTGAAATCTGGTCCTTGTAATTTTCCCAGCTACATAGATAACCTGTTTACCATGGGACAGCTGACTGAATTTTGATCTACAAAGCTACTGATACTGTCCTAGAATAAATCATATATTAAATAATAGTATTTTCAGGAATTTTGAATACCTATTAAATAGGAAAGATAGAAAAGCCTGCCTTTTCTTTCATTTATTTTCTGAATATCTTATGATTATCAACATATCTGCATTGTGGCGTAAGATTTGTAGTGATACCGATTGTGGTATTTGATTTTACATTACCAACCAACAGTAATTTTAGAATGCATGGGGTTGGTTTCTTTTTTTGTTAGAAACAATTTTCCTGTGATATTTTAACCAAATACCTGTGGGCACTTCGTAAAAATTGGGATTTTGATGATCTAGGGTATGATATGTAAGAGGATGTGACACAGCTTATAAGTAAATCACTTGCTCAAGTTCAGCCTAGGTGATAGTCATGGGAAGATGGTAACTGCCTGGCAGATGTTGGGTGGCATTTATGATGCGTTGTTTGTGCATTCAGTTCCTAGTGGAGAAGTGTTGAAAAACATCATTATTTGTTGGCAGTCAAAACAGCGAGGAGCAGGATAATGAACTAGCATATGGAGTGAAACAGTGTCTCAGCATTAGACATGGTCTCTTCAGCTCAAGGTTACAGCATACTGATGAGAGTGTGGCCCAGATTCACTAAAGTTGTTTTGAGTAAGTCTGAGCTCACAGGCTGCATTAAACCCCTCAGCCTTGAGCTTCTTGAGCATAGAGCTTGTGTTGACCTGTCTCTTAGCAGCGCTAATGAACTTGGCCATAACACTGTGTATTATGGCAATGCATCTCCTGCTTGCACCTTGCCAGTTCACATCACAGGCAGAATGAGTCTGCAACTGTCAGTTTAGACCTGGCCTTAGGAATCTTAGGTCACTGTGAACTGAAAGAGCCAAAAGAAGTTTTAAATTGAAGTAGAATGCAGGTGAGGCCTCCTAGGATTTTTGTAAGCATTGAATGGGAGTGTGTATGAATTGTCTCTATAGTCTTCTGTTGTAACAAGTGAAGAGTCTGATGATTCATGTCTGCACCTTTTGGTTAAATAAAGTGTGGTACCGTTTTCTGGCACAGAGGTCAGCTGGCATTGAATAACTCTGACTGCACTGTTAAACTCTTTTATCTCTAAACCAAGTGGCTGCTTTCAACCTGCTTATGGAAAATTGCCCAAGGCAATTTTCAATTCGCTCTTGAGCCATGTGTCGGAATTGTTTGGGAATGGACTACTCTGGGCAAAAAGCTGTGTCAGGGAATTTTGTAACAATTGCAGTGAGCATACCACTGAATTCCAATTCCTGTTTGCATTGTCTAG
Organism: Pithys albifrons albifrons; assembly: GCF_047495875.1. Taxonomy (NCBI): domain Eukaryota; kingdom Metazoa; phylum Chordata; class Aves; order Passeriformes; family Thamnophilidae; genus Pithys; species Pithys albifrons. The sequence continues at coordinate 53,084,127 of NC_092461.1, forward strand.
TATGTTGGTTCACCTGCAATCAGATATCCAGAGGGGACAGTTTGACATTCCAAAGTGACCTTTAGCAACACCTACCTCTCTCTACTTGTTCCTGCTGACATGTCACGGTGTATAGTATACCATCCTCTGGAGTGGCACAGGTGTCTGTGTGCTGTTTTGATCCAGCTTGAAGTAAAAGATGAGCTGGGCATTTTGTGAGTTGAATGAACGCCCTGATCTGCTTCATCATCCAGCTGCATGTGCAAACTGAGATAGTACACATCAAAAACCAGATAGCATACTGTGGGGACTGAAATGTGTGGCAAAACTCAGGCCAACAAGTGCTATAAGCCAGTATTGCTGTTGAACACACAGCAAAGCCAAGCCGCACCTCAGCTGAGCTAAGAGTCTTTATTCTATAAAACATGCAGATGGAACAGATTAGGAAGTGTAAGAAGGATTCACTTCCTGTGCAGGTTTCCCTCAGCTTCTCAAAATCAGTTTTGACTTCAATCCAGTGGCCTCTGTAGGTCAGATCAGGCCTGCAGGCTGAGTTACTTTATTAATAATAACTATGATAGTTTAAATCCATTAATTTTTAGAGGTATTTTACACTGTCTGCTGTGACCAGTGATTGTTACCTTCCATATGTGTAGAAGGCACAACAAAATCTGAATGCAGTTCTTTTTTTGGCACAGCCTTTTGCTTTGTGATCAGGTTTAGTACATTGGTATTTTGCGTACTGAATAGTGGAAAGAAATGGAGTGAAATGACTAGGGGGGTTATCCCTGAAGTAGTACTTTTGCAGAAAACATAGGCAGCAGTCCGCTCCGTCTTTTCTGGAATAGAAGAGAACTGTACAAACTAGAATGAACTGCACAGGGAGAAATATTGAATAAATTGCAAATCAAATAGAACGGAAGGTACAATCCTTAACATACTTCATAGTGTGAAGTGTCTCAGAAAATCAACCTGTTAAGTAAAATACCAGATGGAAATGAGTGGTAGAGTTACAAGAAAATCAGACTCATGTCTGTAACACAGGAGGCTCCGTGTATCATGGTAGGCAGCTTGGAAAACCACAGACCTCATAGCATATATATTCCATGGAAGAGCTTCTGTCCAAATGGCTTAATGGAAGAAGGAAATATGACCTGTTGTGTCTGTGTACAGAAAATTACCAAATTCTAATGAGCAATCATCATGAAAAAGGCAAAGAGGGAAGTGCTTTCACGTACTCTTACAAGAGGGAGAATAAAACATTTTGGCTATGATGAAAATAAAAAAGTACCCTACAGAGGAGCATCTTCCCCATCTTATTTCTGTCACTGATGCAAAAAGAGAAATTGAAATCATAGTTCAGTGTTTTGTGCTTTATTCAGCTACCTTTAGTCTGAAGGGAAACACTTCCTACAATCAAGAGACCAAGAGTAGGAAGGTTGAATTTTCTAGTGGTGTAAATTTGGGACAGGTATCACACTACTGAATTTAGCAGTTATGTCAGAGGCTCATCCTAGTAACTGGGAACAAAATCCGATCCGTAAGTGTGGAGATGGAATGAACAGCACTTAGATGGTGGAAGAGCTAATTGTGTTTTTTCACAATTTATTGGTAGTCTGTGGTCAAAGTAGTATCAAAGAACTATCCATGTTGATGACCAGCTAGTTCACAACCAGTGTTGTCAATTCATCAGCTGAAAATCTTAGAGAAGTCCTCTTTTTTCTGATGATCATTTGTGGCCATGAAAAAAGTATGTTTTATTCTTGTATATATTTAAAGTAATAAGAAATATTAGAGCCATTAAATAGGGTGCTGGAGACAGTGAGTTTGAAGTAATCAGTACTGCTTTGCTCCTCCATGTTTAAAAAGATAAACTGAAAGAAATGCTGAAAGAACTACCAGGGTGACAAAGAAGACCCTTATTTAGCACACCTGAGCATGAATTAAGACAAATATAGTTCCTTTTGGAATTTCCCAAGTTAACACTTGGGAAAGACCACGGTCCACATATATCTAATCTGTAACTGTGTATAAATTGTCCATAAAGAAACATACCAGGAAATAGAAGGCAGTTTCTTATCAGTAGGAGGTTGAGCTTCTTGAGTAATGTCCTACTGATAAGTCTAAAGACAAAAACCCCTCCAAAACCAACCAAATCCAAAGCTTTAACTTGTTTTCCAACTGATCATAGAAAATAATCAGTTTTAAAGAAAACAGGATGATATATGTGCCTTCTCTAGCGCAGCACTGGATTTCAGTAGTTCAGCAAGTCCTTCCTAGTCATATGTTCCATATGAACAAAGTTTCACTGTGAAGTGGAGCAGCTTTCTGAGATATTTATAGCTAGAAATGCATTTGGAAGGATTGCCATAACTTTCTGACTGAAGTTTTGCTTGTGGAAAAATTAATACTGAGTATTTTTACCAAAATCAAGATTTCAGAAGAACTGACAACATAATGTTGAATTTCACAGGCTTTTTCCTTTTTGTTGGAGAGAATATGAAGTTCATGCTGAAAGGAGAGATGAGGGAAAAGGGGCACATTTTGATTGTGAGATTAAACTTTGTTTTTCAGTGCCTATGTTCTCAACACAATGTGGTGAAACTATCAAAACATTTTCACAGCATCATCTTTTTCAGTTTGTTTGGGGGATTTTTTTAATAAATTGTTGAGCGTACATTTGGTGTTGCTGCTTTTTTATTCTTTGTATTACAGAAATGCAGTACTTAACAGTCTATTAATAAATGTAGTGTGCAAGTTCTCAGAGGATCCCCAGTGGTACATCTTCGTCAGGACTTTCTTGTGTTGCCCTTTGGCCCTAACTGTTGCAACATGTAGATAGGAATAAGATGTGTGACTCAGGCATTTTGTCATCAAAAAATCTCAATAGGAAACTAAAAAATGGTTCTGTATAACTAAAAAAAACTACTTCTAGCAATTAGCTCATGTCCAGGGAGGGACAGAAAAGAAAAACAGGTAGTGTCTAGGTTGGCAAGGAACCTGGGAACATATTTAGCTCAGTAAATAATATAAAGAGTTTGGAAACAGTTTACAGCAGGTACCAAAGGTGGAAGAATAAGACCATGGTAATCTGGTCTATCTCCACTGCATTCATCACTGACTGAAGTGCTTTCTTTAGGTAGAGTTTTCCTTCTCCACCCATCTTTGTATTTATTAAACAGCATATGCAAAATCAGTCATTTCCCAAGAATTATTTTAGCTTAGCTTATCACATTTTGAAAAAAAAATCATGCAGGGGTGTAGCAGTAAGCATTACTGAAATCTTTACCATAGAATTACTTGGATCTTGGAAGTGCACACAAGTATGGGGAACATTGAAAGAGCTTTGTTGTCAGTAAATCTTGGAATAGGTCAGTATATTGTCTAGAGTGGGTTATAGCTGAGTAAACACCTGGAGTAGGAAGTGATGAAGGCACATATATTTCTGTGGATTGTTGGTCACTAACATATCACATGATCATATCAACTAAGGCTGCTATTTGATCGTGGTGTGGGATGCTGGCCTCAGAGAAGAATGGGCTAAGACTTGACATGTATTGCCTCATCAAATCTCTGCACTTAACCCAGAAGAAGGAAGAGTGTTATCTAGGACTGCTTGCACATTTGATGAATCAAAACGTGAATGTCTTGTCCAAGATCATACCCAAAAGATGTGGCTGAGAGAGGAAACTATACTCTGGTCTTCATCTAGTACTCCAACTGTAAGTGCATTTCTCATTTGCCACTGGTCCCTTGCCTCATTTATGATACATCATACAGCTTGATCAATCAGTCTTACTGTCCATATTTAAGCAGCTATTGAAAGAGGAAGGGGCTTCTAAGCAGCATACATCATTAAATGATAAATATACACAAAATTCTGCATTCTGATGTATATGTTAGGAGAGACAACTTTATATTTATTCCTTGACTTTTCAGTGCCTGCCTTTGAACTTACCAGTATCTGTATTAAAAACACAGGCGGGTGCCTAAAGACTCTTCCTAGGATATTTCTATGAAGAAGATGAAAACTAAAGCACCAGCACATCACACTTTTGCCACATTGTAGCCTTTTTATCACAAGAAAAACAATTACTGATGACTTTAGACTGAAAGAGGCAGGTTTAGATTAGATATTAGGAGGAAATCCTTCACTATGAGGGGTTAGACACTGGAACAGGTTCCTTAGGAAAGCTGTGGATGCCCCATCCCTGGAAGTGTGTAAGGCTGGGTTGGGTGAGGCTTTGAGCAACCTGGTTAAATGCCCCTGCTCAAGGCAGGAGGCACTGGAACTAGATGACCTGTAAGGTCCCCTCCAACCCAAATCATTCTGGGCTTCCATGATTGGTGCATGAATGTTAAATTAGCGCTGTAATTCTGACACACCTTTGGATTTTGCACTGAAAGAGCTTGATGTAAATTTCCATTGTGTGCATGTTTCACTCAAATGTTTTAATCATTTAGTGTCCTCTATTCTACATATGCAAAAATCCTTTGCTAAATTTTTAGAACCTGGCATAATGAGATTCACTGGCTTTTTCTTGGATCTAGGAAAAGCATGTCTGTCACAAGCACTGTGTTGTTACTGAAAGTGAAGTTGTGTCTCTTTTCTTCTGAGGAATGGAGCTGTTGAAAGGAGAATATGTGGCTTTTTGGTGGTGGTTTCCGTTTTTCTGTATCTATCTATTACAAAATGAGACATTCAGAAAAATGTTTCACCACAAACGTTAGATAATACTCTTGTAAGGAATGGGAAAATTACTCTGAAAAAGAAATGTATTGACTGTTTTTCACTCTGCATGTTCTGTGTAATAAATGTGTCCTTTCTGGTATGTTTAAAGAACAGAATCAATCAGATTGAGGCATATCAATAGAGGACCATTCATTCAGAGAGTTTACACATAAACTCTGTCATCTGTGCTGAGCAATGCTTGTCCTGTCTGCTGGGAACCCACCACTATGGGAGATGGGGTGTTCTCTGCTGATGCTTCTCATCAGGACTCTGTCAAGGGGATGGAGTTGAACTAAGACCAAGTCCCTGGTCACCTAATGGTGCATGGCTGATGTTCTGTGTCCTGTGTCACATGCCAGACCACACTAGGTGACCTTAGACAGAGAGACTTCATCAAGGAAAGGCATAGGACCTCTGTGATCAGAGCAATGTCCATATGCAGTTTCTGAGGAAAAAAACATAGCTAAAAGCTAGTTTTCTGTTTAATTATTTTTAATTTTGTATGCTTTTAATTCCAGAAACTGAAATTGTGTTGTCCATGGGTTTATAAATGTTTAACACACATTTTTATGAATAAGGAACTAACTTTAAGGAACTACTTTAAGGGTATCAAATTCAGTTACTTTTTCAGGTACTTTTTAAAATTGTTTCTGATCGTATTTGTAAATGTAATTTTAAAATCTTTAAGAAGAAATTAATATAGACCATCAGAGAATCATCTCTAATAGATAACATTCATGAGTGGTTTTCACTTCTATGATGACATTATACCAAGATCTCAAGAGTTTCTGATGAGTACCAAAGTATTGCAAGGAAAAGAGATTTCCCAAGGTCATACAGTAATTTTATGGAAGATTCAGGGGTAGAAAACAAATCCATGCTTTATCTGATCTAATCGAATAGTTTTCCTGATGGAAGACTGTTTTCCTCAGCAGTCTCTCCATCTTTTGTATGTTTCCTACAAGAGGCAGCATACTTGAAGGATCATCCTGTGGAATAAAGATTTAGAAAAAATTATACCGGAGGCAACCCTTGTTTCATTAAATAAACTGCCTTAATAAATGCCTTTCACTATTTAAGTAGTTTCTGATACAGTGATGTACAAAGTAAGACTTACTGAAACCAACTTACTTTTATTCATTAAAACATCAACAAAGCACTGGTGCAAATGGGGAAATAAAATCAAAGGGTCTCAGGTAAACTCATTACCGTTATTTGCTGATAGCAGTTATTACAAAAAATACAGCATATAAGTTACTTGACAAATTTATATGCCTTAAGAGAAGGTATTCTTCCTTATATAGTTTAGATTATAGTATTTGTAAAGGATATGAGACATTCACCTGTCAGGCATCAAGTCCAGTCCTGAAGTCTGCAGTAAGATGCCAATATTTTATTATGCATAAACATGTACTTCCTTTTCTGTGAGCTTTCAGAAAGGGAAAAGAAGAGGCTAGAGTAGTATGTCTGGAAAATTAAAGATAAATTTAAAAGATACCCAGGTTCCTCTATCCTATTATCTTAACACCGATCTCATCACTGGCTGTAGCCCAGTTTGGCTCTTGAAGGTAAAACTGTGTCTCCTAATATGCCTTCAAGACATTACTACACCTTTAATTCTGAGGTACATAAGCCATTACTCTGGGTGCTCATAAATATGCATTTCCTTTACACTTTTAAGTAAGCTGCTGTTGCTGTCATTCACTTTTAGTTAAGACTTGGCAGGTGGTGTTGCTGTTGAAGGAAAGAAGTTTAAATTACGGGCTAACTGAAGATATGTAGTTCTTAGGTGTGCTAAAATTATGAGTGAGTTGGAGAGATTATTCCTCACAAGTAATTTTAGGATCACAAGGGATAATGATGATGTGTACAAGAGATGTTGCCTTTTTGGCTAATTCCATTAAAAACCTCTGATTTCTGCATTGCTGAAGTAAGGCTCCAAAAATCTGCTTTTCTATCTTACATAATCACTTTCACAGTGTCCTGTAACATCCACCTTTGCTAAGACTGTCTGGAGTTGACTTCTGGAGCAACAATGATATATAGGTCTGACAAAGCATCCTTCGCAATGTGCTTCATTGAAGTGAGAACTGCAAAGTCTGTCAGTATTACTGGAAACCTTTTACTTAGGGAGAATTAATAAATTACGACTTGTATTTTGGGTTATGTTATATACAACTTATCCAGAATTATATGAGTAATAAGAAATTATTGTGTCTTGGCAGACAGCATTCAATTTATTTTCAATTCTGAGAAAAGCAATATCCACCAGATAAGGCACTGGATCAGTAGCTAAGGTGTTCAGGATCGCAGTTGTGCCATTCTTCTGGTGCCTCACCTCATGCAGGTCTCACTCAGGTATCTTCTTTTCCTTCCCCTACTTTTCCCTTTCTAAACATGGCTGTGGTCATTAATAGGATGTCCTGCTCAGTTCTTGCAACTTCTCTGATTCTAGGTAAATGGCATGAAACCCATACTTGGACTAAATTCCTAAATTTAATCTGTTCCCCACAAGTTCTAGCTCCAGTCCAGGCTTTGCTTTGTTCAGACCTGGGAAGCTTTTCTTTAGCAAGTTGTGACCAGTGGTGAATTAATGTAATCTTTGTAGCAAAGACTTAGGCTAACATTAAAAGGGATTTCAGCTCAGCAAAGCAGGCATTAGAAGTGACTCTGGCTTCTCCTGAGCTGCACTGTCTTTGAGGCTCTATCCCTGGTTCATCATGCAACTTTGTCCATGTTCTTTGTTTGCTGCAAGTCTTCGTTTGGTTTTCATAAAATCAGATATATGATTTAATTCTAGGTGATGTTTTATTACTGTTCAAATAGTGCCATACTATTTTGTGTGAGAAGCAAAACCTGGAACAGATAGAAACAGCACATGTGGTGTGGTATTTGCAGTGGAAGTCCTGTACTCTTTTTCGGATGGCCTCATCTATTCCCCAAGTTGCTCAGGTTTTCTGTGCCACCTCCAACACCTCTCTGTTCCAACCTGTGGGTGACAAGTTGTGCCCTTACTTTCCTGGGCTGGTTGTTACCATTCCTCCTTTAAGCAAAGTCCCACAGCAGAAGGGTTGGTGAGGTTTTATTGGGCAGGTCTGTGGCTCCTGGGAGAGTGCTTGTAGAGAAGAAGGGGCATGGGAGAAGGGATAACTCCAGAATCGTGTGGTGCTACAGTCCCACTATGACATCCCCCAGGGACAGGCCCCAGTCGTCTGATAAGGTTGGATGCATCAGATAGTGTGATATTAACTACAGCAGAGGGAGAGAGATCCTCCTGTCCTGAAACACCACTGACTCTTTATCCAAAATGTTGTTACAGTACTTGGTGATGTTGTGGTGCTTATTCAGCAACCAGTGTTGTAAATGAGTTAGTTGTGTTGTCTGGCTGTAGTATGATACACACCAGAGTAATTAGGAATAAATTTGAAATTACTGGTGTTGAAAACATTTTTCAGACAGGAGATGGTTTGGTCCTGCTGAATAGCAGAGATGTGGTCTGGAAGAGTTCGTGCTCACTCCAGTAGGCTAGGGGTGCTGCATGGGTTTTCTTCAGCGAGGAAAGAAGGAAGGTGGCATTGCTTTCCTTTTGATCATTGTCTTAGAATCATTTACATGTGTGTTAATTTTCTTTTTCTAAAAGCATGCCCCAGTAGGGTGTCTTTGCCCATGATTTCGGTTACTCCTGTTCTGTTTAAGGTAAAAATAGAGTAATTAATGTAAGACAATTAGAGAAATTTCTGACTGCAGTTGCAGATATAAGCAGAACAGGGAAGATGTTTTGTGGATCACCTGTTATGTGGATATGCTTTATTTTGGGAAACTTAGTGGGATGACTTGGTTATCAGTCTCTATATTTTCCTTTATTGTCTTTAAGTGCTCCCAGTGGAGAACTATTTTCCTACCTTCCTGCCTAAGCACTGGCCAGCTTTTACTAGAGATAACCTCTGGCAATTATAAAGCTAACATTGTAATAACAAGCAAACAGATGGGACATATAATATTCATAAATTATTGAACACACCTTCCTCATCCTTCACAGTAAGCTCTTTTGGACAGGGACCCTGTCCTGTAAGCACCTAAAGCACAAAAGGAGGCAAGCAACAGCATGTGGTTCATTAAATTAGTTCAATTTTCTTCTCTGACGGAGTAGCTAACTTCTATTGATGGGGAAGAGAAAGAGATGCCATATACCTTGACTTTGTCAAGGATTTCTGACAATGTATTCTGATAAACAGACTGGAGATGCATGAATATGAAGCTACTGTAAAATGGGTACCAAAGTGGTGTGAAAACTATTCTTGGTGGTTATAAATGGATCCACAGTGGCCTGTCCTAAACCAAATATTTTAATTGCAAGTGGGATTGTGACTTTAGTCTGCAACTTATACTAGTATGCAAGGCACTAAAGAGATGAGTTTAAAATTGAAATTCAAACTGAATTTGAGAAATCAATGAAATGGCTTGGAAAAATAGAATATAATCCAACAAAAAAAGGGCAAGATTCTTAACTTTGGTATAAATATTCAGCCCAGAAGATGAATATGGGTAAGAAATGCTTAGGCCATAATCTTGGAGAAAGGGTTTGTAACAGTGAGTAGAGTCACAGGCAGACTGTGATTGCATGGGTAAGAAAAGTATGTATATAACATATACCAATAAGGTCTGTTTCCACTTTTTGAGGGATGTATCACTTTTTCCTCTATTTGCAGCCAACAGTTAATAAAATCAGTGTAAAGCAAATTGCAGCTGGGTGCAGCCTGTGTCAGAGAAGCAAAAAGACTCTGTGTGCTGTATGTCTGTCCCTCTTACCACACCTTATACTGCCTTTTTCACACCTCTTACCATGAATAAAATACTATGATAGTTTCTGTTGTCCAAAAATTATCTAATCAAATGTTTGATAAAATTACGGCTTTTAACTGCATTGATAGTGGGTACTTCTTAGGTGAATAGAATGGTTTGTGCTGGAAGGAACTCTCAAGATCATCTAATTGCAACCTCCTGCCATGGGCAGGAACACCTCTCAACAGACCAGGTTATTCAGAGCTCCATCCAACCCTGCCTTAAACAATTCCAGGGATGGGGCACCCACAACCTCTGTGGGCAACCTCTTCCAGTACCTGACCACCCTAATATCTAAACAAAACCTACTCTCTTTCATTTTTAAGCCATTCCCCCTTTTCCTGTTACTACATCCTCTTGTAAATAGTTTCTCTCTGCTAAGCAGTAGTATTTTTGGTTTTCTTTTCCCACTTTTAGAATTCATACTACAATATGGTTGTTTATATGAAAATGTGACTTGCTAGTAGTTGTTCCACAGCAAAGTAATAAAAATGTGCTCAAAACTACATAAGCACATCAGTGTACATAGATGGAGAAGAAAGAAGCTATCTGTTTCAAATTAATTGTGTTAAATGATTTTTAAGAAAGGTATTTAATATTTTCATACGTTTGTTTGAGTGGAAAAGGTTAAGGAGATTGTTGGAAAGGTTACTTGGGCGGCCATCATGCGTGTGGAAGCTGCTCCTTTTACATGGAGCCAGTACTTTTTAATGGCTGTAGGCACCTGTTGGTCTTGGGCACAGGATTGCAACAGATAATTTAACACTGAAAGGCATGAGAAAGGACTGCCTATCAAATAGTAGGTAGTAAGCATCAATATTTTAGTGCTCTTCTTCAGATCTTTTATTATAGTCTTCCAGTTAATAGAGTATATTTTACAGGTATTCAAAACAATTAAATGAGCTGAATTAAATTAGCTGATTTAAAGTATTGATTTTTGTTCTGTACATTATTGATAACTGTTTTCCTGAATTCCTTTTCTTAAAGGCTTATATAGATTTTTAAAATATTCCTTAAAAGAAATATCAGAAAAGGTGCTACTTGCAGTATGTTCTGAATTACTCATTACAATCAATGTATATCTAATAAAAATTTTAAATGTAAAACATACTTTTTAATGAAATGCTGCTTTACATGGCAAGTCATGGCAAATTCTGAGGGATTTTCAGTTTCCAGTTAGGATATTATATTTGACAAATATTAACAGACTTCTGATTCGAAATGACAGAAAGATAGCAATAATTAAATGGGTATATTTTGGTGTACTTGGGAATCCATTATATTTTGGGGTTTTTTAAATCTTGCATGCAGCATAAAATGAACTTATTCATTTTAATGCATCCTTCTTGTTGGCTTAAAGCTGAAATATAGTTGCTTGAAAATTAATTTACCCCTCCTGAATGACGGGTTGGATTATCTTTGTAGCATTAAATGTCAACCCTGAGCTCAGAGCACATTGTGTCTACGGTAAAAAGTTGTCCCTGAGCACTTAATGTTGTGTTAAATGATGATGTGTCCTTTGCAAATGTATTATTAGTGTCAAGCTGTTCCGTCTCTCAAGATTGAAAAATGGTCAGTGATTTGAGCTGCTATTAAACCTGAATAAAATAGAGAGGCTGGGTGGGTGTGGGGGTGTGTGTGTGTGTGGTGGTTGTGCCTTTCCTGAGTACAGACATAACCTTGTGTAGATGTAAGACAGATCAAAATTTTTCTGTTAACCTAAGACCCAGAAACTCCTTTTGGAACCACAGCAAATAAAAATAAGAAAATATCACTTCTACTTCTCAGGAAAAGAGTGGCCATGGGCCTAAATTCCTGTGGATTTTTTTTTCTGTGGTTCCTCAATATCCTTAATAAAATAGTTTTAGAGTATTATGAATTATGCAGGCATGTTTAAGGTGTGTTGTGTGTAAATAGAGTTTCACAGAGTTTCACTGGATTAAAGTTCTGTTACTCAGTGAATATCCATTGACTGGTTTAAAGTCTCTCAAAGGTCACAGAATCATATACCTGTACATGCACCTTAGGAGCTAGGTGCCTGGGGACTTTTATGGATCTGGATGATGTTACAAAGCACTTTAGAAAAGATGTCTTACTGCCTGCCAGACACCTATCTTGCTGGCATTTAGAAAGGTACTTAAAGAAAAGTTCTACTACTATGTGTGAGATGATCGAGCTCAGTTTTGAAGAGTCCCAGGGCGCAGAGGAAAATAAATTGTTTGTATTCCCTCCTACTGAAAACCAAACTACTATAAAGTTATGGAATAGTACAAATTTGAATTTTTAGTCTATTGTCTTGCTGTTTACAGACGCTACTGAATTCCTTGGTGCACTTCAGTTTCATTGCAATAGTACATTAAGGAATTTCAGACAATGGGATTTTATGACTAAATTCTCCCTCAGTTTTTAGCTATTTAGCTGGATCCAGGAAAGTGGTTTCCTGATTATTTGAAAAAGGCAAATGCCATGCTCATCTTCAAGAAAACTAAGTGGCAGACATGGACATATTAGACTCAGTTTAGTGAAGGTCAAGATGTCTTTCTGGAGCACAGGATGTACAGGAAGAGGCTGAAAGAGCTGTCTTTTCAGCTTTAAGACGAAAAGACAGCTTAGATGTTACTGCTGTCTACAAATACTTAATAGGAATTTGCAGACAGGATGAAGCTTTACTTTTCTCAAAGGTGTACAGTGGTAAGACAAGAGGCGAGTTGGAACATGGAAATTCCCATTAGGTACGTGATAAATACTTTTACCAGAAGGATGATCAGGTGTTGGAAAAGGTTACTCAGAGAGATTGTGGAATCTCCACCTTTGGATATAGTCAAAAGTCAACTAGATAAGCTCAGGTAGACTTGTTTCCAGAGTAACTGGAGCGGACACTCAGTTTGAATCCAGTTTAGAAGTTGGCTCTGTTCGGAGCAGAGTATTGGACCCTATGACCCCTTGAGACTGTAGCTTAAAGCATGACTATAGCTGAAGAAGCAGTGCGCTAATTATCGTACATCTTCACCACAGTGACTCTGTAGTACAGATGTCAGTAACCGGCCTGGGAACCACCATGTCATAGCTGAGCAAGGGTGGAATTCAAACTGTGATTTTCATTGTATTTTACAATGCCTTAATGGCTCTGTGATTTTCTCTCTATAGTACTAGATAATTACTTCAAAGGTAATTTGACCATGTCTGTAAATGTCCTGAATCAAGATAATCAATCTCCTTCTTTACTTGTCCTTTAGATCTAGTTTCCTTGGCTCAGATTTATTCTGCTTAACCTTAGAGGTGAAACCAACTCACCAGACTTGGGTTCTGAACATGTTTGGGCACTGTCTGTTGTTGATGACAGTAACAGTTGTCCTATACTGCCGTTGTTCACTCTTTGGAGCAGTGTCTCTATGAGAAGTAAAGAGAGACCTAAACTAGCAGTCACCCAAAACTGAAGTCAGGTGCAAAGGGCGTTACCTTCTGTGTCTTTCATATAAGGAGGTTGTGGAGGACAATGTGACTGAACCTTCCCTCCATCTTGGGTCTTCAACCCTGCCAGTGAGATCTAATTTTTTCCTTCCCTGTGTTACTGCAGGGAAAAAGAGGGAATGCTTGAAGACAGACTGTGGAAACCCTGAAAAGATGCGAGGCCCATTTTCTTGTTCTGTGGGGTTTTGTGGAAGGTTCCTGGAACCTTCACTAATATCAGTGCTCATAATAAACACATTGATTTCAGTTTAATCAAGTGTGTGATGTCATACTTTCAGTTTAACAATAAAGCTTGCCAGTCTGCCTCTAGTTTCTAATTATCTATGTATACATTTTAGTATGCGTTTCAGGATCAGTTACATTAATGTACTTTAGTTAACCTACTATTGGTTACTAAAATCTACCCAGTAGTAGTAGTTTTATTACACCTTAATCAATACTTTAAAATATGATTGATGCTGTATGGAAAACATCTTACTAATGTTTTGATTATGACTGTAACACCAGCACAGAAAGATTCAGGACAGCAGTTGTTGGTTCTTATGAATTATAGTGGAAGTGTTGAAAGGAATTTTAAATCTGTAATGCTGATTAGCAGATTTTACTATCTGACAGGTTTTTTAGCATCCTGTAAATAACTCATTTTGAAATTATTTGTCTGAGTAATTAAATTTAAATTGCATATTTCTCATTTCAAATATTTTGACTCTTATCTATTTGGTTTTCCATTGTGGTTTAATTGGTGTGGTCTATATAAACGGACAATAAATTTATATACCTTTGTTATAAAGATCAGTCAGTGAATAGAACTTGGTATTCATCCCAGGCAGAATTATGATTGAATGTATTTGCAAGATTAAAGCACTGAATTTACTTTTTTCTAATTAAAGGCAATTAAAGATTTGCAGACACAAATAAAAGACAATGAATTGAGGAATAAGTATAGGAGCAAGTCCATTTGCAGGTGAAAAGAAGTGCCTTTGAAGCAGAACCAGCTGTATTTTCACTGAAAGAATAACAGTTTAGGAAGCTTTTCTGCATGTGCTTGCTTGATAGCATAATGTACGCATAAGCAGCTTACTCAGTACAGTATTCAGAAAATAGCAGTGCATTAATTTTTAAAGTAGCAAATGCAGGCGAAGAGCAATGCTGCCACATGATGATAATGAAGGTGGATATTGTGAAGTCTGCTGAGAGAAAAGAAAGCAGAGAGCTCCCGAAATGTGAACATTTATAAAACAATAACTAGATATTCATATGATAATAAGCTTGGACAGCAGCATCAACAAAGGCCAAAGATGCAGTCCTGTTTCTGCTTAAGCCTGATGAATTGAAAAGCAGAGAGGCAGTCTTCAGTTTATTATTCAATTCCAGTAATGAGCTATTGTTACAATGGAAGAGTAAATGTCTAGAAGAGTTGGAAATTTATATTTATTTGTTCAGGTTTTATCTTAACAGCATCATTACATACAATCTTAAATGTAGTCACTATTCTTAAATATTATGCTCAACATGCTGCATTCTCAGTTACACGTATAACGGAGCTTGGTGTATGTGCAAAAGTACTGTGTAATGCATACTACCTGGCAGTGTCACAGTATTTCTGTAGACTGAAAAAAAAATTAACCCAGAACTTAATGAACTTGTTTAGCTCATACGTATTATTTAGTTTAATTTTTGCATTTATTGTCAGGTCATGGCAGGTTTACTTTAAAAAGAATATTCAATATACTAGATCAGGTTATCTCTAATATGTATTAAAATTATTGAATAGGAGATATATGGGGTCTCAATTTCCCTTTTAAACAAAGTTAAATAAATTGTTGTGAAATCCATAGATTTTTAGTCCTAGTTGCACAAAGAGAAACAAACTCCTGTTGCATATTGTATGAATCCCTAATAATCACTCTGAAGGAGACATCCTTTGGCATTTTTCACACTATAGCTAAAAAAACCCTGGTATTTTACCCTTACCTAATCCTACAGCTAGCAGAATAGTCTTCATTTCTACCTGTGGAAAGATTTCAAAGCAAGATCTGTAAACCGAGCACAACTTACTTCAGGTGCTGTTGAGGTCACTTTGCCACCAAAGGAGCAGAAAAAACTCTACAAAAAGCATGAAAAGGAGTGGTGAGGTGCAAGGCAAGCTCTGGAGAGGTTTGGAAGGGCAAAAGCTATTTCAGACACTGAATGGAAAGGTAGGTGATCTTTGCATCTGGTCTTGAGAGAATCAGGCAGGAGGCAGGACAAGCAGAGATAACAGCTGTAGTCAGTAAGAAAAGTTGCCCTATCATGGACGACTACTTTGGCCTTAAAAATGGAAAGGAAGTGGTAGACTTGGAAAAATTAAAAAGAAAAAAACAAAGAAATTGAGATAGAAAAATTAAGGAAAGCTGGCACAGGAGTTTTGAGTTTGAGAGAAGAGATGAGATGACAATAACAATAATGAGAAGTAGAAGAGGAAAGAATTTGTCTGGAAAGTAAGATTTTGTCTGGAAATTTTCCAGTTCTATCTTTTTGGCTTCTCCTTCTTGCCTTCATATGTTCCCTCAGGAAAACTCAGTGTCTCAGATAGGCGTTGGGTAAAGCAGACAAATGGGACTTTGTCTGATGAGTCTGTCTTAACTGGCTTTGACAATCATTTACTGGAAAGAAGAAATAGCTTAAGCTGATGACTCTGACAGATAAATGTACAAGAAAGCTTGCAAGATAAGTGAGATAAAACAATAAGACATAAGAGTGTGAATATAAGTATTCCAACTGGTTGAATTTGCAAACCCAAAAGAAAGGAGACTGTAGGGAGCCTGTAGTATTTATTTCTGCTTATTTTCCAGGTGGTAATGATCAGTATTCACATGGCAGGAGCTTTGCATTTCATAGTTCTTTATAGTCCTGTAGTACAGATGTCTTTTCCAAGGCCTCAGAAAGTTCACGTTTTAAGAATCTTTTAGTACAATTGCTGAATCTGGCTTTCATTACAAAGAAGTCCACAGATGCCCTTTTTAAACTTTTGTACTTGGTGGACTCAGACTGTTATCCCTACCATAGTTTTCTTGTTCCTTTTGTCAATCACATTTAGCAAGGAGAGTGGTAAATTAATGTCAGGTGCTTGGATTTGGAGAACTACCAGCTCTAAAGTCATCATTGAAATAGCCTATTTGTTATATATGGGAGTTAGTTGTTCATATCAGACTTAATATAAATCTGGAAGTATGCTCTACATAAGTAGAATCTTAGTTGTAGCCATGATACTGGAATAAACAGTAGCAGAGTGCCTGAAACCAAGTGAAAGAGCATGAATAAGCTTTCCCTTTTTGATGAATAGACATGGTCCTGCCAATAGATGTAGTTCACAGACTAGGTCTTCTCTGCAGTATTTACCCCTGCTTTTGTTGCCTTCACATTTGAGCCTTGGAGAAGAGGAGGGAAAATGTACAATGGTAGGAAGAGGAATTGGGTTTTACTCGCTGACTTTTTCCCATTCCTAATGGAACTTACAAAGTTTTCTAGCTTTCATTATGTAATGCCTTTGCGTCACTGGAAGGGAAGCCTCTGACTGTCCTGCTTCATTTACCCCAGATGGGAGGCAGCAAATCTGAATGATGAGAACTGAGCATGAACTTAGCCCTTGTCAGTTATATACCTCTAAATGAAGATATTTTTCATGCTTCAGTGTGCTGGTTTAAAGACAAACCAGCAGGGGAAATGAACTCACCACGAGAGAGATTATAAGTCAGACCTAAAATTTAATAATAATATTACAATAAAAACACTGACACAAAAGGGAAATTGCTTTCACCTCACAAAAACCCAGCAGTATAACCCAGTGTCCTGGGGCACAAACCCAAGGGGGTTTGTTTGCCCTTGTGCTGAGACCCCTGTGGCTCCCCCAAGCCCAGAGCAAAAGGAAATGAAAAACCTGTTGGTGCAGGCACGGGCTGTGGTCTGGGCGAGAGCGGTGATCTCCTCCTGTCGAGGTCCTGCTGCTCCTCTGGATCCGACGAGAAGTTCCCAAAGTCTTCTTACCCACCATTTATGTACCCTCAGGGAGCACCCAGTCCCTCCCCCTGGGTGGGGACTCACACAATGGGTGATTAACTCTGGGAGCCAGGGGGTATTGAACTGTTGATGGCCCATTAGCAGCTCCGCCCCCTCAGGCTGAGTGTGAAGGTGATAATGACTCCCTGGGCAGCTGCTGCTAATGGCCCATTGTCCTTGGGAATGAATAGAGGGGGTAGAATACACAGCTTTGATCACCCCCACACAGTGTCAACTGGTCCCTCCTGCTCAACTAGGACATTCAGACATCTCAGATTGATAAATTTCTATAGTTTGCTCTCAAGTAAGAACAGCTGCTTCACTTATAAAAGTTGGCTCTCAACAAACAAACAAAAAATTAAAGACTTGCATATATCTATGCCAAATTTCAGCCTGGAGTGTATTTTTATGAGTTACAAACTCCTACCATTTAGAGTGGAAAATCTGAGAGTTCTTTAAGTATTTCATAGCCGAAGTATGACTGCAGGACTTAAGAGAGAAGAAGCATGTTCTTTCTTTGGCTGCCTTCATCTCAGGACCTAGCTATTATTGTGGTTTCTGCAATTCTTTCCCTAGCTGTTCAAAGAAAATTACTGTACTTCTGAAGCATCCTATTATTAGATATCATATATATTCTGAAGAATAATGCTGTAGTGGTCCTATCCTGCTAATGAGATGCATTGACTGGATGAATATGTTGGAGCATCAGACATAAATCGTCAGTCATTCTGTCATCTTCACTCTGTCCTCTAAGAAAGTTCCTTGAATATATACTGCCTTTCCCCCCCCCCCAATACACATGGTTTCAGTTTTTTTTCCTTTTGTCATTGAGTATTTTTGAGTTATTCCAAGTCTTTTATGAATAATACCTGACCAAAGAATAATACAGAGACCTTCACAATACATGATCCCTAGTGCCAAGGAAAGATTATACAATGAAATCAAATTTGTAATACAAGTTCAGCATCGGCAATATCCTACAGAGACGATTTCTGTAATTAATGTGAGCAGAGTGATAGGAAGAGTAGACAAAGGCAGAAATGTGTTACCATGAATCCAGTGTATCACTGGAGAAGACCTTTCCTTTCCAATTCATGTTTCAGAATTTCGTCATTGCACTGTAATACCCCAGTTTTGAGTGTAACCATAAAATAAGAAGGTTGCATTATTGACTATGAATGTAAGATCACATCTGGTTGAGCAAACGGGATTTTTGCATACACAAGCCTGTTTTGGACACAGTTTTAGAAGAAGGGTTAAATTATTTGACTGTAACAGTAATGAGAGCTAATGTACAAATCAGTAAAATTAATGATTTAAAAATAGCAAGGCATTATGCTTTAAGAGTTGTAGCTCGGCAAAAAGGACAAAAGGGCATGTATGCATTAGAAGAGAAAAAATAGAAAGGATGTTTTGGAAAAGCCAAAGTGGTTGTATTCAAACTCTACCCCTCTGAGCAGTTTCTTCACAGATTCTTCCTTTCCTTCTGCTCCTTTTCTGACTAGGTCTATACCTTGACTTCTGTTAACTTAAAGAAGCTACCATTAATAATAGTTACTGCAGCAGTAACAAGCCTTTCAGACAGCAGAAATATCCCTGAGAGATATCAAGTGTTTTATGCTTCATTATTAAGTTGAGCTAAATGATTTATACCATTCCTCAATACTGCATGACCTCCTCTGAACTCAATCCATATGGACTCGGAGTAATCAAGCACTTGGCTGCACTCTGTGGCTGCAAGAGATAGTCCCTGTAACTTCTAAGAAGTCCATCTAGAAGATTCTGTGTAACATGCTTCTACAAGCAGATGATGTTGAGAAATGATTTACACCTACCTGGACTGACCTGCATTTCTCTGAGTTCTGATACCTGCAAATAATGTTCCAGTTCAGAATAATGAAACATTTACATTCACCAGAATGGCCTGTATTGCGCATTCATGTATGCATTAGAGATGAGTAGCCAGCAAAAATTCTAACAAAAAATTCTGGTTTGATTTAAATCAGAAGGAAAAACATTATGCACATTTAATGTACTTTTTTGCTGTCTGATGCTTACTGAACAATTTAATAAACATTGTATAGTGGGTATGTATCCATATATGTATTTTGATGTCCCTCTGGAGTAATAAGTTCTACGCTGATTTGTTGGCTCTTGGTTGTTGCTGTCATTGTCTGTTTTAAGGATTGTTTCTCCATGGATCAAGTCCCTGTGGTACAGAGTAGCTCCTGTGTAAAATGATGTATTGTGGGATGTTTTCAAAATGTCAGATCTGACCTTTTAACTGAAAAAAAAAGTTCACATTATTTATATTCTTTTTGCATCATTTTCATTAATATGCTTTTCTACTCTAGGAAAACAAGATTATAAGAAAACCAGGCCTATGTTAAGAGCTACAAGATTAAAAGCAGAGGCCAAGAAAACTGCACTAGGCGTAAAGGTAGAGGTCTCTTTGATAGCTTAAACCACTTTTGTGTATATGTTGGGGTTTTTTTCTCCTTAGATGTACTGTACGAATATTGATTTCTGAGAGATATTGTTTATGGCACTTCAAAATCTAAGTAAAATGCTAGAATCTAAAATATTTATGATGAATTGCTTTTACTTAACCCTAAAATAACTTGAATAGTTGAAGTGCTGAAAGATTTTAAGTGGTCCATGTCCTTGTTATGATGCATGCTTACTTTAAAGTGAATAAAGTATTGTGTGCTTAGAAAACTGATCTTTTTGGAGAGTCCATCTAAACACAGAACAAGTTCTTTAATGTTTTCATGTAGTTAGACAAATTACATTGAACATCTTCCTTCTTTGTCTACCTATCTTATATCCAGTACTAATTTAAAGACTGGGTTTGTTAAGTACTGTTAATTCTCAGCATTATTTTCTCAGTCCTGCATCCTTATGTGCTGCCTCTGCCTTGGAAAAAGAAAGCTTAACTAACTGCAAAACATATGGATAGGAAATAAACCTTATTGTGAAAATGTCCCTTTTTCAGGCAGGTATGAAGTATAATAATGACTGACTGATCACAACTATCTGTATGAGCAAGGAGGAAAATTAGAAACATTGTCTGCTGTCCACTACCCAGTGTGTCATCAAAATGGGATTTATCTGAACACACATTGTTTATTTATGTTGCCCTCAGTATTTTTCCCTCAAACTTATTTTTCTAATCTAATTGATACACAATTAGCTAAGCAGCAAGGGTAAAACCTGAGCAAAATAAAACAAAGTGGATCAATTACCTTGGTATTCTAGTAAAAAACTTCAGAAATGTTAGGAGAACATTTTCTTGTTTCTGGCAGATGAGAAATCAATTTTTTCAAGTTATAGCTTATAGCAAATGCAAGGTATTACTACCAAGCTGTAACAGCTGTTGAGCTGCCAGATGATGTATTTGGTTGTCTTCCAGAATTTGCTATTATAATCACGAAACAGTGCTTTCTTTTTGCTCCTGATTGCTGATCTCGATCAAGCATTACCATGCGATGCAGTATGTTTTCACAACATAATCTTCTCAGTTAGTACTGTGTGTCAGGTTTTAATGAGAAAAAGTAGTTTGCCTTTTTTGTTTAAAGGATAGATTATTAACCTTTTGAGTTCCTTTTCCTTCCTTTCTTATTAAATTTTACTTTTTCTTTTCAGTTTACTTTCAATGATGCGAGTTTTTAAAAGTGATGTTCTACTTGGAGGCTTACTGTAGAGCCTAGTTCTTCTAAAATGTACACGTTTTTTGCATGTCTTTCTCAAGTGAGAAGAACATGAGCCTTAGTCCTTCAAAATCTGTTTCGTCTCCTTATTTTCTGAAGTAATTCTTCCGTAAAAATGAGAGGGAATAGAAAAACATATATGGAATCAAATATATATAATGAAGAATCAAGTATGCGTGAGTAAAGAAATCAAGAACAGTTTATTTTGTAGAACTGTGTTCCATGTAGCAGAACACCAGCTAACTTCTAGGTAGGAATGAGCTTTTCCATCAAGGCACACACATGCTCTTCAAGTCATAAGGTGTTATGTTTATTGGGCTCTGCTAGTTGTTGCAGTGTGTGATGTCTCAGATTTGCAATTCTGCCTCTGCCTTAAAACAAATGAAAAACCAAAAAAACACCCCACCCCAGAACAAAACAAACAAAAACCCCAAACAAACCAAACAAACAACAAAACCAAAAAAACTCTTTAAAATATTGTCTTCCGGCTGTAATATTTTTTGCTCTCCTGGATCTTAAAATGACTCTGGATCATCCAAAACTAGATCACAGTCATTTACTTTACTTCCTAATTGCTGAGAACAGCTGACAGAGCTGAAGCAAAAAGGAAGGTAAGTTGAACACCTTTCCCTTTGGGGCCATGCTTGTGGGGGAAGGAAAGCAGGGCCTTTGCATCCTTCTCACTGAGCCTGCTTAATGCCAACAACCTCAGGCTTACTAAATGTTACAATGCTTCCACCAGAATATGGGCAAACCCTGCAGAATAAAACTATTCACTTCTGCTGACAGACCCTGTAGAGCTCGGCATGGAAACAAGGCATATTTAATGTCTTGGAGTAAACATGCTCCTCTGCCATCTCGCAGTGACAGCTCATCAATCTGCTCTGTATCTCCAGTTCAGCAGAGCTTCACCATGGGCAGTAGATGCACCTGGAGTGTCTGCAGGGATATTGCGCTTCCTGCTGCTGGAAAGGCTGCTTAGTTGTCCAGCCCCATAACCTATATCACTCTCTTAGGCAGGGCTTTTTTTGCTCAATCCATTGTTAAGGTCTTCCAGCTGTCCCAGTGCCATCTTCTTACACTGATCCTCTGCTTCTCTCCTACATACTCCACTGTTGTCTTCTGGATAAATTTTTAAACAAAAATTTCTTGACAGCTCATGCTTGGTGTGAAAGCAGGGTATTAAACCACTCCTCATGTCTGTGGCTGTCAGAAGAATCAGCAGAGTTGAAGTTCCATCAGGTTATGTACACTTGTGATACTATTTTGAAGCTTGAGTGTGCATTACTTTAATGGCTTCCTTATATTTATAGCTTTTGAGTGTGCCTGAGCTCTTCCTTTGGGAATGTATCATCACAGTTGTCACTTCATATTAAAAAAGTTTTCTGATAACAGAATGACAGAATGGGTCATCTGGTCAAACCTCCCTGCTCAGGAAAGGTCATCCTAGTGCACATTGCACAGAATTGTGTCTAGACAGTTCTTAATTATTTCCAGTGAGGGAGACTCCACAGCCTCTATGGGCAATCAGTTCCAGTCCACAGTCACCCACACAGTAAAGAAATTCTTGTGTTCAGGCGGAACTTCCTATGCATCAGTTTCTGCCTGTTGCCTCTTGTCCTATTGCTTTGCACCACTGAAAAGAGCCTGACTCCATTCTCTTGACACCCTCCCTTCAGATATTTATATACATTGGTAAGATCTCCTCTCAATGTCTCTTCTTGAGTCTGAACAGGCCCACTCTCTCAGCCTTTCCTCATAAGAGAGATGCTCCAGTCCCTTCGTCACCTTTGTTGTCCTGTGCTGGACCCACTCAAGGAGCTCCATGTCTCTCCTATCCTGAGGAGCCCAGAACTGGACACTGTGCTCCAGATGTGGCCTCACTAGGGCTGAGTGGAACGACAGGATCACCTCCCTCAACCTTCTGGCAGTGCTTTTCCTAATGCACAAAGAATACCTTTGGTTTTCACAGCCACAAGGGCACTGCTGGCTCATGGAAAGCTTGTTGTCTACCAATACTCCCAGGTCCTCCACAGAGCTGCTTCCCAGCAGGTCAGCCCCCAACCTGTACTGGCTCATGGAATTATTCTTCTGTAGGTGCAGGACTCTACCTTTGTTGAATTTCAGATGCTTCTTCTCTGTCCATCTCTTCAACCTGTGAAGGTCCTTTTGAAGGGCTGCACAGCACTCTGGGGTATCGGCCACTCTTCCCAGGTTTGTGTCATCAGTGATCTTGCTGTGAGGAAGCATCTGCCCTTCATCCAAGTCATGGGGACACCAGTAGTGACATGCCTCCCACTAGACCCTGTGCCACTGATCACAACCCTCTGGAACCTGCTATTCAGCTAGTTCTCAGTCCACCTCACTGTCCACTCACCCAGTTTACACTTGCTGAGTTTGCCTTGAGGATGTTCTGAGAGACAGAGTCAAAAGCCTTGCTGAAGTTGAGGTAGAAAATATCCACTGCTCTATCCTTATCCTTCCACATAGTTTCATCACAGAAGGCAATCAGGTGGGTCACACATGAGTTACTTCTTGTGAATCCATGCTGGCTACTCCTGATCACCTTCTTGTCATCCCTGAGGATAGAGGTGGCCTCCAGAATGAGACACTCTATCACCTTTCTAGTGGTTGAGGTGAGGCTGATGGGTCAGTGATTCTCTGAGTCCTCCTTCTTTCCGTTTTTGAAGACTGACTCTCCTATCTCCATGACCTTTCAAAGATGATCGTGAGCAGTCTCACTGTGGTGTCCACCGGCTCTCTCAGCACTCACGGATGCATCCACTCAGGGCCCATGGACTTGGGGATGTCAGGTTTGCCTAGGTATTCTCTAACCCAGTCCTCCTTGACCAAGGGAAAGTCTTCCTTCCAACATTTTCTTGACCCTGGTCTCCTAGGTCACAAATTCCTGAGGGCAGGAATCTTCTTGTCAGTGAAGATCCATACACCTGGAGAGGTGAGATAGGTCATGCAGGGATTTGCCTTCCACCCCAAGCGGAAACCTATTTTCACTCCTCTGTGTCTTTAAGGTCTCCTCCTTCTGCCTGGTGATGAGTGATGGTGCTAAACAACATGATTCACCTTCAAAAGCCTGGGATTTTAGTCTGTTTTTTGTTATGTAGGCCCCAATTCTGTGCTGTGACGGTTGATTAACTTAAGTCTGTGTTGAGGGGGGAAAAAAAATGTTACTACAGTGTAGTGTAATATGTAGACACTTTAAGTAGAAATGTCCAAAATTCTTGTAAATCTTTGGTAAGAAAAGACACACATACATGTATTTGCCATGTATTGTATTTGTTTATATGGGTTTCAGTACATGATGCAGTACACAGCATTTCAACATTTTCTTATAAATATTAAGTTGATGTTGTAGAGCAAGGATACATGTAGCATTATAAGCTTTCTGGGAAAAAAGAATATTTTTATAGTTCTGTGAAATACCTAACACAAAAAGTACCATACAGGCACTTAAAACAATATGATTTTTTGTCATTGATAACTCTAGAGTATTTTTGCATAGTGTCCTGAAGAACTTAAATGCCTGGCTGTAAACTAAGATAATCTAGTTTTTAGGGGGGAAAAAAAGAAGACTAGAAAATGTAAAGGGATTTTAGTCCTTAATTTATATGAAGATAATGAAATTCAACTGTTGTGTATTTCACCATGAGAGCTGACAACATTAGCTAAAAGAAAAGTCCCCATAAATGACATAAAACTTTTCAGAACCAATCCCCCAGAGATCCTTCACATTTCATCGCTGGCATACTAATTAGCTCTTCTTGTCAAACTTTGATTGCCTTGTCATTTTAATGCAAGGTTTAAAGTAACAAAGTTTCTTTCAGTCACTGCCATTTAGTACTTTTTAATTTCCCCAATGAGAGATTTTATCTCTGTTGATAATGTCAGAGAAGCAGCTGAGCATTAATAACTATCAAAAGTTAGTTCGAGCAGGGTGACCATCCTAGTACTTGGTGAGGAATATTTGCTCTTTAAACATATTTAAAGATTAAATATTGTAGCAGAGCTATTGTACTGGCTCTGTTTGTATATGTGACACTAATGTAGACAGTGCCAAAATATACTGTGTCTCTTGGAAAAGTAGGACCCCTCTCTCGAGAAACAACTCCAAGAGAAAGCAGTATGCTGCATGTGTCTGGGTAAAACAAAATTCTTTGTAGCAGTGCAGAAAAGGGAGCCTCTGAACCTTCTCTCTGGCCCCCAACAGGAGGGTTGTGCTGGTGGAAGCCCAGCTGCTCATCCTTACTAGGTAGAGCAGGAAGGTCTTCACACCATTGATGCTAACTCTGCTCTTGGTGGATGAGGAAGAGCTGCCAGCAGGAGGGTGACAAACACATATAGTTTGAGAAATGTGGAAGCTCAAGTTTGGTAGACAGAGGCCAAAAGTAATGGGAGTTCTTGGGGAGAGACTTTTTTCACAAGCTGCAAGAACAAATCAGTGATCCGTGGGACAGGAGATGAAGTTTTCTATCTTGTTGAAAGGTAGACACAAATCTGAACAGTAGTTTTTGCAAAGTGCTTGCAAAGACATGATCGACTGCAGAATACCACTCACTCCATAGAGAATTATTAGCCATAACCTACATTGATTGAGCTAAGGAGAAAGTGAGAGCTTACTGTCATTCTTTTGCATATCTACTTAATCTATTGTGTAGCTAGCTAACTCACTATGAAGAGTTTATCTCATCTGGGACAAGCTAGGCATGAATAGATAACAAGACATTCCTAGTGTATTTTGGCAAAGGATATTCTCCAATTTCATGCTGTTCATAATCTGCTAAATTAGTAAACTGTACTTCTCAAGATACAGTTTCATAGTGTTGCAGAAATTAAGGCCACAAGAGACTATTAGATCATTTGATCTGGACTTCTGCATGCTATAGATCATAAAATTTCATCGAAATACTTCCTACAAGTCCAAGCACTTTGTAATCGCCAAAATACTGGATCTTCAAATCAGGTTATGTGCCTCAAAAATGCAGAGCAGCTTAATGTGCCACCATTGAATATAGTGTGATATTCCCAGTCATCCCAGTAGTCAGGCTTTGATCCCTGACCTTGACATGGAAGAGAGGGGAAACAACACTTACAAAGAGTGCAAAATCAGACCCCTGCCTGACCTGTACGCATAAATACAGTAATCATGGTGGTTTGAGCATGTGAACGAGATGCACCAAGCAAGAGCTTAGAAGGATTTTCTGTGCTGTCTAGGAGCAATAGTACATCTTTGTCAGGCCTGCATATGTTTCTGCTTATGACCAGTGTATGTAACACTTCAAATGGAAAAGTCCGAGCAGCTAAGCATGAGGTGCCATTACTTTTAATAACCAGATACTTCAGGGGTTCAGAATATAGCACTGACCACATATAAGTAATCCCAGTCTTCCCAGGGCCCTGAAGGAGACGAGCAGCTGTGAGGGCTGAGTTTGCCAACTCCAAGGCTGGCAGCCAGGACCTTCTTTTCACACAAGCCCAAGCTGAAGTATTATTCCCAATTGCTAATAAAAATGTACTTTTTTGAGAGAGTTCTGATGATGAAAGACTTATAGCCATGGAAGTCCATATTTTCCCCAAGAGGTAACTGGAATGGTCAATCATTCTTTCTCCTAGAAAATGGCATCTTATTTCAAGACTGAGCTTATCTAACTGCAGGTAGACCTTGAGAGGGTCTTGCAAACAGCATAGAAGGACCCCACACTGTGAAGTGCCTTACTTAAATACAGGTGTATATACTTATATGCTGTAACCAAACTACCTCTCATTTTTCTCTATGATAAAATAAATACCAGTCATCTCTCTACTGGAAATCCCTCTGCATTTGTACATCCAGAGATCACACTGAGGAAGTAGTTACACCTGAAATCCAAAGACCTTTTAGAGTTACTGTTTTTCAAGGCCACTTTGTAAGCACTATCTGTATCTTTGATACTTGTATATGTTATTTTGCACTTAGCTATATTAAAACAAATTCTGTTGCTTTATGGGCATATGGCCGAGCCTTTTAGATGACTCTGTAATAGCACTTTGTACTCATTGTTTGAGACAATAATGATCTTTCTTCCATCTCATTTTTTACAATAAAAAAATTATAACATAAGAAGTGTGGATAAAATTTAATAAGTTACTTTTGTTACCTTCTGTTAGCTATAGAATGTGCTGCATTAAGGAAGTAAACATCCATTTTTAAATATGATTTTGTTGAAACTCTAAAAAACAGTCACAGTGAATGTCCAGATCAAGTCTTCAGTTAAAAATTATATGAGATAAAAAGATTGATTGTCAAGTCCATATATGTTGGTTTTATTTTTACAGGTATCCTGGATCAGCATGATTTTATTTTCATTCCTTATCAGAAAGAGGCAGGGATAGTTTAGTATTTCAAAACCAGCAATTTGTGGTACTCTTTCACCTAGTTTTAAGTTGCTTTCAGGTAAAAAAGGTATCATTCTCTCTTGATATCAATAAAAAATATATTTAAAAAGTGAAATTTCCTGAAAGTATGATATTCCTCTGTATGTGTAAGATATGATGCTGCCATACACAGTGTCCAGATTTGTGTTATTGTAGCCAACCTTTTTTCCTCACCCCGTCTCCTGATTATTCTTGTTTAGATCTTAGTTCTGCCACTTGATCCATCAGGGTGAATTTGAGGACATTATCAAAGTATTTTGGCATGAGAGACATAAAACTGACAAAAATGAAAGGAGAATTAAATCTACGTTATGCTGTAATGGCACGTATTTCCGTTATGAAAATTTTCTGAAAAACATAACCAAGCTGTAGGGTTCTACAAATATTACTCTAAATATAAGAGAATATAATGGAAAATTCTGTTCCTTTTTAAGGGCTTCTTTGACAATAGTTTGGGGTTTGAAAGCAGGGATGTTGTTTCCTAATGGTCTGTACCATGATATAAAAGAAAAAAAAGGGAGAAAAAAACTGTGTGATCATTTTAAGTTTATTTCTATAGGACTTCTTCTATATTCTTTAATTATTCATCGTGAAATCCTCTGAGTAAATGGATTTTGAAGAGGCATGATAGGGATGATCCATAAAGCGCAAGAGAAAGGGAACTATATATGCCAAGCAGGGAATATTTAAACATTTCATTTCTATGCATGACTTAAAATACAAAGAACAAAGCATGATAAGTTAAAAAAATTAAAATGACAATATATACTGTTGTTGCGAGAACAGTACAGTGGTGTAGCCTTGCATTTGCTATTTACCTTGCAAAATTTATGTTGGTAAAAGTTCATAAACTGGATGCAATTCTTAAGAGACTACATATCCCTAGCTGAGAGCCACATGTACTTTTTTAGGCCATTTATTTGATATTTTTGTTACTCTACCTTTTTCTGTAACTCAAAATTAATTTTTGGTTAATTCTCAAACCTAGAGTTTCAATAAGGCTTTTCATTCCCAGGGATAATAAATACTGATCCAGCCACCCAGTCCCTAATGGCTATGTAAGGAAAGTAGTATTGTTATTTTGCAGTGTTATTCATTGTAAAACTTAGTCAGAGGAATTAAAGAACTGCTCCCATCAAGCAGCTCTTTGCCAGCCTGAGAATAAAACTCATGATTTTCCCAATTCCACTTGCTTTGAAACAAATCTTTAATGCAAAGAGTCCCCAAAATTTTGGCGTTCCTGCCACAGCATTTCATAAGGGAAACTGGGGAGAAAGGAGGGGAAAGGTGAATCTATTGTAAAACAGAAAGCATGGCAAGCATGGCATCCAAACTAGGGAAAAAACTTTTCAATACTGGAATGAATTTGCTCTCTGTGTCAAGTGTGAATGGTGCCTGCATTGTGCAGTTTTGTTGTCCACTCTCCTGAGCAGATGGAGCTTGCAGTTGTATGTCACTTGTTTATTACATCCTCTTAAGATTAGTAGCTGTGTGGCCAGATGGGTCTGGGAGCACAGCTGTGGATACAAGGAAATAAATGAAACCTGTCTGATGCTGCCATGCCCTTTTGTCAGATACTGACGTGTTGCAACTGCAACAAAGCAAAAATCACTTTCCTTTAATAGTGAATTAGATGTACTTTTTTTTAATCAAATCGTATGAAATCAAGAGGATGAAGTTCAGAGGAGTATATAATTCTAAGAGGAAAATGTAGTTGAAATCTGTAGTCAACAGCCTCGGCAGATTTCCAGAAGCAATTTTAATGGGGTAAAACAAATTTAAAGTACATCTCAATTAATCATCCATATAAAATGTAAGGCAGAGGTTTCTATAGGACAAAGAATATGCCCCTATAGAACATACACCAACTAGGCAGTAGTATTTCAAAATTTATTAGATGGCATATGTTGAATTATTGATCCAACATTCTGATAAACTATATAATACATTCATGTAAATGCAAATGAAATGCTGTTCTATAGAAGAATGCCAGATTATGGGCTGACTTTAAAAAATGAAATACATAGTTTTAACTCCTTCATGGCAGTGTACACAAAAAGCTGGTCTCCTAGAGATGCTGCATAGGATTCATCCTACAGTGTGCACCAGAGATATGCTCCCTTTCTAGTCTAAGGCAAGAAATGGGCATTTTGGGGAAGAATTCGCCTGACCTCTCATAGAGGACACTGGATCTTACACCAGAGGGTCAGATTCTGTCCTTGGATGGTAACCAGTTTCTTACTGTCTGGGTGAGGTGTAGGCATCTCCTTTCAATCCCACTGGGACAGAGTTAGGTTTGATGTGGAGTGATGCTATGGGTGGCTACAAGCTCTTCAGAAAGGACAGGCAGGGTAGGAGAGGTGGAGGGGTGGCTCTGTATGTTAGAGAGTCTCCTGACTCTGTAGAACTCAAGGTCAGTAATGAATAAGGTTGAGTGCCTGTGGATCAGAATCAGCCAACAATGCTGACATCCTGATGAGAGTCTGTTACAGACCACCCAACCAGGATGAGGAAGGGGATGAATTATTCTACAGGCAGCTGGTGGATGTCTCAAAATCGCCAGCCCTTGTTCTTGTGGGTTACTTTAATCTGCCAGATAACTGGTGGGAGCTCAACACAGCAGAGAAGAGGCAGTCTAGGAGATTTCTAAAGTGTATAGAGGATAATTTCCTGCTTCAGCTGGTAAATGAACGTACCAGGGTGGGGCCCTGCTAGACCTGCTATTTACAAACAGAGAGAGGCTGGTGGATGATTTAGTGGTCTGAGACAGTGTGGGACATAGCAACCATGAAATAATAAGAGTTCTCAATACTAAGAGATGCAAGGAGGTCCATCAATAAAACCTGTACACTGGACTTCCAGAGGGCAGATTTCAGCCTATTTCAGAGGATGATGAGCCAGAGCATGTCCTGGGAAACAACCCTTGAAAACATGGGGGTACGGTAGGGATGGATGTGCTTCACAAAGGAAGTCTTGAATGTGCAGGAACAGGCTGTCCCAGTATGCTGAAAGGCAAGCCAGCAGGGAAGACAACCAGCCTGGTTGAACAGGGAGATTCTCAAAGAAATTAGGGAAAAGAAGAGAGCTTACCAACTGTGGAAAAAAGAGTTGGCTACTCATGAAGAATTTAGGAATACAGTTAGGTTATGTAGGAAGAAAATTAGGCAAAAGTGCAATTTGAAATCAATTTAGCTACTTCTGTTAGGGATAACAAAAACATTATTTGTTGGACTTGGAGGGGAACATAGTTACCAGAGATGAGGAGAAGGCTAAGATACTTAACACCTACTTTACCTCAGTTTTCACCAGCGAAACAGGTGGGCCTCTGGACAACTAGCCTCCTGAGCTTCTAGACAGAGACAGGGAGCTGAATGGCCCCCCTATATTCCAGGAGGAAATAGTGACTTACTGAGCCACTTGGATCCCCACAAGTCTATGGGGCCAGATGGATCCACCTCAGGGTGATGAGGGAGCTGGCGGTAGAGCTTGCCAAGTGGCTTGCCATCATCTACCAACAGTCCTGGCTCTTTGGGGAGGTGCCAGAAGATTGGAGGTTGGCTAATGTCACACCAATCCACAAAAAAGGGCTGCAAGGAGGACCTAGGCAACTACAGGCCTGTCAGCCTGACCTCGGTGCTGGCAGGGTTATGGAGCAGATCATCCTGAGTGCAATCACACAGCACCTTCAGGATGGACAAGGGATCAGACACAGCCAGCATGGGTTTAGGAGGGGCTGGTCCTGTCTGACCAACCTGATCTCCTTTTGTAATCAGGTAACCCACCTGGTAGGTGAGGGGAAGGCTGTGGATGTGGTCTATCTGGACTTCAGCAAGGCCTTTGACACTGTCTCCCATAATATACTCCTGGAAAAGCTGGCAGGGGTTAAGAACTGCTGGGTTAAGAACTGGTTGGAGGGCCTGGCCCAGAGA
Source organism: Pithys albifrons albifrons (assembly GCF_047495875.1). Lineage (NCBI taxonomy): Eukaryota > Metazoa > Chordata > Aves > Passeriformes > Thamnophilidae > Pithys > Pithys albifrons. The sequence continues at coordinate 53,115,257 of NC_092461.1, forward strand.
GTGCTGAGGCTGCATCCACTTGGCAGCCAATCACTAGTGGTGTCCCCCAGGGATCAGTGCTGGGACCGGTTTTGTTGAACATCTTTATTGATGACTTAGATGAGGAGATTGAATCCATCATTAGCAAATTTGCTGATGACACCAAGTTGGGAGGGAGTGTCAACCTGCTGGAAGGCAGGAGGGCTCTGCAGAGGGACCTGGATAGGCTGGAGAGATGGGCTGATTCCAGTGGGATGAAGTTCAATAGGGCCAAGCGCCAGGTCCTGCACTTTGGCCACAATAACCCCATGCAGGGCTACGGGCTGGGGACAGAGTGGCTGGAGAGCGGCCAGGCAGAAAGGGACCTGGGGGTTTGGATTGACAGGAGGCTGAACATGAGCCAGCAGTGTGCCCAGGTGGTCAAGAAGACCAGTGGGATCCTGGCCTGGATCAGGAATAGTGTGGGAAGCAGGACGAGGGAAGTAATCCTTCCCCTGTACTCAGCGTTGGTGAGGCCACACCTTGAGTATTGTGTTCAGTTCTGGGCCCCTCAGTTCAGGAAAGATATTGAGGTGCTGGAGCAGATCCAGAGAAGAGCAATGAGGCTGGTGAATTTGAGCACAAGTCCTACGACGAGAGGCTGAGGGAGCTGGGTTTGTTTCGTGTGGAGAAGAGGAGGCTCAGGGGTGACCTTATCACTCTATATACAACTGCCTGAAAGGAGGTTGTAGCCAGGTGGGGTTTGGTCTCTTCTCTCAGGCAACCAACAGTAGGACAAGAGGACAGGGGCTTGAGCTGTGCCAGGGGAGGTTTAGGTTGGATATTAGAAAGACATTCTTTACAGAGAGAGTGGTCAGGCATTGGAATGGGCTGCCCAGAGAGGTGGTGAATTCTCTGTCTCTGGAGGTTTTTAAGATGAGACTGGATGTGGGACTTCATGCCATGATCTAGTAATCACAGTGGTGTTGGACCAAGGGTTGGACTTGATCATCTCGGAGGTCTCTTCCAACCCAGTTCATTCTATGATTCTATGATCTTCTGTACCAATTTAGATTAGTTGTTATAAAGTCACTGAACTGTTTTTCTTCTCTCCTTTTAAGTGTCCAGTGGGATTGTTCTGGTGTAGTTGTTTTGTACCTTAACATGAAGCTGAGATATGGAATGGAGGTTGTTGATTCTTTTTGTAGAGGGAAAATGAGTTCTGGAGGTACAAACTAAGATGTTCCTTTGGAGAATCTCAGTGCACAATTTTAAAAATAAATCATGATGATAAGGAAAATCTGAACTAGTGTAAAGTGTGCTGTGCCTTACAGAAAAATAAAAACTTAAAAATTTGAAATAATGTTACTTTGAATGTAGTGTTACAAAGAAGATGATCATACTATGTTTTATTATATGAGATCTAAAGCCAGAGCTTAACAAAGTCCAGCCTTAAAGATGATAGGCAATCACTTAACAAGTATGACGTGTAGTACAAAAACATTTTTCTGCTTCTAAAAGCTGCTATAAATCATGTATACTCTGGAAGACTCTTTTATGTTAATTAAGGAAGATGCAGCAAGTTGCAATATTTTATGGGAAGACAGGCAAGCACAAGTGCAAATTGTTGTGCTTTTTGCCTTATTGCTGCAAAGAGGAAGGAAGAAAAGTTTCATCCAGTTCTGAAGGATTTTGTAGCTCCATATTGTAATGTATGCCAGGAGGCTGGGAGGTAGAGGTAGCAATTTTCATTGACTTCCACCATACTGTGTTTGCTTCATTAAAAAATTACAAATTTGTTGGCAAAAAGCAGTAACATATTGCTAGAAAACATCAAAATTCACAGTGTAAATTCATAACTTAAATTTGTGTTCAAAACTGTGGTTTATGAATTCTGTCTTTTAAAAAAGAAGGAATAGCATAATAAAAGTATGTAAAGCTCCTATTTCTGCATCAGACTAAGGATTTTAAAGCCGAATACCCTTTTTCTGGTAATATATATGACTCACCAAAATCTTTATTAAGTGAATGGATTTTACAATATTTGAAATGATAATCAAAAAAAGAAATCATTAAAGCAACAATACCTTACACAGTTATATGTCTTGTGTTATTTTGATGTGCATTATAGAAGGGAAATAATATTTATTCCTGGTTAATCTGAAAATATGGTATTACTTCTAACAGGTTTTGTTTATGTTTTTCTTTTATTTCTACAGGAAGTTGCCCTTGTCCTTGCAGCTATACTGGTATTTTTGTTGGCTTTCTATGCTTTCTTTTATCTTAACATTTCCACTGAAGTTGACCTTGATCTGGATCCGGATGGAAACTAGCAGATGCAGTGAGTCTATCACCAAGATTTCTTCAGCTTCAACAAAACTTCATTGGAACACACAGTCCCTTCACTGTGAGACAGTAAACGATGCCATTTCTTGCAGTCCAAATTCATAAGAAAGTTTTGCAATACGTCACTCATTTTTACATTCCAGATCTTCAAAATAAGAACACTTATGCCTGGCCAAGTGTATTTGATTAACACCAAGACCAGGAGCAACAGTACAATAAATGAAGTTTATTGTTTACATTATTTTTTCTCAGGCTGAGAACTTTGATGTCAAAAGACAGGTGCTATTATTATCATAGGTATTGATGCTGACTTCAGAGAAGGAGTGTCTGCCTTGACCAAACTTAGGAATCAAAGCTTCCTAATAACCAAATTAGTTTCCTTTTCCAAAAGAAAACAAAAATACCAAATAAAAAGCCTTTTCTTCCTTTGTATTTAAAATATATCAAAAGCCCCTCATCCTTTCTCTCCCTTTTAATCTTTCTTGGGCATGTGTGCACACGCATGAAAATGGAAGAAATTGTAGAGAAAAAATACCTTTTTAGAAGCAGTCTGTCACTTTCTATATGGACTTAATTTTATGTCATCCCAGATTCTGTGTGCCCATATATCTGCAGTAATCTTTTTCATTCTTTTGCCAACTGTTCAGCACACATGTGTTCTGTTAGAAATGGCACCTGGATGACAGAAGCTCTAACATTCACATATGCTTCTGAAACACAGTTCTTTTGCCTCCTGTGCTGTGTGAACTAGTGTAAATAGAAAGTTGAGTTGATGTTGGTTTTAATTAGTGTATTGCTCTATTATTAATATAAAGTCAAAATTGTATTTTAATTATACTCTTCCTGATCGTTCTGGTATCAACTTGCTCTACCTGTTAGGGGCATGTTGTAAAAAAATGTTCCTTTTCGGCTGTACAATCATTTTAATCATCAAACTAATGTGAGAAGTTGCAAGTAATAAGAAACCACTTTGGTTTTCAGGTGTAGTAGTAATTGGGTAAATCTTAGCTCCATGACATGCTTCAGTTCTTGCAAAGTACCTTTCTAAATATGCACTGTAGATAACATTTATGATCCCTTTGATAGCCACAAGTCACTGGAAGAAATTGGTATGCCAGAGCAGCTGCTGGGAGCTTTACAATTCTGGCTTTATCCTGTTCTGCTTTGAGTTTGGCATATAACTGAGCTTGTGGAGTAGAAGTTCAGGTTTGATCCCTTTAAACATGTGGTCACTTATTCCCTAGTTCAGATTCAGTTTGATATCAAGAAAAGCATAGAGACATTGGTGCTGAATGTGGCAAGGAGGTTAGGAAGACTGACTTCCAGAAAAGTTGTCATAATTCAGAAGTTTTATTAGCAAACTAGCTTGGCTTTACCTTTGATGCCGGTTTAAGGGCTGAATGTTAGGTTTAATTGCAACTGAGATACTTACTGTCTTGTTCCAGAGATGCCTGACTAAGATTTCTTAGAGTGATTTTGAAGACAAAGGAGTACAAATCACAGCAAATACTGTAATGGAAAATATATTTCTTTTACATTGACACAGTTCCATTATTACCACTTAAGAAACTTAGATCAATACAGTTAATTTTTAAACCATACAATAATTGTGACCATATACATTATAAGTCTCTAAGGATCCACTTCTTATCTGTCATACTCCTCATTTACTTTATGCAATGCAAAACATCTCTAAAAATTCAGAGTACAACAGTCTTCCAAGAAGAATATGAAAGAGAAACATGTATGCAAATATTTCTCATTTTCTAATTATGTTACAGATTCAAAATCCTAACATGTGCATGCCTATGACTTATAGTCTGCTACTATTTGCACACATGACCATGTGCATAGTGACATGTTGAATTTTTGGTGAAACATTATCTGACCCATGGCCCAACTTTCAGTGGAGGGAAAATCATATCACTAGCTGTCACCTTGGATGTGAAATGCCTCTTTCACTTCACCAGTGCTTCACCACATGTCACAGAAGCTGCAGACCTCTCCTGTTTCTTTGCATAAGCAACAATCTTGTTCTATGAGATGCTGGAAGGATTGCTTTCTTAATGTCCACATATAGCTCTCTGAGTGCTGTATGTGTGGCCTGAGAAAGATGTGTAGTTACTCACTTCACGCAGGTTGTCTCATAACCTGCTCTCTGAATCAGTTATGTTAAAAAGCAAGCAATTCTTACTGTCAAATTTATGAACATGAAATCCCTAGAACAGGAAGATTGCATTTCCCATAATTGTGAATCAGACAAAATCTGAAGCATGTGTGTGTGTGTATATATATATATATATATATATATATATAATTCAGGCAAGCTTCCCTGATGTGTGGCTTAATGAGTCTGTATTGTCCACAAGGGTGATAGTTTGCAGGTTCTTGGTTTTGTTTAGATTTGAAAGATTCTATGAAAGATCATAGAATCATGGAATCATAGGATGGTTTGGGTTGGAAGGGACCTCAAAAACCATCCAGTTCCGACTCCCTTGCCATGGGCAGGGATATCTTTCACTACTAGACCAGGTTGCTCTAAGCCCCATTCAACCTGGCCTTAAACACCTCCAGGGATGGGGCATCCACAACTTCTGTGGGCAATCTATGCCAGTGCCTCACCACCCTCAGAATAAAGAACTTTTTTTTAATGTCTAATCTAAACCTACACTCTTTTCATTTGAATTGGTTCCCTCTTGTACTGCCAATACATGCTCTTGTAAAAAGTCCCTCTCCATCTTTCTTGTAGGCTCCCTTCACATACTGGAAGGTTATTCTCATGTAACAGGAACATTTGTTCTTGCTTAGATAAACTGGAGAGACTTCTGTTCAGTGTACATACAAGTACATGGTAAATATTGCAGCAAATACATTTTTTCTCTTTCAGTGCAATAGCTTCTAATGGGACATGTGGCTTAATTTACTCTTAATTATGTCTGAGATTGAAATATGCCTCTTGGGTTTTGAATCATCTATCTTTGTATGAGTTACTCAGTGTCTATTTTATGAATAAATGATTTTTTACTATTTTGGTTCTCTTATCAATGTTGAATGCACTGAATTACATATATACATTTGAAATAACATTAAAAAAATCTAAACAGCATGATGTTCAAAAGTGAGCAGTGATACCAGTTTTAGGATATTTGGATTATTTTAGGCATTTCTAACCCCTAAACTCATATTAAAACTAAACGTGGCCTATGAATACTTAATGAAGAGGGCTTTCGTTGGCATCCTACTCAATACCCACAGAGAAAGTCTCTTTCTGCAGACAGTTTATCCATGTAGCTCTATCACTTCAGACAAACTGACTTTATTATAAAAGTATTATATGCTTGTTTCAGAGAAAGTTTGCTGATCAAATAATTTAAACAGCAAACATGGCTTAATGGGGCAGGCTTTTTCAAGGATATTCACCTCTAGGGAAAGGGTAGACATCAGTAGTGTTGTCCTCTGCTTGTGGAGTAAACTAAATTTCTTTCCAGCAGAAGTTGTGGAGGAGATGCCTATATTGAGTCCTTGTGCTGTGGGTGGGAGCAGATGCCCTGTCTGGAAGAGTCTCGGGTTAGGAAGGCACAACAGTCTTCTAGCAGTGATTTTGTTCAGCAAATCTTTCCTCGGTGGTTTTCCTATTTTCTTGGATCCTACTAAAGCAGAAGCAGCATCTAGATCGTTTCAGGGCAGAAGCTTCAGTATAGTAGTTTTACTAGTGCTTCTAGCGAATGTAGCAAAGGAAAGGCTTTAGCTCTACTACCTAGAGTTCATAAATATATTTTACTGGAAGCTTAGGAGTCATGTTAGGCATTTCCCTAGTAGATCCTAGAGATACATTTTAACTTTTCTTGAGGAATCCTTTGGTTAAAGTTCACTGTTGCACATCATATAGACATCATGTAATTCAGGATCTGTCATAGCTCCTTCCATGCATCAGATCAGCTGTAACAGAGACAACTTGTAGACTGTGAGATTATGCCAGAACACAGAACTGCAGATAGCCACAACACAAACAGACTCATCTGCGTTCACTTAGGTGTCCTCTAGAGCATTTGATCTAAAAGTTGTTTGAAAACAGTTTTTAAACAATGCTTCTAAACCATGCTAAAGGAAAATAGAGTGAAAGCCCTACAAAACTGCTCATACAATTGCCATGAAAATTGCTACCATGAAAGAGGCTTATCTGCTGAGTAAGAGCCAGGTTTTGAATGTCGCCCTTTCAAGAAGGAAAATGTTGCTAGCAGCTCCCGGTAGAGTGCTGAGTGATACAGGTTTGTGCCTGTCAGGCACAACTGAGCCAGTTGGTGAAGGCCAAAATGTGTTCAGGGCAGTTCTCTGTAAAGGACTGAACCTGAAAAGCAGAGTAGGCAAGTTAGGGTGCCAACAAACAGGATACTACAGCTCTTGATTGCATTTCAAGTTTTACTTACAGTAGCATAATAATTAGTGGTGCTTATGACTAAGAAAGTAACAATATGGCACATTACTAAGACAGAAATATACTGGAACTGCTTCTTGAAAGATTTTATAATGGATTATGCCTGTACCCTGGGGAATGAAGCCATGAGATGAATAAACTGGCAAAGATTGTCTGTGATGTTATGCTTACAATATTTTTCCCTGAGAGCTGATGGAGATATTTTGCAGTACTTTTCCCCATCATGCTCTTAGTTTTCTGTAATGCATTTTTGTAGGTGTATTTCTACACATTTTCAAGAGTCAAGAAATATTTTGTTTGTAGCTCATCAATTCACTTAATTGACAGAATCCTCTACTCATCCTTTTATTCCCTCTTAATCACAATCAAATTGGTGGGGAGACAGCCAAAATGTTAGGTACCAGTGTCTCTCAAGCAGATGTCACACCACTATTTTTTAGCTTGTTTAAATGAATAAACATGTTAAACTGTGAAGTATTACATTTTAGATTTTTTCATTAAAAAAAATGGGACAATCTGTTTACTGTCCTTAATTGAGACAACAATCCTGGCGGTTGCCAGTTTTGGCAGTTGTAATGATGAACTATAAATATTGGGACAAATTAACTAACTGATGATTGTGGAAGATAGTTCAAGTACAATTCTCATTCTGAATGAATAATTTTTTCAGTGCTATATTTTTTCTAACTTCCATAATTGTTATACTGGTTTTGTATGTTAAAACCACAAATAAATACCTGACTAGTCAGTGAATGGGCTTGACTGTTGTCTTATGCTTGATAACTGAAAACAGCAGATAAAACCTGGCCACCCTGGACCACAGTTCATGTTTTGCCCAAATTTTCTCAGGCAAGTGTGTCTGCAGGTCAGTTATAAATGTGAGCTACAAAGAGCTTCATTTTGCTGAACCATGGAAAAACTAAGCAACATACAGATCTTCAGTTTGCCATTTTATGAAGAGGTTGCAGGAATTTAAAAGAGCGCAGCCACACAAGGTGACTATGGAATTCGGAGTTTGATAACTATCTGGTATCATATGCCTATCTCAGTTCCTCCAGACACAAGAGTGTGAGAAAATCAAAGTAAAATGGCCAATTCTTGCAGGAGACAACCACCTCACAACTCACCATGTGCTAATTCTGATACCAAATCAGACCCACCACAACTTCTTATTTTTCATAGGACACTAAAAGGGCGAGGAGGAGATAAAGTTGTCTGGAGCAAAGCAGCTTTTCTTTGGATCAATGGTTCATTTATTTAAGTAAGAAATAAACAGGATTTGGAGGATTTACACAAAGCATAAGTCAGGCTAATTGCTGCTGCCTTCATGTATAAAAAAAGTCACATTATTCCAAGCTAGAATAGCTTTGTGTGTCTGTTAGAGTTAAATATAAATGTACTGATAGTGACAATGTCTGCATTTCTCTAGAGGCACCTTCTTCTCTCATACTATCAGCAAAGAGGAGGGACATGGAGGGAAATGGCAGGGGAGGCCTTTTGCTGATTCTGCACTCCTGAAGCATCACTCCTGCTCTGTGGGGAACTACTGGTGTTGAGAGTAGGACTGCACTCCTGGACTGCTTTGGAGTGGCTACAAAAAGAACAGAGCAGAGCTTAACTGTGAGTTCCCTATCATCACCGGTGCCTGATTTGTTACAACAAATAAATAGCAGCTGAGACGTTCAGCCTTTTTATTTATTAGGTTCTCAGGGAGGTACCAGAAATATTGCTGTCCTTTTGAAACTCGTTTTTTTGTAGTTGTTTCCCTTAATGTCTGTGCGGCTCCTTTCCAGTCAAAGGCCACACTCATGCCTACTTCTTTTTGGTAGTATCATGCCTACTACATTATCCTTTTGCAAGAAGGGGCTGGGGAGTGACCTGCTGTCTCCCCTGCTTTTGCATGGCTGAAACTGAAGAGGCCTCAAGTAGGTACTACTGTGTAATACCGTAAGACTTGCTCTGGTTTGGCAAGGACAGCAAATTCTGAATTCAGGGCAGCTTAATTTAGCCTTTCCTGCCTGAGGAACCTTTGGAGCAGCAAGCATGGTGAAGGTCGGGGTTTTGCCTACTTCTGTTTTGATTACTTTCTTCTTTCTCATTTAAAAGATGAGCTAAGGTGCTATGCCTGTGTAATTAAAGCATGGCTGTTTTAACAACAGTGTCATGGAGTTTTGCTGCCCTAAAGAGCTGTTCATTCTTAAAAAGCATGTGACCATATTTGTGTTTATCTGTTCATTAATCATAGCCTTTCTTGAGCTGTTTTTCTCAGGCTGTACATTACCTTTGTTCCACTCTATCTCCACTGCTAAACAGAAAAGAGAGTAGAGTGACTTCTTCAGATCATTACCAAAGCAACAAATCACTTTAATTAGGCAGTGTATGGGGGGGACATCTTCCCAGTGCACTATATAGATTTTTATTTTGAAGAGCAACCTGTTCTTGTGAATTATATTTGACAGTCCTTGCCCTTATGGATGAATGCATGTGAGTTCACAGTAAAATAAGTTATAAGAATGATTGTGTGACATGAGAATATGTCTGATTTTTAATTTTTTTTAATAAAATGATCATCAGCTGCTTTTAATTAATACAAAAGTGGCTTTTGTTTGTGGGTGGTATGTTTGGTCCAATGCAGCTTCTCAACTGAAATGTCACAAAATGATAATTGCATCTCCTGGGTTAAGGGTTACCTCAAAATTGGAATTCTCATAATACATATCGCTTTTTCCAAAGACTATGATGCTGAAATTTGGTAAATTTTCCACAGAAATGTATGAAATGTATGGTTATAAAAAGAGCAATAATTTTGAAATTTTTCCTTGTCTACAAGTTCTACTTCTGTATAAGGAAACTTTTAAGTTGGTATCATGATGGAGTGGGAATGCCTGAAGGACAAATGCAAGGAGTTAAATAAATGTTCAGGAGATTGTTCTTATGCATTATTCAACCTCTCATGTACATGCTGCTGTGACTGGGCTATGTCAGAGTTATAGTGTGATGGAGAGGCAACACATCTGAGACAACCTACTTTGCTTGTGATTGTGGCACCCTCAAACCCACAGTGGCAAGTGTTTCTTCTACACTGTATTATTCTCCTATACACAGAAGACATGTCTCTTACTAAATTAATTCCTATCTAGAGAAGAAGATAAATTCTATTTTATATGTCTTCACTGACAGAAGAAAGAAGTGTTCCCCATGAACCAAGGCATTTGGACACAAAAATCATTTCTGCAGCACAGAAGTTGTGCATAGGCATAAAACATGTTCAATTTAGAAGATAATACAAATATAGAAAGGAAGTTTTCATTGATCCACAATTCCTTACAGTACAGATCTTTAGAACAGTTTCCAGAAAGCTAGTATTCCTGCTATTCCACCGCTAGTTTGGGGATTGTCATTGCCAACTCAAAATGAAAAATGATCTTGTATTTCCCAGAACTTAAACAAGAAAATTAAAGCATCTTTGTTAAACGTTGAGTTATTCAGTTGCTTTGAAAGGGTCTACCAGAGGGTATGTACAATAATGTATAACTCAAAGTGATGTAGAATAACAGAAAAAAATTACAACTTACTTTCAGCCTAGCAGCCAACTATGGAGCTGGCCTGGGGACCTTCATCACTTCCTTGCTGCTTCCTTGCAAAGCCTTGAAGAACAGACTTGTCACGTTCACTCATCAACATTTATCTCAGTTACCATCTTAGTTTTTCTGTCCTTTGTAAAGAATTAAAACTTCAGGGTCCTTGGTCTGGAGAAGGCTGTGTTTGATCTTTGCACCTAGATCAGGCCTTCCAGCTGGCTCAAATCAAGGCTCTTCGGCAAATTCCTTCCAGAGAGCTGTAAGCTGTTTGAAAAGAGTCTGTGTACTCTTCCGTCAGCTTAGCAACGAGATAACACAAGTTGAAACTCTGAAAAACTGACACAGCCTCCCTTTGAGAGAGAAGTATTTGCTGAGGTTGTCTGGCAGTGGGGTACTAGATATGTCAAGCACTGTACTAAGGGAGGAGTGAGCCTGGGCAGACAGACCTCAGGATGTCAGCAGGGACTTGATGCAGATGTTCTTCCAGATGTTGCTTCTTATGGACTCCCTTCTCTAATGGCACAAACCCAAGAACACTTATGAGAGGACTCCAGTGCAATCTTTTCAGGGGTAAGAGTCAAGATCATGAGAATTGTGTCTCATGCTAAGGATGATGAAAAGTTATTCAATTCATTAGTAACTCAGTATTATAGAAACTACAAGTGCTAAAATAAACCTTCCTTAGCCTAACAACAAAGGTTCATTTGCAAAGCTTCATAAAAATCTAAGCACATTACAGATAACTAGACAGTTTAATTCTTAAAATGAGGAAATTGATGCAGCTGGATATGAGAGAAAAAAAAAACAAAAAAGCTGTTTCAATAAGACATATGTTAATTCTGTTCCACAGGAACTACAGATGCCCTAGCTCTGGTGGGGTCTGAGGAAGGAGTCATGTACACTAATGATGTCTCCTTTCATCATATGCTAGTAACAGGGTAACACATCTTTCCACCCAGCCAACGAGAATACTTTAATTAAGTAAAACAGGATTACAAAACACCAGGATACCTAACTGCAGCAGTTTAGAAAATTGTAGAAGTAAAGCTCTCAGTTCATTAAATTGTAACTTATATAGATACCCCAGTATTACATGCCTCACAGCCAAATATCAAAAACAGACTCCACCAGTAACATATTCACACTCTGTCAAGTTCTCCTTTGTTTCAAAAGTCTTGAGGAATACAGAGACTGTCACGTGTGTAAGAGATTTTGTATTAAGTTGCTCCTCTCAGAAGGTGTTCCTTGACCTTAGTATGGGCTAAGAGACATGAAGTTGGCAGGCTAATGAAGAGGAAAAAGAGGGTATTCTGTAAAATCTCTACTTTATGCTAGTCTTAATTATTTAGAGGCAGACATCACAGCTGTCCTTGTAGGTGGAAGTGGGATAAAGTACTCTGGGAAAGACACTGTTGTTCCTCTTTAGAAAGCACAGTGAAAAAAGCTCTGGGCCATCTATGCCCAGTGGAGGAATAATCAGTGATGTGGAAGGCTGAATAGATGGCACTAAAATGAGGACAGCAATGAGCAAGCAGAGCAGCACCTTCTTCCAGACCTCAAATCCACAGCAGTGCCATGGCCCAAAGAGGCCACTGCCTCTCCACCCAAATCCCAAGAATCTGGCCTGCTCATTCTGCTTGGGAGCTTGGGAAAAACAAACCTTGTGTGACCCTTCACAGCAATTATGCAGAAGGCCTCTACAAGAATGAAAATTTTACTCACACAGGAGAAAAGAGCTTGAAAAACTGCATAGTTACTCCCACCCACCAGCACCCACTATTTGAGAATTGTATCACTGGCTTTCATCACTCTGAAAAACAAGTTTATTTGACTAATACTGTTATATTCCTAAAGACTTGTATTTTGAATATATGGCAGCTGCATTAAAGAAATAAAAAAGCCCACATGATAGTGGCTTGATTCAGTGCAGCTGGTGCAGATCGCCTTAGCTCATGGAGGTGGGTGCAGTGTTTCTGGCAGGGCAGCTTGTTTTGGAGTCTGTTTGTGGTTATACCCTCGTGATGCGTTTCTCCCAGTGGTGTTGCCTGCTCTGGGAGTTTGGAGTTTCTGCAGAGCCAGTGCAGCTGATGTGCTCCCAGCTGCTGCATCAGCCTTCCAAGCAGTTTTAGTATTGACAGGTCTCTCTGCAGTAGACCTGAGCAAGCAATACCCTGGAGGCAAAAGAAAGCCAGGAATGCACATGAGCAGAAGCCACAGGGGACAAGAGCCTATATACAATAAGTTGTCAGGAGGCTGGTGTTTAAATCCACCTCCAGACAGAAATAAAAGGATTTCAGAGATTGGTTTGGTTTAGGGTTGATTCTCAGCCGATCCTGAATGTACAGTAAACAGCTGTCCACTCCAGAAGTCTCTGGAGAGGAGAAGGCAGTCTGGAGTTGCAGATGTGTGAAAATGCCGCTGAAGGGATGTTGCCCTCCAGGATGTCTGCTCCCTGTCCACAATGGGATCACAGGTGACCTGCAACAACCTGTCCGGTAACACACTGACTCACTTCAAGCCATGGCAATACTGAATTTACTTATGAGTGTGCTCAGATGTGTGGGCCCATGAAGTCTGAAGGACTTGTCTCCAGCTGCTCCCAGGCTAGCCCTTATTTGTTGCCTCTATGGAGAGTGAATACACATGATTATGCATGAATGTTGCATTGAGCAAGGCTTGGTGGTCACATGCATCTAATCATAGAATGGTTTTGGTTGGAAGAGACCTTAAAGATCATCTAGTTCCAACCCACCTGCAGTGCTATTTTTCCAAGCCCCATCCAACCTGGCCTTGAACATTTCTGGGAATGGGGCATCCACAAGCTCTCTGGGCAACCTGTTCCAGTGCCTCAGCACCCTCACAATAAAGAATTTCTTCCTGTTATCAAAACATACCCTTTTTCAGTTTAAAGCCATTACCTCTTCTCCTATCACTAGTGCTATGAATGTTGTACGTTTTCTCTGGCATAATTATATCCTTTTTGTTTATGACTTGTGATTTGGTTTTTTTCTCAATGTTTTTCACTGTATCTCTAACTACCACTGAGATTTTAGCAGAACTTCAAGGGACTGCATCACTTCCTGCCTCCCACATGCATGTGTGTTTTCTTGGGCTGCATTAAATAAGGTGTTTTGCACTCACTATATTCTGCAGCAAGCCAGTATGACAAAATTACAACTTCTAAATAGTGCTGAATTGAAAATATAAGGAATAGAATAAACCTAGACTGTTATTTCCAAAAAATAAATTGAATAGTATACATTAGTCAGTCATGGATTAAAATACTTATTTTAATTATTAAATCACTTAATTATTAAATAATTAATAATTTAAATACTTTTAAGTATTTTTAATCAAATACACTATCCTGAATAATCCAAAATTCAGGATATATCATTAAGATGAAAGCAATATATTGGGATGAAAATAAGCATCTTAAAAAGTGGTTCACTTCACTCACTGCATGATGCCAACAGGCTTCATCCTAAAATCTTCTCAGGATGTGTTTCACAGTTATTGGGAAGCTGCAGTGCTAGTACATCACAGCCAGGTTTTTTCATCCTCCAGTATGGTGTTGGGAGTGCTGCACAGCTTAAGATTTTGCGATTAGGATGAGGCAAAACTCAAAAACCTAATAATTACAAACACCCTGTAGGACTTTTCTCCAAAGCAAAGGGGTTTTAGCTGTGTTTTTCCTACAAACCTGATTTCAAATAATTTCCCTTTCATTATTACTTAGTTATAGTACTTCTCCTGATCCTAATCGATCATACAGGACTGGCATTACCTGTGTTTAAGCAGAGGATGTGATTCATTCCAGAGGTGGCTGCATTTCAATAACTGGGTGAAATGATCCCACTGCATCATTTTGCACAGTTTGTGGAATTATTTCAGGGAAACATGCTATTTAAATGTAGATTATTTTACTATTATCATCATTATTATTATTATGAACATTGTCATCAACTAATAGAAGTGAATAATAAGAATTTATGTATCCATTAAGAATAGAAAGAAGGACACAGGAATACAGCAGAGGTGTTTGTCTACCTATTGCTTAATGTCAATAGACTCATAGTTTACTATCAGCCTTGTATTTTTTGCCGTAACTCAGGTGGTAGTAAATGTAATGAAAACAGTTCAGAGGTATTTGTCTGTATTCAGTAAACAGGTTGTTTTAAGCAGATTTGAATATGAATTTCACATTATGTCTTCATTTTCCTGTCAGACTTTATTATTCCTTTGTAGGACATTGGTACACTGACTGTGTGTAGCACTCAGAGAAATGGTTTACAGGTGCATCTCACCAGTTGCTCATGGAGATGAGATTCGTATCATTAAAAGAATGGGTATAAAATGTTCTATTTGGAAATGAATTACCTGATTATCTAAATGTAGTGCATACAGTTATTTCCTAATAAAATCTGTGTCACTGTAAATATAGTTTGTTCTCCAATGACGGAAAAATCTTTCCTTTGCACCTTTGAAACTTGCTGGCCATTGTCAGAAAAATATTTAGAGGTTCCCAAATACAGATCCCAGGATTTAAGAGGATTCAAGACCAACGAAGGTTTAACCTGTCACAACACTCTACTACTGGTGTATGCATTTTGTCAGTCCCTGATCTTTAACTGGGTGCCCAGGGTCCATGAACAGCACATGGAGGTGCCAGAGGGTGGAGCATGCTTGATCACAGGACGTGGAAATGTAGAAGTCAGGAGCCTGTCTGAAATTCTATGCCCTTCCCCATTTTGGAATGGCCTTTTAACAGGCTTTTCAGTTTCAGTGCCATCAAGAAGACTTGTTCCTTTCCCAACCATCTGAATGCTCTCTTGATGGTAGTAGGCGCCACCTCTGTCAAAGGCGGAGTAGCTGTCATCTCTAAATCACAGTCCTCATTGAAATTACTGTTCCTTTTCTGTGAAAAGGGATGAGATCTCACACCAACTTCCAGGGAGATGAAGTCTCCTGACTAGAGTATATCAAAGGAGGAATAAGCTCTGACTGGACAGTGAGACGTTGAGCTGTATCTCTCATACCCCATTCAAATACTGTAGTAGCTTAGACAAGAGGAGGACTCCAGCAACCATATCTCAAAAGAAATAGATAGCTGCCATTGTGTTTTGTGAAAAATCCAATTGGTAGGAATTTTCAAAGTGTTCAAACCAGCCCTGGGGGAAAATAAACAGAGGAATATATTTTTGTGTCCCAACTAAGCTGGTGTCTGAACTGAATGTTGGAAAACTTGATGTTTCTTAAGACTGAAGAGCTCTTGGGTATGAACAGAATTCAAGTTGTGTGGGAACCTTTTGTACTGGCAGCTAAACTCAGAGTTTGGAAACCTCCTGAAGCAGACAACAGAGTCTCTGTTCTGGATGTAAGCACATAAATTCCACCTCTGTCAGGGTTTAAACACCTAGCTAGGTCCTTTTCTGAGTACAAAGCCATGACAAGATCTATGGCCACCCTTCCATGTGGACTTATTACACAACTCAAGAAACTTTTAAACCTTAACTTATGCTTGGTGTATATTGAACAACGTGCTGGTTTTGGCTGGAGTAATTTTCTTCACAGTGGCTAGTATGGGGCCATGTTTTGGATTTGTGCTGAATAGTGTTGATAATAGAGATGTTTTTGTTATTGTTATTGCGGAGCAGTGCTTACACTGAACCAAGGCCCTTTCTGTTTTTCACACTGCCATGCTGACAAGAACATTGGGGGTGCATGGGAGGCTGGAGGGACACAGCCAAGACAGGTGACCCCAACTGACCAAGGGACATTCCATACTATATGACATCATGCTCATTATATAAAGTGAGGAGAAGAAGGAGGAAGCGGGGGACATTTGGAGTGGGGCTGTTTGTCTTCCCAAGTGACTGTTACATGTGATGGGGCCCTGCTCTCCTGGAGTTGGCTGAACACCTGCCTGACCATGGGAAGAAGTGAATTAATTCCTTGCTTTGATTTGATTTACTTGTGTGTGCAGCTTTTGCTTTCCCTGGTAAACCGTCTTTATTTCAACCCACGGGTTTTCTAGCATTTACCCTTCCAATTCTCTCCCCCATCCCACTAGTGGGGAGTTAGCAAGTGACTGCATGGACTTTGATTGCTGGCTGGGGTTAAACCACAACAAACAGTATTTTTATCCTGAGTTTTCCTTCCACCGTTTCTTGCTAAACTAGCATGCAGTGGACATGAAAAAGCATAATGGGTTTCTATAACAACACTGCGAAATAATAAATACCACAAAGCAACTCTGCAATCTCCAAATGATGTAAATGGTTTTTTTCATTTAATTACTATCCATATTTGTGTCCAGCTTCAGAATAATACAGCTGCAAAAGTAATTAATTAATATAGGAATGCAGTTTAATAACAGCACAAGGGTCTGTGTTCATTGGTTGGTTACGGGCACTAGCTAGCATGCTGATAACAGGTTGTTGCCATTGTTGCCACCTCATTAGAAAATTAGCATTTAATTAACTTAGGAAGATATGGAACATTTTTGATATGGGAAATATTTGTACACATTGTCTGTTGGAATTAAAAGCTCCCATCCAGCGAAAAGCACAGCAGCCTCTACAGCTGGTGACTGTTGGCCCACAGAAACTAAATAGACTTGCTGCTCTGTGCAGCTGCAGCCGCTGCCTTTGATTTGGAGGGGAAAGGAAGCTGTGAGACGCAGTCTAATCTGAGGCATCAGCTGAAAGGAATGATCCAACCGTCACATCAGGACCCGCCTTGCAGGCACTGTAGCGAGTCCCCAGAAGTATTAATGCGTGGACAGTGCCAGCCTCTGAACTGTCAAGTAAAAGTTTTGAAGGAAAGATGGCTCTCCATTAATCTGGGCTTGATGCAGCTTCCGCTGAAGCCAGTGGGAATCTTTCCACTGATCTCATTTGGCTTTGGATGAACCTGCTCGGATTTCCTGGCCTGAAAGCCCTAGTGCTGACTTGAACCAGGTGCAGAGAGAGGCAGGTCAAGCTGCACAAAGGTTAACCACTGCTGGTCTTGGGGGTTAGAGGGTGGGGAAGAGAAGGGAATGGATTTTCTTGTTATTGCTTTGTCGCTGTTAACACTGGCTGAAAGGTTTTTTATATTCTTGTGGATTAAAAGATGCTCTTTAAACTGCAATGTTGAAAACCTGCCTTAAAACCTTCTGCTAGCAAAACACAAAAACATCCCTAGTTCCTAGGGTGAATTGTTATTTTAACCAGACTCTTCTATGTAGGTTGATGCAAAACCTGAGAACAGTCGGCAGTGATCCTTTCTCCTGCGGAGTGAGGAATTCACACCTATGTGTGCCAGCACTGCCACGCACATCCGCGCGGGATTCCTCCAGGCAGGGGTAAATGGCTATATCACCTCTGTCATCCCATGGGCTCGGGAGCATATTCTGCAAACCTTCTGCACGTGTTTAATGTTGCACATGCAAAGCCATGGAGTCGTGCCAGCATCCCACAAGTTTCTCCCACTGACGTCCCCGCAGCTGCAGCTGCAGCATCAGGGTCTATCCTAACCCTGGGCTGAACCAGCACTCTGCAGCAGCCAGCCTGCCTCAGCTGCTCTCCCAGCCCTGCTCCAGTGTCTACAAGTATTTCTGAGAGAGATGTCGCAGCCATTGCCAGGAAAAACTCAGCTCCCAGCTCTTGGCTTGCCCTTCCCCAGTCCCACCAAGTAGATTACCACCTGCCAGGAGTGCTGTGGCAGGACATCAGGGTCTCACTGAACAGGATGGGTGGGCTGTATTGTGAAAGGCTGTCTCCCCTGGGGTGATCTCAGTCCTGTCAGTGCAATGAGCTGACAGGTAGGGACTGACAACACCCATCAATCAGATCCTTAACAGCCTGAAATGCTGCCATTTCTCTTGTGGAGAGCAGCAGCCAAGCCGACAGGCTGCATGGGGCTGTCAATGAGGCAAATGTCCTTGTTGACAGAGCTGCTCCTGAGAGGGTCTTCCACAGTTGTTCTTGTTTTTCCCAAGGAAGTGCCCCCATTCTTCCTCCTGGTGTGAGGTGAACAAACACCAGAGCTTGAGGGATTAAGAGTAATTGTGTTGTGATTGCTTCAGATGCTTTTTTAGGGCAGACGCTGAAGTGTGTGACACTGCTCTACACTGTGTCAGGGCTTGAGGCAGGCAGATAAAATGCAGTGGTATTCCTTCAGGTAAGGACAGACAGACATAGCATAGTGGGGACGAGGAGTGCATGCCTGCATTACATGCCTTTAATGTGTGGCAGCTATTAAAGACTCTTTGTGCATGTGAAGCAAGGAATGTAGATGAGCGTAAGTACAGAGGCTTCACCATTTCTTTGAGGGAAAAATGATCCGGCTTCAGAACCGCAGCAGCATTTTATCACTCCAAAATCTTCAGGCACATTCAGATTAAGATCAGTGCTGAGGGTCAAAGGTGGAAATAATGTAGTTCAAAATCCTTTCAGTGCCCAGCAGCAATGGTTAAATATGTGAAGGGAGAGACAAATAAATGAGGAAACACTGCAAAAAGCAGCAAATAAACAAAACATCTCATTAAAATCTCACTCCATGTCAGTTGTGTGTTTTCCCACCACTGATTCAGAAGAACTGTCTGCTTCTAACAAGTAATCCAACAGGCTTGTTGTATAGAGCATGAGTTGGGTCCTCGTGGACAAGGGACTGTTGCTGTATGTGTGGCTCCATGGGAAGGCAGAAGGACAGATCCCTGTCTTGCCAGGCCTGATAAGCCACTGTATGACATACACTGATGTGAGCTGGAGCCTTCAGGAGAAAAGACCACATAGACATACAGTTTTACACTGGCCTTTCCATTTACACTTTCCTAAATTCATGGATTGCTGTCACTGCCAATAATTTATCTTTGGTGACATTTGGATCATATACTTTGGTACTAATATTCAAGAATACAATGTAAAAACCTACAGGTGACTATAGCTTAACCTTGAAACATCCACATCCATTTTAGATCCCAAAGCTCCCAGGAGCAAACACCTTCTGTTCTTGGAAACATTTTGGCATTTAAAGAAGCACGAATTGGAGCGCAGAACCATTGTCTTGTTGCATCCCTGTTTCATACACTCCATTCCCCACACTCTGAATATTTGTGGAACAAGTATAAGCAAATCATGCTGGGCCAGAACACGGTTGTGTCTCCCACAGTTTTTTGAAGTGTTTCTTGGCAGATTTCTCCCCAGTAAGTTTTGTGCCTGAGCCCACCTGCTATGGTGTAAAGTAAGATACATGCGGGTATCCCCCAAAATGCCACAATAGGGGAAAAAATTCAAAAAAGGTTCATTTTGGAGGCAAGGATGCTGAAAACTTACAAAACTTGACAGTGCTGCAAGACAGCACCAGGCCTCAGGAAAAGGCAGTTCCTGTGGTCTGCCAGGGTGTTTTATCTTCTCTCTGTCCTCCCTCGCCCTCTCCGCCCGAGGAGGCCATGTGCATGTCTGCGAATGTTACCTGTCCTGCATACCAGAGAGACACACTTTGCAGGCAGAAAAAGGCTTCCTAAGCAAAAAAAATGAGTTCTAGCTTCCCGTTACAAATTCTTCTGAAAAGGGTACCTATTCCTACATATGGCCAATCAAGGTCTGGTGACAGTCTGGGATGCTATGTCCATCTTTACTCATTCTTCTATGTAACAGCCAACTCTGCTCTCCCTGGGTGCAGATGTGCAGTAGCTGAATCCTTACAGCCCATCCAGTCCCTGCTCTCAGAAAATGTAAGGAGAATTACACTGCTGAACACTGATGAAATTTCAGGTAGTGCTGAATTCTCCCCACTTCACATTACCTACATTCTGGCATTTCTCTAATTTAAATTGCTGATCTATTTAAAATGCAAATTGCTGATCTATTTAAAAGGCTACAGCAGGAGCACAGTTTACATGGAGATCCAGCTGGGATGGAGGGTCAACATTCAAGTTCAGTGTTTTCTTTCTAAACAACTTGGCTGCTAGAAAAACACCTCGAGGATTTGAATTTAGTAGATCAAATTTTCTTCACAGTACATTCCCACTGACACCACTTAGGTCAATGGACCAGCTTGTGAACTCAGTTAAATCAGCATGTATTGGGAGTAACATTACAGAGAGTAGTGGAACTACTCCAGATTCATATTGGTGATAATGAGACCAAAATTTGGTCCAATGTACTTGCAGAGATCTGAGAGCAAAGCATTGATTTCAATACTCAAGTAAAATATACTGCTCTGAAGACCTTTTTAAATCTTTGAACACAAGTCTGTGTGCAAACATAAGCATAAACGGAGTAGAACACTAATAGAATAAAATATTAAAATTTATCCACTAGCCTATACCAAAACTAGTAAAGCCTGGGAGTATTCCTGGGTAGATACAAAAAAATATCAGGTAAGCTACATAAAATCTCAAGTTATGAGTTTTGAAATATTTTTAATGTTCTAGTTTAGCACAGTATTTTGAAGTGAGAAGTATAATTCAAGCTTCCAGCCTTGAAAAGACTGGATACACTACTTTTGTTAGTGGCACCATTTACTTTATTCATATTTTACTAATCACCCTTATAATTCTTTGTACTTCTAGACTTAGCCTCCTGGCCAAATACCTGTGAATTCCTTTCCTTTAATCTTTCCACCTTAGATTCTTTGTGATTTGCCAGCTTTTTCAGTGGGTATTTCAGAAAGTGGTTTTGATGGGTTCTTTTGGTGTTTTTTTCCTTTCTCATTATATGCATGAAAATTTTATTGTTGATATCAGAATTATTGTCAAAATCAGAAAAGATTAGTTCAAGTTCTTAAATGCTTATGATGATAGAAGAGACTTCCCCCATTTTAACTTTGTGGAAATGTCTGTATTATTGCTGTTGGGATAATAAAAAGTGGTAACTAGCACTCTGACAGCTAAGATCCCAGTGTTAACACATGTGTGATGCAGTTTTAGAAACCAATATACCAGTCAAAAGTAGAATTATGGACTCGAGAGCAAACAGAACAGCTCCAGCTCCTCTGACATTAGTAAAGCTCAAAAGACTGCCTAAATAGGGCAGAGGAGTAAAAATCTCTCTATATTGCTTTCCATCAAATTGGTTCCTTTTTCCACTGTGCAGAATTATAGTCAGGAAGGGTGGGACAAAGAACAGCAGGAAATATTTGTTCATAAAATGAAAAACAGAGACAGAGAGATATAGCAAACATATATTTCTAAGCTCCTGTCCCTTTCCTTTCAAATTAGATGGGAATGCAGAAGGGGGCGAATGGAGAGAGAGACTATGGCAGGGATTTAAATAGGGTAAAGCTAAAGACAGGTTTTAATTTCTCAGGGATCCCTCTGAAGGAGGAGGTTTCCTGTTTCCCTGCTCTGGGAGTCTTGGGTTTTACCTTTTTTGTTATTGTTTGCTTGTTTGGTTGGTTTGTTTGATTTGTTCTTTCTTTCTTTTACAGTTCTATCTACACGGACTGGGATTCAATATAGAAGAGTGCATATACACAGGCTGGAGGCTCAGCTGTGTAAAACACTACAGTTTTTCTAGGAATCAGTGCTGTGCTGATTTACATGACAGGAGGATCACACCTTTATACCTCATATTTAAACTGAAAGAACAAACTACTGGTGACATAATTTTTACAATTTTTTTTTCTGTTTTAGCCAGTTTCTGATGTGGATTAGGGAGGGCGGGCGGAAGCACACAGAGATCTTTATTATCATCTCTAATAAGAATCTGAGCTCCAAACTTGATAGTATGTGACTGTGCATAAAATTAACTAGATGTGTCTGGTAGCAGATCTGAAGTTGTGCCTGATTATATTCTTCGTGCATATTTGTTTTCAGTCATATTTACAGGGGTGCCTCTATCCTGATGCTTCAGTTAACTGTTACTTTGAAGAAATAAACAGAGGTGAGGGTCCAGTCACCTTCAGCTGTTGGAAGTTAATAAGGTGTTAATGAAACATTGGCAAATAGCAGCAGTTTAGCACTTGGTTGACACTTGATTTTCAAAAGAGACAGAGTGTAAATAAGCTGTGTTTGCAGTGAAAATTAGAAAAAGTGGGAGGTGGGGGAACAAATAACACTCTCACAGCTTATTGGTTTTAAGCAGGAAATATTTGGTAGACCACATCAGGGAGAGTAACTCGCAGTGCCGCAGTCACTGGCAACAAACAATACTCAATGGCAAAGAGCTCTGTTTTCATACATGCCTTTTAAAGACACTCTTCTAAAATGCAACCAGACAATGCACATAATCAGTGTAAGAGAACCCTCGGCACCTCTGCCTCTGACCTCTAGAAGTGCTCTGTAGGAGCATCTGCCCTGTTTCAAACCACAAACCCTGTGAACCCTTGTGGTTGTCTATGGGGGATGGGCAGTCTCTTTCTGCAGGACACAGAAAGCTACCAAGGAGCTTGAACTCTCTTGTTCCTGCTGCATTAAGGACAACAAACTACCCCTTGAGAAACAGTAACACTCTGAAGATTTATTAACTAAGAACAGCATCATCCAGAGCGAACCTTTTTTTCACCACTTGCAATATAGAAGTGGGTACAGGAGATGGTATAGCCAAGCTATACCTGTTGTCCTGCTTCTAGCTCTGAAGAAAGGGAAGGATAGCGATGGATCAGGAGCTTCCCTGATGTGAGAGTGGGACTAAACAATGGTAGTTTAGCAGGCCCGCACTGCAGAGAGACCGGGGTGGAAGCCACATTTCAGAGTGGTTTATTGGAATAAAGATCATTGACACTGGCACCTAGCATAGGTCTAGGCTCAGTATGAAGATGAAAATTTGTAACTGGGTCATGGAGGATTTTCTGTTTATGCAATATAGCCAGAAAGATTCTTTGATAAATCTACAACAGAAGAGCTAATACCAAGGCTATTCAAAAAGGAAGATACCCTGGGGACATCACTTTTTCTGCATAATTACAAAGACATTGTTTGTTTCGCAGGTGAGTGGTCTGTGAGTGATGTTTCCTTGCGAGGCTGAAGAGATTGATGGGTTCTAGGAGATTATCAACCACATCTGAAATTACTTTAGCAGTGTGGAGTTGTTATAGTTAGAAACCTGAGTTACTTGATGTATCTTTTGCCCCATTCTCATGTGTCACATTCATTCACAGCAGCCCGTATGATAGTGTACCTTACCAGCATAAGGCAGCTCCTTTGGCACACATACTGTATAATAATCTCTGACAGTACATTACAATTGCAAATTAGAGCTAGCTTTAATTTAAAATGTAAAAATTTTATTTTTCTGAAGTAAGCATTGCCAGAGGAATAAACCTGTGGGTGTAATATACCCATGGGTATTAGCAATTCTGAAGTGCTGAATAAATGAAACACACAAAGACTATATTTTTGTGTAGGGTAAATAATGGCACACATAAATATTGAAGTATTGAACATAAAACACTCTATGCAAAAACATAGACTTTGTTTGCTTGATTCTCCCTGATGTGTTAGAAAAGTTTTAACCCAAGGGGGACTGTAAGTGCAGCCTTTAAAATTAATTTAAGTGTTGTGTGTTGTCTATAAATTTCTATATTGAATTAGTCTTATTTTCAGTTTGAGCCAATATATTATTTTGTTTATGGAGACTGCAGTGTAGCAAGTATCTTTTTGGTATCAACACACTGTGAGACAAATATGTTGCAATATGTTTGAAAGAATCTGAAAATTCACACTTCCCAAAGAAGACAGAATCTGTACATTCTGTAATGTACTTCCCAGTAGCACTGAAGCTTGGCCAGAATCAGGTGTTGCGCAGAGCACATGGAGTGTCTTAAGTTGACTGTGAAGCAGTTTGGTACCTGGCTGCTCAAACACTGAGGACTTGAGGTCAGGATTTCCCTTGTCAGGCTGGCAAAGATCTTCGAGAGCCCTTTTTATGCCTTTGTAGTATATGGTCAGTTTCCTGGGATAATCCATTTTTTCACTAGCAGCTATTATGAGGACATAAGACACCAGGAAGTGCACTTTGACCTCTCCTGTTCTCTGCTGTTGTACACAGAGTATTTGACGCTTTTGGCCTTTGGTACAGAAGGTCCAGTTTTGTTGTAGGATGTCAAGGCTTCTTTTGTAAGGGCACAGAGCATAATTTCTATGATGCTTTTGTCACAACAGTGTATTTGTTTTAATGACAACTAGGCCACGTTTAGCAAAAGCGATTGACCCTTGGTGATGGATTGACTTTCTTGCTATCAAAGCATGGAACATTTGTTTTGACATTAATGCAATAATACCGGAACTGTTATTTTCTTTTAAGTATTTTTCTATGACTCTGTATCCAAAATTTGTGAATGCAAAAACTGCATGTTCAGTAGATAGAATATAGAATCTGTGTGAAGAATCTTTTGCCAATTGAATGTTCATCCTCTTTCTCCTTGTTTAGCATTTAAAATAAAGAATACAAGGTCTGTTTTCTTCAGATCCAGGTCAGTGCAGCAGAAGATTGTATAACCACCCAGAAAAGGAGTAATTTGAAGCTATGAAATAGGGAGAGAAAGAAGATGAAGAAAAACCACTATCATTTATGGTGTAGCAGAAAGTAAAGAGGGGACTGAGATGAATGGAAGGAATAAAGGAAAGAACATAAATATTTCTAGAATGAAATTATTTACTCTGGGATATTGTAAACAAAAAACAAAAAGTGATAGGGGATTACTTGCTGAGGAAGTGCTGTTCTATGGTTGTGCTGTGAGTTGCTCTTTGCACACAAAGGTTAAAAGTCTGAAAATTACTCATTTGGATTAGTCAGGAGCTAAAATATTCCTGCACAGACTTCTGTTTGATTGAAGATCTTGAAGAATATTATTCCAGGCGTAGCTTTTCCTCAACCCATGAAGGCAAAATTTTCCTAGGCTAGGCTAGAAAGTTCAGGGCAGTATTCAGTCTGAGAGTAGCACATGCATACTTGGGTTCCTAAATGTAAGTGTCTTAATCTAAAACAAATATAAACCATCTGACCCTCCATGGCTATTCCAGACTAATGTTTAATTTCCACTTATGCTCACTGAACATGAATAGTCCTCTCCAGAGGAACTGGCATCCCAGGCTGTGGTCAGGATTTCAAACTGAGTGGGACAAACTCCTGGATATGCTCAGGTGGCTAATTTGGATTAGACACCTAAGTGAATTTAATTGATGACTTCTACCTCTAGCATTTAAAGTTAACTTTTCAGCTATTCCAGTTTCCTGCCAGTCCTTGAGCATCTTTGAAAAACAGGTTGTCCTGTACTGGCAATCATGTTTGTCATATCATAAGGACACCAGTGATTCACAGACATATTTGATGGACAGGATGGCACACTCTCTTGGGGACAGATTCCAGCCTGAACAATAGTATGCTGGACATACCAGAATTTCAGCTTCTGCTCTGGACAGCTGTCTTGGTTTGAGGGTAAAAAACCAAAATGTTTACCCACAAGCAGGGGAGGGGCCTCCTCCACGATAATCACACCACTCTTTATCAAATTTAAGAAAAGGAATTTTAATACAAGAAGGATAACTGATTGATATATATACATATATATATATATGTAAACAGACTAGTGCAACCCACTTCCCCAACACCACAAACGAAAGAAAAAAAAACAAACAACAACAAAACCCAGCAGGTTTTCCTCCAGGAGGAAAATTATACTTAAGTAGTGTCAAATGTCACAGTCCAGCTGGCTGCGGAGTGAGTTCCCAGTAGTTCCCAGTCCCTCTCCAGCGAGACAGACGAGTGGTTAGCTCTCAGATGAACTCTGTGTCTCTTGTCCCAGATGAAGGAAAAAGAAAGCTGAAAGTGGGGAACCACCACGTGTCCTGCAAAAGCAGCTGCAAACCTCTCTCTCTCCCGGGTCACTGCCCCGGCCGGGGCGGGCAGGCTGTGACGGTGCAGGCGGTGGTCAGTGCAGGCGGTGCTCAGACTGCAACAGAGGCCGGGATCCCAGATGCAGGAACCGGGAGAAACAGCAGCGCCAAGGAGAAAAAAACAGTGTCTCAGCCAGAAGCCCCAGCAGTAGCCAGCAGAGCAGCTTCCCTCCTCGGCCACCACCGCTCCCGCCTTCTGCCGAGCTAAGAAAACAAAGATGTCCCCAAAAAAACAAAAGAGACAAACCTGCCGCCATCCAAGTGATCAGCAGTTAACTACTTCTTTTGTTAACTGCTGGCATGGGCAGTTAGTGGCAGGGGAGAGAATTTACATAATAATCCCAAACTACAACAACAGCTATGGAGGAACTTACGGCCTCATGTTGCTAAACTGCAACTGCTTGGCTTACAGTATGCAATGAAGAATGGTTGTTTCCCATGCTCTGATCAGGTTTCTTTAAGCGGTATCTAGAATGTGTTGCTTATTTTTCTGCTCTTCTACACTATCTGTGAAAGTAGCTTTTGAGCACCTGCTGTCAGGTGTTAGCTGTTTTTCCCTGTTAGCTGTGGCACATGAACTACAAATATAACTTGCATTCAGGCTACTAGCCAGTTTGGATAACTTGTTTGGGGCTTATAAATGTCTCACATGGGCCCAATACCCCCATGCATAAATCATCATCACAAATAAGGAGAGGAAGGAAGGTAGATTTGGACAAATGGGTCAAGTTTCTAAACTGGCAGTGGTGGAAAGGATGTTGAGACCTTTCTCCCATATGTAATAATACCTTGTGATTTCTCTCCCTGTGGCTAGTTTAAAGTTTACATAGGTCATTTTCTGATGGATACCTTTTAGCGTGCTCTGATCCCGAGCAGTTGGACACTGAAGCCAGAAGCTCTGTTTAACTGCATTCTCCATGTCCAGATCAATAGTCATTCTGTTGTAAAGCAACAAGCATGACCGTGCACAAAGGGTTGAGTCCTTTTTAATTAGGTGCTCCCATGATGGTTATTTTCCTGACATACAAAAAAGGAAAATTAACCTATGCATAGTTCGCCTCCAAGCACTCTTTAAGAGTTTAATTTAATTTGTCAGTGATACAGAAAGAGGACTAATTTCTTAGTAGATATTTATCTGGAGGGGAGAAGGTGGTAAATAGTTACCAAGGCCTGTGAAGTGCAGGTGTTCATTAAGTGCACCCTGACATAAATATCTTCCTTTTTTCTTTCATCTCTTGTGTTTGTTTGCTCTCTTCTGTTTTATTCAGGAGCAGCCAAGTGTTACCCAGCAGGAGTATCTACCTGTGGTCACTGGGACAGATATGTCATAAATGTTCCTGGAAGCTCATTAAAATAAATCTAACTCCCGAGCAACTTTTGTTTGCTTTTGAACATTCTATAGCCAACATTTTCTTACATCAAAATACGACTTTTTTTCTTTTACATGGACTTGTCTTCACTTCAAAAAGAACTACTTGTGCTCTTTTTAGGAAGTGTGTCTTAGAATTTCATCTATAATTACAAGACCATTCTTCCTTAACAGGCTACAATTAGAGCCTTAAAAGAAACTTCAGAAACCTTGAAACTTTGCTCTGCAGTTTGCACTACTAACTTACTGGTTATTCAAAAGTTGGCCAGATAAACCCCCCAGTTTACTGTTTCACATTTTTCTCAGTCTGGCTGTCTGGTTGTGTTTTTCTGGTATAAATTTTTTTCACTTATACTTCTTAAATTATTGGGAAACATTACATTTGAGAATTACATATGAATTTGGAACACACAGAAACTCCTGATTTTATTGCCTTTCTCTTAGTTATAACTCTAATTCCTGTATTTCTGTGCAATTTCAAGTGTATCTTATGATTCCTGATAGGTGCATGAAGCTTTACCAAAAAGAATTCAACTTGTTTAAAATCTAAGATACTATATAGGAAAAAAGTTTTTTCCTGTTTTATGGGGATTGTTGTCATGCACAATGCAGTAATGAAATCCAAATAGTTCAAACAGAAAATTCGAAGTGTTTCTTTGCCATATTCAAGATTGTACAAAGGTGTTATTAAGGGATTGAATGTCATTAATTTAAAAGCTTTTGGGCACTTAGATGAGAGTACTGAGGATATTGTTTAAATGTATATAGTTGTATCTATATTTCACTAGAAAATAGTGCTGAAGAGAAGAATAGAAGCAGTAGGCATTAACACTCAATTGTTAAAATCTCTGAGAGAAATTTCTCAAGGTAGCTCTCAAAGGTAAGCGAAGAGGACTACAAAATCAAGAGAGTATCAGCAGTTAAGGTCTGGGCACGATGAACTTAAATCAAACACAGCTTGGAGATAGGATTCCACAAGGCCTGAAGACCCAATGTGGTCTCCTGGTGGACATTGCCCTTCCAGCTGGAGAATCCTTGGCAATCATGTCAAGTGTAAGTCAACTACTAATACAGGTGTATTGTCCAAAATGTTTCTGTACTTAAGCCATCACATAGCATGCAACATGTAGAGCATACCTGCCAGTATGACATTGCTCCTTTCTTCCTATAGTAGGAAACTTCCCTAGTCATGCGTAATTGATAATGAAAACTTTGGTCAGCAGATATTAGAAGAGAATATTTATACTTTAGATATTCAAATAGTTAATATTCAGCATATGCTATATTTCAGTGGGGAATAACAGCCTGTTGTGTTTGGGGATGAATGCATAAACCATTCAGGAGCAGTTTGAAAATAATTAAGGAAATAAAATGCCTAGTGTATATAAAGTGGACTTTTAATTATAATAGAAATTATTCAGAAATAATTTGTGAGATAACTTACTTCTCAAGTATGTTTTGGCAGGGTTTCAAATAATGTATCAGATAGTGATCACATATTCTCTGACAGGATTACAACTAACCCAATACATTATACAGGCCCAGCTACTGCAGCTCCGCTCCCATTCAAATTTAATGGTATCCTGGGAAGGGTTCAATCTGCATTCAGGTACTTTTGTGTGAAGATTTTCTGATACTGCATCAGAGGTGGAGAACTATACTGTTTTCTCTGAACCATAAAATCCTGATGAAAGCATGTTGATAGGATGATTTCCTCTGGGAATGTGAGAAGCACTTACTCCCCTTTGCAGGAAGGTGGTGGCCGCACAGTATAGTATCTGGTCTGTTAAGTCCAGATTTTATCTGGATCAAGAATGAGTATTTATTTACATTAAATTAGCCAAATAATTAACTACATTGTTTAAACTTCATGAGTTTATGCTGGTTTTGTCCCTTGGTAGGACAAAGAACATGGCATTAGGGCTGTCCAAAAGTTTGTCAGAACTTTTTCATTAATTTGGACTCAGTGCAGGAAGCCCAAGCTTGCCATGTCTGTTCATTTACTGTTAATATTGTAGTAATAATTACAAAGAAGATAGGAGAAATTCAGAAGATGTCACCTTAGATTAAAAGCTGCTGTTTTAGGTATTTTCTCAGGAAGATAGAGGTGAAAAGGAAGATGCCTTGGATTTGTCATGTGAACCACCATTTACATGGCTGTGAGAAGGCTGTGTACCATGGCTGGTTGTATATCGTTGCTGCATACCCACCACCTGGAATGCTAATTATTAGAGGATCACAGAACAGCTGAGGTTGGAAGGTGTCTCTGAAGATTGTCTAGTCCACCCCTCCCCCACCTCCAATTTTGAGAATATTCCTACAGAACAAGGAGTGAGTCCTACTTGACTTTTTGCTTTTGAACCCTCTAAACCTGTGATACCCTTGACAATATGACCTTTGCACATAATATTACATTGAAAATAATTATAATAAAATCTCCCTCTTGAAATACATACAACTTTTTTGAATTTTCGGTCTGGCTTGAAAACTAGTGTAATATTTGCAGTTTCTGTGAACTGCCCTTTTATTCAATTGTGAATCTCAGGTGGTATACAAAGCCAAGTATATAGCCCACAGTTTGCATTAAGTAGCATTTGATTAGGTGGTAATAACATTAATTGGCACCAGAATCAGTTGGCTGTAGGTGATCTGAAGCAATAATGCACTAGAGCTTCTAACATTCTGTTTTAAGTCAAAATGCTCCCTCAGCCTGGGGAAAGATGCAGGTGTTTGGGATAAAAAAGTGTTTTGTAAATGAAGAACACTGTGATTCCACTTCATGACTCTTCTGCTGTTGCTTAATATAAAATGATTACTCTATTGCCACTTTTCTTCTGTGTTTTAAAAATATTAGCAAATTAAACAGAAAATCCTAAAAATAAAATCTGACCCAAGTATTTTTTTGAGAAAAAATATCAAAGCAAAGAAAAAGGATATTGAAAAACTGCAAAATCATTTAAAAACATCCCCAATTCAAAACAGTGTATCTATTACTAAAAGATTGAATAATTCTTGATTATCTTGCTTGCCTTTGTAACAACAAACCCCTCAAAACACTGGCCATCTCTGAAAGACTATTTCAGCATTGTGGATTAGGGTCTTCATGGAGACAGAATATATGCAGTTGGCAAAACAAGTGTCTTAGTGAATGGTAATTGTTCCCCAATTCCCACAAATCCTTTCACAAACTATAGGCCTTGTTCTTTTTTTTTTTTTGCTGTTCTTTCTTACATTTCATTAACAGCTGAGCCATTACTGGATTATACTTTATATACTTAGGAGTGAGGCTTTAGTAAAACTGGTATTCAGCAAAGCCAACTGAGGGAGTCTGAGTGCTCTGGTAATTTTGCACCCTTGGGAAAAGGCGAAAACATGAGCAAAAAATGATGAAAGCCTTTAAAATTTGTGTACACTATACATGGTCATGTAGAATACAGGCATAAAATTAAATATGACATCGTTGTGAAATTACAGGTGTGTATTTCATGTCTTATTGCTTTCTTGAAATCTATCTTTCCTGTGTTTTTCAAGGCCCAGAACCATGGCTGGAAGAAATGCTCTGTTATCAGTGCAAGTGCAACAACAGAGCCAGAGCAACCCTGGCAAGACTAGGGAGGTTTTCTACAACTAGAGGCCACAGCATTTAGTTCCTGTGCCAAGAGCCTGTGTCTGGCTTCAGGCAAACATGGCATGGGCTGGTCAGGCAGTAAATCGAGGGATATGACTGTGGTGCCTTCAACAGGCTCGTGTGGTCTGCAGTTCATGTTGTACCAGTAAACAATGCTCCTAGTATGAGGTGGAGGCGAGTTGTATGATCTGCAGCATTAAACACGTTCCTCTTTTTTTCAAACATATGCACTGTATTTCTCTGTGATCTAAATTATTCATGTGGATTATTCTGAGCAAGGTTTTGGTGTTCTCGGTTGTACCCAAGAAGAAAATTGGTTTTCTTTTATTTTCAAATAACAGGGAAGAACAAGCATAATGAAGACACATAGAGTGGATAAAGCAGTGCACAGAATAAAGCGGCATTTAGATATGTAGATCAGTGTTTCTTAAGTTAAACTATTGGAACATTGTGGGGTTCAATGGGCAAATCATTTGTATAAAACACAGAAGAGAAATGTCTAGCATAAACACAACAAAGATCTTATCCTTTTCTTTATGCAGTTTACATAGCCTGTGATTCCTAAACAAGAAGGGTTTTGTCAAACAGGAAACAATGCACATTGCTGCAGGCACAAAAAAGGAGAGCTGCATTTGGAAAGTATTACAATCATAATGGGAGTAGATTGAGAAAGCAGATAATTAATGGTTAGGATACAGGATCTTCCCTTCCCATTGGGATTCATTCTCACTCTGTTGGTGTAACTTATAGCCCTGAGGAACACTCTTTTTAGTTTCAAGACTCTCTTTTGTAATCTCTAGGTCTTTCAGTGTTTTATTGCATTGGTCACAAAGGTTCAAGGAAGTCACCCCAGAAGATATTCTCTCCAAGGGATTAAACTGACTCAGAGGAACAAAGTAATTTGGAAGTTTCTTCAGAAGCCTTCTTTCACCTTTAAACTACAAAAAGTCTTCTCTTCCACTCCTCCAAGACCATTTCTAAAGTGCTTTGCTCTTCTGATTTGTATCATTCTTCTTCCAGGAAGATCAGAAAAGAGTATATAATGTAAATTGACTTCACAGTTAGATCTAAACAATAGAAATTATGTATTAAAAATATATCTGCTTGGAAAATTACTCTGAATTATGAAATCAGTTATTTCTCTTATTAATGATTGATATAGCATTGCTTTTTTCAATTACATTAAATAATATAATTTTTTCTTATGAAGTACCTTTTGTTATAAAAAATAAAAGTTTTGATAAAGAAAACCAATCTACAGGGAATGATGCTTCAACTATTTTTTAAAGTCATTCCAGTAGAATAGTGTAGATTAGAGGGTTAGTGTGAGATTTAGTCCTGAAACACTTTGAATAGTTGTTGAATGTAGTTATTCACGCAGACTTAAGAAAGCAACACAAATGTTGCAAGCAGAGAAATCATTCTTCAATTCTGCATTTTTGACTGGTCAATTATGTAAACAATTAATAGGAAGCATAAGTTACTTATTCTTTAGATTATCCAATACAAATTATTGTTCACTTAGTGTCTGACCTGTAAATAGAAATCTTCCAATTTGTGTGCTAAGCACATATATAAGAACAAGAGAGAACTTGTAAGTGGAACAGAGCATCACCTTGAAGTGCTTCAAAGTTATTCAGAGTCATCAAAACAGTAACTGAAATTATCATCAAAGCAGTGAGCATCATAGCCTCCGTATAGCAAGATGTAAATAACTAGTGGAGAACCATCTGTAAGGCATTAGAAGCAAGTGTATTCTGGGTATTTATCCATTAATGCACATATATATTACTGTGTTCAATGTGTTGGGATATACCATACTGTACATACTGATAAAATGAAGGAAAACTATTTTTAAAGCCTTTTTAGTTTGGTTTTTTGGGGGATTTTGTTTGTTGTGTTTTTTTTCTGTGTGTACTCAGACATTTCTGCCTTTCCCTCCCTTAATAATAATATTAAATGTAGCCTTCATTGATTTATATTTATGTAAGAGTAACTAAGTCTTTCAGGTAGGCCAGTTGGTATGGTCTACTTATATGGGTAAAAAAAGCTTTTATCTATTCAACCCCTTGTGGTGTAACACACATGCATACTCTCCATTTAATTAATATATTTCAGTGTAGAGAAAAAAAATTGGGTAACTCTTATAATTGCTGAAGTTGCTGGGAAAAAAAAAAGATATATATATTCATGAAGTGGGTCCTGTACTTTGATGTTTTGCATAACATAATCCTTGGAAAACCACCAAAAGACAGCCCTGCTTTTTTAATGGGAAAATAAAAATTATTATTTATTTTATAGTAAAATTATATATGCAGACCTATTTAAGATTGAATCATGTTTAATTCATAACTAATTCTATTTATTTTGCAGAAGATTTTGTACAGTTCGACATTGCCGAAAAAGTTGCATTTCTACAGACTCAACCTTAGGACTTGCAGTGTGGTAAGGCTGAATAGTGTTGAAATACATGGGTAATATCTTAATATGCATAACATTTGTGTTTTATGAATAGCAGATAGATAGAGTTTCACCAAGTCCTCAGATAGTGGTTTTCTTTAGCAATACTAACAGATTAAAAAAAAAACAACAAACAACCAAACAAAAACCCCCGAAGTATTATTTTAAAATTTTGCATTTCAGATTTCTTTAACCTAAACCCTGTGTGGTATCTTTTATGAAAAGGAAGAAAAAGTAACAGGTATTTAGGAGAAAGGAGCCCCTGTTCCAGTATTTCTGTGGTTGAAGGTGAGGAAAGAAGACAGAGAGACAGGAAGAGAAACAGGTGTAAGTATCATTATGTCATATATGGGGAAATGACAGGGAAGATAAATTGGCTAGCACAAAGTTATTCAGGGAAACTTCAACATAACCACAAAGCAGGTTGTGTGTCTGTTCTCAAGTCTTATTACAGGTTCTTAACCACAAGGCTGGTTTTCCTTTTTCAATTGCAAATTAATAATAGCATTCTGAAATTATAATTTCACTCAGCTTTGTTTCCTGTTGTGCTGGATGGTGGTTTTCAGTGTAGCTGGTATCTTACCTCTTATTTTTCATTAATTGGTTGGCATTTGATTAGCCACCAGCCTCCTGAACAACAGGGGATTTTGTATTTGAGCAAGCTGCGGTGAGAATTGAGTCCAATATAAGTCATTTGAGTGCAGCTGAGCTGGAGATTCAAGGTGTTAAGTACTTACTGAAGACTGTTCTTATAAATCAGGTCAGTCTGTGTATATACAACTGCACAATTTGAATTAATACACTTTTGCATGTTCTGTATTTTAATAGAGCTAAACAAAGGAGGTATAGTAAGGAACTGAGAAACTCAGTGAAAACCTAAGCTGCCTTAATGCCAGTGGGATGAAAATATCAACATATTTGCCTACAGTGTAATGAGACTATTTTTTTTTAAATCTGCACGTTTGTCTACCCTGAATGTGAAAATGAAGAAGTGAGGTAATGTGGAACACTTGGTTTGTTGCTGTGCTTTTGCTTCTGTTTAGCAGCTATCATCTTGCTTGTCTCCCTCAGCCAAAACTGACTTTAGGACAGCTTATAAGAAAAGAAGTTCTACAAATGCATGCCCAGTTCCCTAAGGAAAGATTTTTTAAAGGCTTTTTTTTTCTTACTGTATTTTAATATATATGTAATAGAGCAAAGTACTCCAATTCATTTCTGGCCATTGTTGAAAAGGGCTTCTTACAGTCTGTCTCTTTTTATGTCTTGTACCCTCTGCAGCAGCCTTTTACCACCTAAAATTTACCACTTGGCAGAGGAACACAGATCCTGGTAAATGCAAAACACAGTTTGCAATGTATTGGAATCAGGATACTTTAGCACAAAAGCTTTCTGTTTTTCTAGCATTATAGGAATGAGAAAGGTCTATAAATTTGTAAAGCAAGTCATTAGTTTATTTGTCATGTGCTCTGTCCTTGTCATGCAAATTTAGAACCTGACTTACAGGCTGAAAATGTTATCAATTGAGGTAGAATATTATGTAATGCCTGAAGTAACTGCTTACACTGAGTTATTCAGAAACACATATTTATTAAAGAAAAACAAATTTAGCTCAAGTTTTTTGTGTAAATTTAAAAAGGGTAACAAACTGGGAACTAATCATTCAGAGCCTGTAAACATGATTTATGACTAGAAAAGGGAAGGGAATCTCAAAAAAAAAAAGATGAGGGGCAAGAGGTAAACATTGTACTGTGCAGATTGATTGTGCTTTATTCTGCAACAAAGTTGTCCAAATGTGGTAGCTCAATAATAAATAGGGAGCAGGAGGGTACAAGCAATAAAATTACGTGAATGCATAGAGTCCTCTGTATTTTAGTTAAGTGGGTGGTGTAATGTGGTACTAGAAATCTGTTACCTATATACCCTGTCTTAGCACACATTGCTTCGTTATACTGCTGTGGTGAATGTTTCTCATTTTCAAGAACATAAGAAGGTATATTACTGTGGGGAAAAAGACTTACTCATTAAAATGAAAGTTACCAGCATGCCATTCTTGATATATACATATACACACACACATGCATATGTAGGTATATAAGGCATAAAATGATTAAAATGTTCCTGAAGACATGCATGCAATTTCATTTTTATAATATTCATTTCATCTATTGTGGAGAAATGCTGTTTAATTTGAACAAGACTGTGAATTTTGCAAAATGAAGTGGTAATAGCATTTTACTTAAACTTATGGCATCTCTGGTCATATTGTATAGTTCAGGAATGGTTTCTTCATAATTAAAGTGTCAAAAAACACATTTGAATCAAGAATGATGAAATTCATTCAGGATGATTTGCTAAAGAATAATAACTTAAACTCTCTCCCTTTAAACAGAATTGTTTAAGGCTCTCTCATCAGTTGTCCAGAGTTCTCCTATTTCCTTTTCTTTGTTACTCTTGGAAATGAACTTTTCCCTTACAGTACTTCCTTTATTTCCACATGCTCTACATATTACATACATTTTACAGCTCAGTTATTGGAGGCTGTTGTACCAATGATTTACATGGACATTGGTAAATATTTTTTAAAACTTCCCTGAGTAAATAAGAAAATGCAAAACCTTACACCTCTGGTACCAAGGGTATAATCAGTAAAAGTCCAAATTTTTGCAGAAATGTGGAGGCTTCAAGGAATCTAAGGTGATAAATGTGAATTTATCAGCATGTTGGACTTGACTCCACAATACTTGGCTTATTAGTTCACTGCTGAGCACAGGATGGTACCCCTGGCCTTGATTCAGCAGTCTTTAAATAAATGGATAAGTGCTCTGCTGAATTGGGGCCAGTCAAGTGCAGTGTCAGTATAGGGCATTTTGGGTGAAAGAAAATGTTGACCACAGGGGCTTGATTTCTTCTTCCCTGTAAGGGAACAAATCTGAAATAAATCAGGAGAATTATGTGTATGCAGAAACATACAAAAAGGGATTGCAAGAAGGAAGCTGGACTGAAAGGTCTTAACTAAAAGTGACTTTAAGTTGTGTGTGTAGAACAGCAGTGCTGGTTCTGTGAGATGGAAAAGATAGGCTTGATCTTCAGTATTATTTTTTTAATTACTCACTGGGGTTGTATATAATAAGGGTGGGATTTGCTGCACCTTAATGGCTATCTGAAAACTGTCTAGTCTGAGCTTCTCTGTACGGAAAGAGACAGACTCTCTCTAGGAGCTGATTTATCCCATCCTAAGGTACTTGTGGTTAATTAGCTCCAGAGATGCTGTTATGTGAAGGGAAACTAGTTGACTCTATTCAGACAGAAGCTAGGTGAGATGAAGAAGATGCTACCTGACTAAACAGAGAAAAATAAAAGCTTATTACACAGGTGTCTGTCTTGTCTCTTGTCCAGCAGAACTGAGACATGAAGCAAAGGGAAGAAATTATGTTTACAATTTAACTCTGTGCCTTTGTGAGGCAGGTGTCTGAATGCAAGCCAAATAGCCAGCCCTTAGATCCAGCTTAATTTCTGGAGAATGCTGTAGATAAAGCTCCCAGTGTTCCTCACATTGACCTAGTTTTCAGTGTTATCTAGTGACTCGGTGTTAATGTGACCCAGTGTTTCTTTGCTGTTTGCTGTCTGGTGCATTTACCTTTTTGTTTACCTTTGGTGTCTATGCTCACCATGCACTAATCCTGCAAAGAGCTAAGTCCCACCTGGGAGGTATGGCCTGTTCTCTTTTTTCATGTAGCAGGAGTCAGGCTGCCCCATTTCTCCCAAGATTCGACTGGATAACAGACAAGTAACCATAAACAGCATTGTAGCTGGTTTTAGGATTGTACCCCAGCAAAGGTCATGCATAATGGTGCAGTGAAAATAAAGCATTTTGAGTCATTTATTCCTTTAAAAGTGTTTGTATCATCCATGCAGCTGCAAAGCCATAATGATTTCATTACAAGTCACATCTGTGCTGAATTAAAACAGGAGCCTTTTCCAGCCAAGGAGTATTTGTCAGGTTGAAAGTTTTTCTCTTAGCTCCTGAAGTTTTTTTCCAAAAACCAAGGACTAAGACAGAGAGCAGACCTTGTCACGAGCTGGTACCAAGGTTTGAGTACATTCCTGCTGTGTTATTCACCGTCTGGCTCCAATTTGGAGGTACATCTCCCTTGTGTTCACTTTATTAACCTCCATATGACTGGCTCTTTTGTTTAATATGGAAGTGAAAAAATAGACTCTGCATCCAAGAAAAGTAGTCTGAAAACACCTTCATCCAGATTTCTGCTCCTTGTGGCACATTAACCACTTGTGTGGAAAATTTGGTGGATAAAATATCTTTTAAAAGATGTTTTTTGAGTGTAGGCATTTTTAGTTTTATGTGAAAAGATTTACGGAATCACAAAATCTTAGCCCACTTATCTCCCCTGTCTGGGCCCATTTACCGCTTTCTGTCAAAACTGGCTTCAAAGATAGGAATGTACCAAATCAATGAAAATTTACTAAGATAGAAGAGGATAGCCAAAACTAATACCTCAGCTGGGAGTGCGTCTGGAGCATGACCCCAGCAGCTGTGTGGCTGGACCAGTAAAGGAACAGATGTGTATTCCTCAATAAACTTCTGGATGCCTGTTTCACAAAATGCCACCACACAAGCTGTTACTTATTTGTCCATCCAATGGGTAGAAGAACCACTAATATGTAGAGGAATAACTTGAAGGAGGAACTGGAGCTATTGTGGGAAGATCTGTGCTGGATTAGAGTATGTGGGTTCCTGGCTTGGCTAGCTCTGCTGCTCACAGGCCAGCTGACTTAGAATAGGGGTGGAAAGCTTCAACATTTGTCTTCCCTTCAGTGCGACCACTTCAGTTAGAAAAAGACAAGAAGTAGCTGTCTGTGCAACAACCATAAACAGAAAGCCTACTGAACTTGAGTTTCTGAAGCACTGCAAATTATCTTTATTGGTTTAGTGACTTTTAGGTTTTTTTAACTTTTTTAAATGTGAGAGCAGCAAAGCTTTGAGAAGTAACTAGGAAGAAAAAGGTAGGCATGTCCTTACTGACACAAGTGATAGCAAATAGTGCAGTGGACAAGAAGGGTAAGCTACATTTTATGCAACTGTGCTGCCCAGGAATCTCTGGTATTATCCTGGGTTCCTTATGCATGACTGAAAAGAAAAAGTTCCTGCCCTCAAGGATCTTAATCTACATTTTCTTGGTAAAATAAACAGACTTCCACAACTAGCTAGGTTTTTAATGCCTAACATACGTAATATATTTGTATAAATCAACTATATATCTATCTACATGTGTATACATAAAAAATCTGAGTGCATCTTCAGTCCTTTAAAAAAGACCAAGAAGTGATTAGATTTTATTTTAGAAACAATAGCATTTCAACTATTTTTCCCCTTTCTTACTCTGCCACCCCACATCGCTGATGTCAATGTCTTTCCCAGTAACAGAATTACTCGCTCTGATTTTTTCCAGTAAGGACTGTCATCTCAGAGGGAAAGCTGTACCAAGGTTTCCTCCAGGTTTTTGGCTGAGCTGCTACACAAGGGAAATATTTTGTTTGAAGAAGATATTTGGATGTATTACAAACAGTGCGAGTAGCTTCCCTCTCTGCAGAGAAGAATGGAGAAACCACCTCCAATTCTTTTTTCATGAGAAGTGGCAGAGTTTCAGGATGTGTTTAACAATGCTATGCTGGATCTCATATCCTGGGGAAAAGTTCTGTCTCTGTGGAAGCTCACATCAATGCTCCTGCCAGCTCCTGTGAAGCCAAGCAGAGGCAGGACTCCTGGAAGCATGGAGGAGCTCATTTCTTCCTCTGTACTCTGGAGAAAGGTTTGTGGGGGGTTCCTTCTGGACCCTGCCTCATGCCAGCTGTCTGAGTTCATACAGAGACAGCTCTACCTCTCTATTGTGTAATAGATAACTTGTTTGCACTGTATATTTAAAAAAAATAATAAATTTAAGAAAAATACTCCTGAAAGTAACCTTTGATCTAGGTATTCCCTCAAGGTTAATTGCTTAGTCTTCTCCTTGTGCAATTATTTAAAAGAAGAAGAGGATGAATGTAAATGTGAGGGAAAGTATTTTTCTAAGGAAAACCAAGGGAACTGGAAAAAAAATAAAGGTTGTTAAAAAAGCAATTCTGAAACAGTCCAACCTGATTTTGCAATGCTGCAATTTCCCTCACTCTGTAAGGTTTCATTGCCCTGCATCTCAGGAGTGGAGAAGCAGGTGGACAGGCTTTGTCTTGGTTTCTTCCAATAGGTATTCTTGGAGACGTG
Source organism: Pithys albifrons albifrons (assembly GCF_047495875.1). Lineage (NCBI taxonomy): Eukaryota > Metazoa > Chordata > Aves > Passeriformes > Thamnophilidae > Pithys > Pithys albifrons. The sequence continues at coordinate 53,155,137 of NC_092461.1, forward strand.
GTGCAAATCGATATTGAAGCATCCTTTGATATTTCTGCATTCCAGTAATTGAGAGTTTCTGAATTTAACTGTCAGGTGCAAACATTAAAGAGGATGAAAGGATTTCATTATTGCCAAGTTGCAATATTCTGCAGAACCCCCTGTCTCTGGAGGCTGACTGGGCTCTTGTTCCTCATTCCTCACAAATGAAAGGAGAGAGGGTTTCAATGGACTTCCCCACTACATGAATTTTGCAAGCTGAGAACAGGCATCTAGAAAATTAAAGGGAAATAACATAAGTTAAACACTCTGACATCAGTAAAAACTCATAGCAGTGGAAATTTGTATGCTGCAAAGCTGTTAATTCAGTGTTTGTCTTGTTACTGTCTATTGGCTCATTTTCAATATATTTAGCCTTTAGAGTCTCTGGACCCTGGAAGAGGGAATGTCTTGTTTAACAATAAAGTAATTTTGTTTATGGGCATTTTTACCTTGTGCCTCTTATGATACAGGAGGGTGAAGTGATGGGGCAGGGGCTTTGCTATAATGATTTCTTCACTGAATAGGAAATGCAGATGGTCTCCTGGAGCTATCCATCATTATTCATTGTCTTGATTTATTAGCCATTGGAAATAGATGCAAGGTGGATGCAGGTGTCTGATGCAATATTGCCTGAAGACCTGTGAGAAATGTCTTCCTCCCTGGAAATCTTACCATGAGGAAAGCACTTGGTGAAAAGCTCCATAGGGCTTTCCTTGTGAGTGTTCACAAAATAACATATTTCTCTACTTGCACCCCTGGAAGGGAGAGGTCTGAGAACCTATAGCACATGCACAGGGGAGTATTTATGTGTTTGCAAGACCCCAAATTCAGTGCCTAAAGTGAATGTAAGAGGTACTGGCAGGCACAGGCCATCAGTGCCCAGGACACAGGCAGTGTTTTGGTTAGCTAGCCAGGAAGTCAAGTAGAAAGGGGAACTTGTGATCTGGTATCCCAACTTTTTTTTTTGGTAGAAGATGTTGGTTCAGGTGTCCTTCATCTGTTAGGTCACTGACTTCTAGGTGGAACTTGATATGTCTGAGACCATTGTATGTCAGTTAAAACTGGCTTAAAATGGTCAGGTTGATTCTTGACAGCAAAGGTGGACAGGTATTCTGGGATGGTACGTTTAGGTGCTTGGGCAGGGTTTGTGGGATTGCTATTTTGAACAACAGCATCTAGACTTATCTAGTTGATACCTTTGAGGTTTAAATTTGACTACAAAAGCACTTGCTTTTCAAAATTGCATGTGTTTTCCATGCATCTCCAAGTACAGGCACAGATCCCTCTCAGAAATGCAATGTTGCATCCACTTGCTTTGTAGTTCTCCTTAGCTGTTATCTTCTAAGAATGTCCCTCACTGTTTGTGTGTATGTCAGACAGCTGCATTGCATGATCAGAATTTGAATTTCTAGACAGAGAAAGCTGATGTTCTCTGTACTTTTCCCTGTCTATAGAATGTACTTTACCACTGGGTTTCTCATAAGAATGTTTTTGACCCCCATTTAGTTTTCCTTGCAATTAATTTTTATTTCAAATTAATGCATGACAAACCAGTAGCCTTCTTAGAAAAAAAGAAAAAAGAGAAACAGAAAATAGGCAAACAAACAAGAAAGTAACTGCAATAATAATAATAAAAAACCTTGTTCTTACTAGGGTGCAATCTCAATCCAATCCACATTGACTGTAGCTGTGGCAAATTGCTGCCTGAAAATGACTGCCCTATTCATCTGTTAATATTGTTAGAAAGAAAGCTACAACTGTACCTATCAGTATAACTAAATTAGAGCAGGTTCACATAAGGCAGGCACACATAAAAATGTACTTATGAAACAGATGTATCCCTCAACAGGAAAATGACAGCAATTCTGATAAAATGCTTTTATTATTTACTTTCAACAAGTATCTATAGCTACAGCTTGACTATTGTTGAATCATTTCAATAATCTCGTTATAGGCCTGGCAATAAAAGGAAAAGCACTTCAGTGCAGTGAAATGGCCTAGCTTCTGACATCTTCAGTGGCATGTCAGTGATGCGGTGATTTTTTTTAGCTACCAAAACAAAGAGCAGCATTGTTTATCCAGGTGATGAACTGCTTCGAAGCAGAGCACACCCCTTGTGTGGAAGGAGGCAGCTGCCACAGGGTGGGCCCTGCTGGTGGGGAGGGACGGGTGGGTGGGCGTAGGGATGAATGGCTGGTTGGATGGATGGATGGATGGATGGACGGACGGACAGATGGACGGATGGGTGGATGGATGCATGGATGGGTGGGTCAATGGCTACAGTACAAGGGAAGCTTCAGTTCTGCAGGATGCAAGGGTTGTCCTCGTGTCTTGGAGGTCAACACATGTGGTAGTTTTAGCTGGGCCTCAAATTAGCAGGCTCAGAGAATCTACGTAGATTAGGAGAGACAGGTATCACCTGACTAAGTAACCAAAGAAATATTTCATGCCAGATGATGCAAACCTGAGATATGAATACAGGAGTGGGAGATGTTCACTCCATTCCATCACGGACGAAGTAGAGGCAAGATATGCAGTTTCTGTCTTGCTGTCTGGGTCCTGCTGCTGCCGCTACTTGTATTTTGTTTGAGTTTCAGGGAAGTAGAAACATTTTGCTGTTACTCTTTCAGTTCTTTACTGGGTGTCTTTTAGGGTGCTTATGGATCTAGAGAGATAGAATCTGGTTTTGGTGCGAGGTAGAAAATTGTTGTTGTACCTAACTTGTGTAAGTGTGTGTTATATTGTAGTTTTTCTTTTAATTTTTTCTTTTCTATATGAACATATATAGTTAGTTTAAGTTTAAAGGAGTTTCTAGGTTTTTTCCCTTCTCCCTTTTCCCGGCTGGAAGGAGGGAGGTTGACTCTGTATTGGGCAGTTGGCATTTTGCCAGCTCAACCCGAGACAACACAGCAGTGTAAAGGATTACATTTGGAAATTAAATAATATTTTTTTCTTAAATTGAGCAAGTGCCTGCCTGATATCTGAATACTTCTGCTTCTTATATGCCATAAAGTTTACAGTCCACTTACAGGTTCCTCTTAAACTACTGTTCAGAGCATGTCTTATTTCAAATCTAAAGTTTTTTGGAGATGGATTTTATGCATTTTGAGAATGGATGCAAAAGGAGATAGATAGTTAACATTTTTGCAATCAGAATCTTTCCAAGTTTTCATAGATTTCAGAAGAACTGTGAGATGATATCTAAGTATATGCTCAGAGCATGGCAGTTGGCCAATATAGAAGTATCTTTTGCTATGTATAGGAACAGAGAAAAATAGACTCAGTGGCTTGAATATAGTCACGTAGGTTGTTTGTGGCAAAGAATATCTTTAGAATATTAAATTTTAATCTGCTACAAAATAACATTGATTCAACTTCAAATCTGTGGAATAGTTTATTTCCATTTGTTCCCAAACTTGCAGAAAATTTCACAGCTGAGCAGAGAACGAAGCTCAGAGCATTTCAGAACAGGAGCTGAAAATGTCAAAAAATGTTAAATAGTGGGCAGTATCTATGAGAAGTGATATGAAACGCAAAACCTAATGCCACAAAGCTATACTGTTTCTTCTACTAATTCTGGTAATTGCTCCAGATGAGTATAAAAACATTCTTTATCATAATACTTTAAATTAAAATCTCTGGTGATGAAAGAGTTAAGACTTCTGCAGCAGCATGACAGCTTGTATACTGTGTATATTATTCTAGGTAGTAAAACCTTTATTTTAAATTTTCTGAATGTTCAGTGTAAGAACATACTGTAACTGAAGTCTTAAGCTTTTTAATCATCAATTTATTTTGAGGATCTTGCAGTGAAATTTGTTATATGACTTTGGTTTTCATAATTGTTTAAATTAATATTTTCTCTATTATATTCATATCCTTATTTTTAATAACAATTTCTTTTTACAGTTTGTTTTAGTATGTATTGGTTGAGAGACAAATAAATGTATTTGTAAAATATTTGTTTATAATTCATAAGTTTTTGAAACTTTTTCCCCTTACTGTGAGACACACTGTGATTAGATACCACCCAAAGGAAAATAATTATTCTGAAAATTAGAAATAAATCCCATACTTCTTTTTATTTTCATTTCAGACAATGGGAAATGAAAAAGTGCTCCATATGTCAAAAATGTACAATTTTAATCTCTCTTATTCTAAGAAGCAAGATAAATTGTTGAAATTTGAACTGTTGTCTTTGTGAGGACCACATACTCGGATAGTTTGAGCAGAAGTTATCACAAACATCTCAGGCAGTTGCCTAAGCTCTTCCTGTGCATGCATAATGAGTCTCTGCCAAAATATGTCAGGCAACAAATGAAAGTGCTTCTCCTTTGGGAGCTCCTATTGCCTTGTTGCCTTGCTCAGCCTGAGAGCCCCAAAGGAGTGGTTTGAATGGGTAGATTATAAATATCTCCACAGAACAGACATAACACCTACAGTGAAAAGGTAGTGATGGAAGGAGGGGGATGGCAATTGGGGATTTTTGGGGGAAAGGTGTGGGTTTTTTCCATAGGGAGTTTCCTGTTAGCAGGTGTCCTACTCGTCCTGATTCAGATTAACTAAGGTTTCCATCTAGATCTCTTTTTCTAAAGCACATTTAAACTTCATCATCAATTTTACCTGACTCGTAGTTCAAAATGCTTTCAACACTGTAAAGATGTTTTCCTTTAGTGACATGAAAATTGATTTCTGGTCAAACCAAATATTATGAAATGCCCATTCAAAGCTCCTAAATAGAGAAGGCAATATTGTATCAATGAAGGCTGGCAAAGGTGGGGAGAAAAAGGTTTATTCATTCTGCTACAACAGCTATGTAAACAAAAACAAAACAGTCTTTCAGGGAGAACATGAAGAACTGGCAAGGAACAAAAGTGTAACGGAGAAGATTTCTAGGCCACCCAACTGCCTAATTGCTGGCAGCATCTCTGGATTTTTTCAGCATGCCTCTCTCACATAGTCCTTTGGAAAACAAAATGTCATATATTGCAAATAGTTACAAATCTAAAGCATTTGGAAGACTTCAGCTTTTACCTACAGTGGGGTTTTTAAGAGTCTTGTACTGCACACTGAGCTAAATAGAGTAACCTATCTTTTCATGACATAATAAAATTTAATGAGGAGTGAACTGCAAGTCTAGTTTCATTTTCCAACTTGTTCCAGAGGGTACTGGTGGCATTATTTTCAGTTTTCTAGGGACAATAATGAAACCTGGATTCTGTACAGCCTTGAACTTGCAGTGTCTATACTGTGCTGCTGCCATACCCATCCCCATGAGTATTGGGATCCTATCAGCAATGTCTGATATCTGATCCTTTAACAGTATTATTATGACTTGATGGGATGGAACTAGGCTATTTTTGAGCTCTTCTAGCAAACTCTATTAAGATGAAATACCAGAATTAAAAAACAAAGCAATGAAAAAAATACCCTTCAAACCTGCAGGGACAATAAATAGGTTTTAGTCAGTTGCCTGAACCTGTGGCCTCTTTATAGCTAGAAAAAGACCTTTGGTTGTTCTAATATTGCATTTCTAATCATAAACATCTGTATAAAATAATACAGATGTATGTAATTATAAAAGTATTTAAGGCTTATTTAAGTTTTTGTTTTGTTTTGAATTTTTGCAGTCTTTCTGTGTTTAGAAAAGCATGTTGAAAGTACATTTCTTTATTAGGAAAAATCATTTCTTTCCAGATCTAAACAAAAAAGCATTACTCATTTTTTTCTTTAATTACTGCTCTCCCATGATGCACTGTGGATGCTGTTAATACTTTTTCTATGTATTAAACTTTGTTATCACAGTATTACTGGGGGAGTAATTGCAATCCATTTAGCACAAGCAAAAAAAAAATTAGGTGAGTTACTGCTGTCTCCAGTGACTAGTGTTAATTAACTCTGGCTTCATCTGCACTATAAAAATGAGAGCTTTTTAAATGGTTGTGAAATAATCTTGTGGCTCAACTATATTTATAAAATGTATTTCCATTTTTAATCCAAGAAGCTATCTGGCAGTTTGAACATTTTACAGATCATGCCAGTTAAGAAAAAATTGTATTAGTCAGGTATGTTACATGTAATTCTGTTTACAAGAAAATATCAGTATCTTGTTCCATGGACACAGGAAGATCAAATGACTGTAGTTTGCTTAGGGGGTTTAGTTTGTCTTCTTTTAGTTGTATCTTTAAGCCTGTCCCAGAAAGCAACCTTTGCTCCAGATGGGCTTTTCCACTGAACCTCACTGCAATCCTAATGCTGTCACTAACAGAATGTGCCTCCTCTACCTCCTCTGCCTCTGCCTCTTTCATCCTCATCCATTCCTGCACACAGAGGTCAGTGAAGCTTTGGCATCCATGTAAGTTAGATTCCTGAGAGGATTTGCATATTTCTGTATTTTGGATTAGAAAGGTGTTTCTGGCATTACCTGTTTGCCCAAGTATGCTTCTTGCCTCCTTCCAAACATCTGACCATCACATCAATAGCTACATAAATCAGCCTTAACAATGTTTAATCCTAACTCTAATGGTATATTATTTTTTCCCGTGTTCATTGGCAGATAAGACCACATTTACTGGTGCTTATAAAAGCATATGTAAATCTTTTTTAGATGTCTAGTTTTTGTTCATAGCATCTGTAGGTCAGAGTTTGCAAAATGGTTGTCATCTAGTCCCCAGTGCAATTTAGTTCAGTATAGGAAAAAAAATCTCATGTAATGAAGGAAAAAAGAAAGCAGTCAAGTTGATGTGAAATGTCCTGCCACAGGGTGTATCCTGCTAGTGAACTGATTTGTATATAATTTTTAGCTAGAAGGCACAAAACCAAACCCCTAGCAGTGGACCATCTGTGGTGAACATCCCAATATACTGACAGGCTAAGCTCTGGCAGATTCCAACATCCCCAGAGTATCAGAGAGATTTTAGGGCACAAGCTAAGTCCAGCAGGGGGAAAGTTTGGTACTTTGCCTGATGATACTGTCATGTTTTCCTCTGCCTGATTGCCTAAACACATTATTCACCCAAGGTCATGGCATGGTAATCAGTGTATGTTTCAGAGAACTCATTGTCTCAGGTGACTAAAAATGTCATTTCACTCTGCCTGAACATATTGATTAGTTATTCTCCTCAACTACAATTACAAGTAGTACTGATGGTTGCCAGATAAATATATCCTAAAGTAGCCTAAGCCTTTAGCTTATTAATTCAAGACCCGACCCAGGTTAGATGTGCTAGATACAATGTAGTTGCCTGGATGTCCCATATGTATATTCAATTAGATCAAATGTGTGTCAATGGATGGTGACATACATCATATCAGTGAGCTACACTGCAATGTGTGTTGCTCATTCCTTTGTGATTCTGTAGTGATACCTTTTAGAGATTTTAAACGTTTAGAACACAAGGGAGAAAAAAGCTTGCTTGCAATAAGTACTGTTGATTTGCTAATTGCTACTCATTGTACTAAATTTTTGGTGTTTATGGATAACTTGCGTAGAGTGGGTAGCTGTGTTCTGTCTCTTTCAAAAACAAAAGCCAGAAAATATTACACTGTTGCCCTGCAGTACTTGTGTTATCTTGGGTTGCTTATGACATTGCCACATGTAATACAGCATAATGGCAACAGAAAGCAAAAAAGCAGTCTGACCTGTGAGAGTGTTAATGTAAATAGATAATAAAGCTTTCTGTTCCATACCATGATAATAGCATAGTAATGGAAGCAGATCTTTATGTGATAGCAGTTTTAGTTTATTTACTGGGATTTATATAAGGTATTCTTCATGATTCTCTCCTCCTGCACAAATAATTGCATACAAATTCCTCATGCCAATGTATCAGAGCCACTATCTACTGCAAAGTCTTTTTCACTTGTCTAAGCCATTTAGCCACTGAACAAGATAAAGCTTTTTTGACTCAAAAACTTATTGTGATGCCAAAACTTTTGGGATTCTGGCTTTTGGACCCTTTTATAGTCAGTCAAGGTGATAACTTCATTCGGGCTCTTTGCATGGGAAGTACTGTTTTTCATGTGAAAACTACTGATGGGGGTCCTAGAAGTTGCATGCCTTGTGGTGGACTTGCTGCAGCAGTATGACACCAGGAAAGAGATATTTTCCTTGGGTACTCAAGTTTGGGCCAATGTGAGAATAATTTTAGCCACTGCCCAACCAGCAACACAGTCACCCAGTCAGCAAACATTTGTTGCAGCATCAGCTTTATCCTGAAGGCTCCATGGATGACAAATACATGCTGAGAGGCAGATGCACTTTTTTCCTGAAGGATGTTGAGAACTGACCTGATTCTCTGGACTCAGACATGCAGGAGCAATACCACAAGTCCTCCTTCCTGACTTCTGGCAGCTCTGCATCTGTCGCCTCTCTCTGCTATCAGTGACATGCAGACTGATTCCTCTAAGTTTCGCATGGCGTGAAAGAACCTCAGTTAGACTTCAAGGTTACCTTTGAGAGTTCAGAACTGCAATGTGGACAACTTTGCTGAAGGCTATAGGGCATAGTATAGATGGAGTTCTGTGTTGAGGGAGCTGTAAGATTGAAACTATATATTGGAGTAGAAACCATCTAAGTTTGCCATCAGCTGAAGTCAGAGGGGCTTGACAGCATGTTAAATCTCCACAGGGAGTAAAAAAGTTGAAATAATTTGAATTGGGAGCCTGCCTCCTCCCTAACCAGTTACAATCTTAAGTAGTTTAAAGCTCAGTAGAGCAATATGAATGCTTTGCATTGGCCTTCAAAACAAACTCACGTGCAACCTGAGAAGCTCTGCTATGAGTAAATTCCCTGACTGTTGCAGCAAATGATTGTATGGGTATTCTGGTCCCAGAATGTGAGCTTCAGGTGTAAGAGTCCTTCCCATACCCAGACCACCAAAAAATTTATGAGTGCTAAAATCATTGAGACAAGGAGAAAAACTGTACAACCCACTCCCACTTCCATTCAAAAATTATTTTTCCCCTGAACATCCTTTTCTCCTTTGCTCATTTTGACCACTGGACTAAAATCCATTATTTGATAATATGATTTGATAAAATTCTGTTTAACAGCAAAGAGAAAGTTATCATATCAGCTGCCTTATGCGTAGGACTTCAGGGGTGCTATGATACTGGGAACTGGCTTATTTGTGTCTGTTGCAGATGGACCATATCTTTACAGAAACAATTTATATGTTAGACTGAGATGAGAAAACGATGCTTTAAGATGTCTTCTTGATTCATACATAAGTAATCCAAAAAAATAAGCTTATTCAGGATCATAGTACAAAAAGGGAGGAAAAGACAGTGATAGTTATTGATAAAGATACTCAGGATCCAAAGCTCTTGGAAATGTTTGTCTGGGCCTTGGTAGTGCCCTGGAACTCTCTCAGGAGCTCTGAACCTCATAGGCAACTCTGTTCTCATGTACTGCAAAGGAGAAAACTGCATAGTTTCACGAAGAGTTGTAAAAACAGTTTTGCTCCATCACTCTGAGTCTTCAGATACATAGTTTAATAAAAAAAATGCAGATAGCAAAAGAAATTAGAAAGAATTGTCCCTTAAAAGCTTTAAAAAGGTAATATATATATATTTTTTCAGCCCCCATAAGCAGTCCATATATTATACATGTTAATATGTATCTTTGAGTGGTATTAAAAATAGAATTCTGATCATATGACAAACCAGTTGCTATAGTAACTACATTTTTGCTGTAGAACAGCAAAGTAATAATGTGTAAAATGTGTAAATTACCAGTGTGCAAGAGCAACTGATGTGTCTTCACTCTGCTATTCTGCTTTAAAATGAATATTTCTATAAATATCTCATTCATGTATTCTCATGACACTCCTGTTGCTGGCTCCATCTCTTCTATTGGCCACCCTTGTCAAACTTAAGTAAGACGTGACATTTTAGCCAAAAGAAAAAGAAGCAGGAGAAACATAGATAATGGGCGTGATCCAAAGGAATAACACTTATACTGATTTCAATAGACTTTACCTTGGGCCTTATGCAAACAAAGGTGATTTATGAGGGATAGAGGAGTTCACTCATTTTTTTGTGCTTGTTACCACATTCTCCTGCTGAAATATAAAGGGATGTTGCACTTGACATTGGGGAGAGGTAAGATCGAGCACTAACATGTTGGGGATTCCCATAGTAGGCTGAGAATATCTTAGTGAATGTGGAACCAATTTTTGAGAGCTCATCTTTCTTCACTTTAGATTCCAAGCTTCTAGATTTACAAGCATGTCAGATGTTGTTTTGCCATTTAAATTTCTTAAGATAGATAAATGTTAGTAAAATTTAAGAGCAGGTGAAACACTTGGATTGAAGTTCTCTCTTAGCTGAAGTCAATAGCAAAACTCTCATGGACAGTATTTCACCTTTTCTGTTTAGTGTCACAGTGAAGAGGACAGTGACCTACTGCCCTGCAAGAGATTGTAACCCCCTATAGTGCAACAGAGATATTTATTTTGGACTCCAGAGAGAGTAAGAGTGTTTGTAGCAGTGCTGGCTACAGATCAGATGTATTCCCATCCAGGGGGAATTGCACAGTTAACCAGTAAATCTTTTGGATCATTGGCTTTAATTATACTAGGTGACTGTGATACTTTATTTTATTGGACTTTCTAGTTTTGCTGTAGTCCACATTTTAAATAAAGTTGGTTGAACCTGAAGTCATTCTAATTTTAAGGTTTCAAGGTACGGTGTTTTTCTTGTTGCAGCCACAGAGTAGATATAATTTTAATCTGCCTTGTAAAAGCACCTGCCTAAATGGAACAGATAGTTATTTACTAACACTCCAGGAGGGACTCCAGATTGAAGGAGGTCAGCTGTGTCTCAGCTCATGGGTAGCCCACTACTAAAACATGCTTCCAGATTTACTGTGTCAGAGCTTCATGATACAGCCTACCCCGTTTCGTAAAACAAGGCAAAGGCTTTTTTTCAAATGAGGCAAACCCCATTTTTAAAGCAAATACATGTTCAAAAATAGAAAGTGTTAATTTAAAATCAGAATTCATTTTTTTATCTTGAGTCATCAGCAGAACCTTCTACCTTTCCCTTGGAACATTTGACAAGTGGAGCTACTGCTGTCTTAAATTCTACTGTAAAATTATATTATGGGACTCCAACCAAGAATGCTTGTATTGTAGCCTTTTGTATAAAATAGTGCTCTGAAACCTATATATCAAAACAACAACAGACTTATATTTGTGAAATATTGTTTTTAACAGATTTATGTGACACCAAACTAACATTTTTCCTGTTTGTCATGTCATTGCAGCAGTATCAGCTCTATCATTTAGTGTCAGGTTTTTGTATCTATACCAACAAATTGTGAAACAAGAATTTTGCCAGAGATTCCTTTTCTTTGGAGTAGAAAATTTCAACTTTTGACATATATCAGAAATTGTTAGTTGGAAATGGTTATGCTGGTACCTAAAACTCTGTTCTTGCTCTTATGGACTTTGTGCTCATATGAACTCTTCCAGTGCACTGTAGAGGTAGCATCTGAGTTGGCCCAGGCTCCAGAAGAAGTGTAGGACTCTGTTCTATACGTGATAATATCCTGTAAAGCTTAATTTACTCCTATGTTAATCTTGCTTGGGTATTTCTATGCTGTCCTACAATATATTCTTGCATTTTTATCTGTAGCATGATGGAGGCAAATGTGGTGACAGAGAATCCAGCCCAAATAAAAGAGTGACAGTGTGAGGTGTCTGACTATAGTACTTAAAATATGCTGCAGTGGCATTTCCAAACAGAAAACCACTGAATCATTTTCTTTAAAAATGCCTCTGGGTAAAGGGTTTGTGTTCAAACATTCATCTGGAATGCTTTTTCATTGAAACTTGAGATCTCTAGATGGAGATCCAAGAAAAGCCTTCTTTTTCTCTTGTTTTTATTCAAACAATCATAAAAGAGATTGACCTTAAGGAATTACTTTATGAGAGGTAATTCAAAGAAAATACACATCAACTATTAAGAAATAAACGTTTTATTAATTATTTGTAGTAGAAAATTGTTAGGAAAGGTAAATTCTGCAAAAGGGTGACCAGGTTTATTACTGTTCTCACATTATTATAATTTCCTCAAAGATTTCTTTTCCACTAACAATAAAAGATTCAGTAATACATTTATTTGCCTTTTTTAAGCAGCATGGTAAAGAGTATTCTGGTATATGTCTTTCTACACTTCCTTGGTATTGAAGTTATAGCTCCTATTAAAGAGTTGCCTTTAACTTGATGAGTCATCTTGTGGAGACAGAATTGAGTCATTTAAACCCATTGTCCTTCCAGCAGTATGAGTGTTACTGAGGGTTAGGAAATAAGTCTCATAATTAGGAACTGCTCAGGAATTCACTGACAAAATAATTTTGCAAGGAAACAATTCACCTTGGAGTTATGAATGTATGAACTGATTTCTTCAGAAAAGATTTCTTGGGTTCAGTTCTGGGATTCCTGAATAAAACAAAGACATTATTGGCTATTCTTAAGTGGTTTGCTTCCCTCCAGCATTTGTGTCCCCTTTTGTATGAGGGACTGCAATTCCTTGCCAATCCCTGGACTATTGTAGGTACATCAGGATTTTTCTTTTATTCCTCTTTACCATTTCTTCCTCAAAGCCACTGATTTTGAGCTATTGGGAACACGGAAGGGAGGAGATGCAAGTGGAAAAAAAATTCTCAAGGACTGGAAAAACTTTTGTTTTGATCTCAGGGTTCAATCAACTGCACTAGGTTTGCGGGTATGAGATACTATTTTTCAAATGGGGAGTAGAAAGCTCACAGATGTACCCATTTTGTTATAAACCCCTTCACATGTAGCTTACATATGGTAGCTTAAGTTATGCAAAGCTTTAGAAATCTATAGGAATATTCAGGGAATAGTTCACAACTGAATGGAGATAAAGACAGCAGAATCTAGCATTCAATTTCCCAAATATTCTGAACAGAAGCCAGAAGTCCATTTACATATAAATATATAATTTATAATGTGGAAATGCTTCAAGGCCTTGCATGCAAATGCTTTGGATTTTTCTGTGGGGAAAAAAAAAAAAAGAAAAAATTCTTTTCATCCTCTTGTTTTTTGTTTCAATTAAATGGTGTTTCATTGTTGCATGCATTACAATAAATTAAGAGGGCAACCTTTTCTCTCTTTGCATACAACTGGCATATAAGTGACACTTCCTGCATGACATAAAAACCTAAGATAATTGTTTTATAATTAATTTACCTAAATTAATTTAACAGATAAAAAATGCATAATTTTATTATAAATGTGTCCAATTCATTTAGAGAAAATAAGCAGAGTATAGTTTTTAACTCTAGCCTCTTCAAAATACCATTCCTCCTGAACAGACTGGTTGTTGCATTTCTTTTATCTACTGACTTTTTTTTTCTCATTACTGTTTCTGAGTGTCAGTGCATTCTGGATCAAAAGTGATGAATATAAAAAAATCAGATCTGAGAAAATGCTTTTGAAAATATAGTCAGTATTTATTTTTAATTTTGTAATTAAAACTTTATTTCTTCTTTATGTTCAACTGCTTTTCTAGTGTATTTAGTTTGCTGGCAATACTAATGACAAATAACTAATTCATCTGAGGAAAACAAATTCTGTCTTTGGAGCAAGAGCTTCTGATCACAGAAATTTGTTTTTCAGACTGTGGAACTGAATAACAAATGTGGAGATGTTTTACAATAAATTGGGTTGCAATCATTTATTCAAAACCAAAAGTAATTCAGCAAATATTTTGATGAATAGTTACACAAAAAAGCCATTTTGCTGATGGATCAATCCCAAAAGCTTCGTACCATTTCTACAATTCAAAAATAAAAGCTCTTCTCATGTGTGTATAGGTCTCTTGAATGCATAGATAAAGAAATAGCAGATTTTAAAAGAATGGGCACTAAGAAGAAAAGGAGTATTTATGCAGATTAAGTAGCTGGGGGGATATAGGGTGTTGTCTGTTTGACTAGGAAAATATGTGCCTTTTATGATACTTAAGTCTTTGACCATAAATGAAGGTATCTGGACAGGAATCTTGAGAAATATATTTTCCTGAAACAGATTGTGAAAGCTGACAATACCAAGATAAACAAAACCTACAGTCATAGAATATCCTAAGTTGAAAGGGACCATCAGAATCATCTAGTCCACTCCTGGCCCTGCTCAGGACACCCCATGTGTCATACCAGGTACCTGAGAGTATTGTCTAAATGCTTCTTGACCATGTCAGGCTTGTTGCTGTGACCACTTCAGAATAGACAAAGAACTTATTGAATAGAGGGAGTGTACAGGACCCTTAGGGCTATGCCATGAAGGGAAACTTCAGCCTCAGCTGAAGGAGCCAGCCTAACTTGAGAGGTTTGTCTGGTGCAGCTCTTCCTGGGCATGGTAACTGCCCTGTTGCCACATAATCTCTGGGCCAATTGGTGTGAGTTATGAGAACATTACAAAAATTATGGTCTCAGACAATAATATTCTATCCTAATCAATAGTGATTTCTTTTTAAATGGAATGAAATAAAAGTTCTTAAGTAAGGTTTATTTACTGTTTAAAACATTAAAGAACCAAATTAGTGAAGCCAACTATATTTAAAAGTTCAGACTATTGAATATGAATGAGTTCTGGGGTATTTTAAAGTCAAAACTACATAATCTTTCTGACAATTTGAAGGAGAGAAGTGTAGAAAATATATCAGGTTCACGTACATTGAAAGCAAAAAAGGCTCAAAACAAGACAGACTGAAAGAGTTGGGGTTGTTCAAACTGAAGAAGAGAAGGCTTCATGGAGACCTTATTGCAGCCTTCCAGTACCTGAAGTGTCATACAATAAACCTGTAGAGGGACTTAGTTCAAGGGCATGTAGTGAGAGGACAAGGGAGAATGGCTTGAAACTGAGAGAGTAGGTTTAGATTAGATATTAGGAAGAAATCTTTTACTGTGAGGGTGATGAGGCACTGGAACAGGTTGCCCAGAGAAATTGCAGCTGCCCTATCTCTGAAAGAGTGCAAGGCCAGGTTGGATGGGACACTGAGCAATCTGGTCAATTGAAAGGTGTCCCTTCCAGCCCAGACCATTCTATGTTTCTATGATTCTACTCCTGCAGAGATTCTGGATGGACACAAGAGGAAAATATTTCATAATGAGAACAGTCAGCCATTGAAATAATCTCCCCGGGGAAGTGGTGGGTACCCCAGCACTGAAAACTTTTGGTATTCAGCTGGACAAGATGCTGGGCCATGCTGTCTAGATTATGCATTTTCAAGAAAGTTGGAACCAGATGATTGCTGAGGTCCCTTTCAACCTAGGATTCTATGGTTCTGTGAAATAGCAGGAAGTTATTGTAGTAAAGCTAACAAAAGAACAATAGAAGAAGCCATACTTCTGTGCAGGGGTAGAGGTTAAGATTTAGCTATGGATCAAAAACAAAATGTTTTTTTTTCTTTTTCAATTTTTGCCAAGGGCAAATAATAGCTAATATTTCAAGTTTTGAGATTCAATAAGAATTAATCAAGTTATCCAAGGAAAAAGAAGATAATCTGAAATCTCCATATTTGAGACAGAATCAAAATCTGAAAAGTTTAGTTTCGTCAAGCATCAGAAGTAAACATGTACTTAATTATCAATGTCCTGTGAAACAATTATAGTTTTATAGTTATTTTTATTAATTATTTTAAAAGATGATGAGCATGAATGGCAAATAGGAAGTATAAACCTATAGTAAGAATGGAGAAAAAAATCATCTGGGCAATTATAGGTTCATTAATTTTACCTGAACAGCACATATAGTTTGGAATAAATTTGGAAGGAAAATATAAATAAAGATGTGAAGCTAAGTGAGCTAAAATGTGCTAAGATGCAGCTTTTATTTCCAGAACCAGCTTGATATTATTTAGTGAAAGAACTGACTGACTTAACTAGGAAGTAAGGTAGGTCAAATCTGCCTGGACTTCAGTACGATATCTAATGTAGTGCTCCATTGGAATTTACTGATTGCACTAGGGAGAATGGGGATTAGCAGGGAACTTACAAAATGGGTAAAGAGCTGAATGAGGGCAAGATAATCATGCAGTGGCTTGTGCTTAAAAGGGATCATCAGTCTGGAAGGAGGTATCCTGAAGTCTTGAGTGATCATTAGGGACTGATTAAGGTTACCTAATCAATTGTCATGACTATCATGGGCAAGAGTGTGAGTTTACAGCTTCAGCACAGTAGATATTTCTCTCAACACACTTGCCCCTCACTACCCCATGATAAATCGAAGACAGCTCCTCTCTTTCACTGAAGGTAGGAGGATGCACATGGGCAGTTGCTGCACAGTAAATGATGTGTTCTGGTTTTCCCTCTGGTAACTAATTCCTCTGCCCGTATCTTTCCTTAATAGCTTTAGTAATGACAAAGGCATAAAAAGTGGCAGTGTGGTAATGAGACAAAATTGGAGGTTTTGTCAATATGGAGAGGATCGAAGCATAATGCAGCCAGATGTGTTACCTAGAGGACTGAAATACTAGAAAAGAACTGTAATTCTATAGCAAAATGTGCACTTAGAAGGGCAACTAGAAAGAACTTCCCTGATAAGTTCAAGAGCAGGAAATAGCAGAGGAGGAGTGGGACAAAGAACCCTCATCAGTTTCAGGGTATGTCTGAGACATCCAAGGGTAATTGCAAGGTGGCATGCCTTGCCCTTACGTATTATCAGCTGAGCCTCATGTCTCAGCCTGAAGATATAACATAAGCATACAGAAAGGTTTTTACAGTTCTGGTCATCTATACTAAGCCAGGTGAATTCAAACTGGAATAATGCTTGGTGGGAGAAAGGAAGAACTGTTTTTATAAGAAACTAGAAGATCCTGCTGTGTTTGCCTCATAGGGAAAAAGAACTGGGAGAGAACATGTTACTGTCCAGCAGGGGAATGAAAAACACAGCAAGTGAAAAGTTTATTTGTGAAGATGACAAAACTCTTAAAGGCAGTAGTTATGGGCAGATCAGGCCATACTTGTAGGTGGAACTGGGAATGAAATTTGCCAGATAATTACAGAATAAGGTCTTGACATTTCATGGAACATGAGGGATACAGCAAAAATTTTTAAAAGTTTTATTTGAAAAAGTTTTAGTTTTAAAAAGTTTTTAATGTTTTAAATTGTTTAGAGATTTAAAAAATCACTTTATACAATGTGGTTCTCAGTTTTAGAAGTTGGTACAACCTGACAAGTTCTTTACAGATTTACTGAGGGTTTTTTAGCACTGACTAAATGAGGAAAATGGTTTGGGTTGGTAGCCCCAAAGTCTTGAGCAGAGTGAGTAGCTAGTGGTCTTTTTTTGTTGTTCTAGTATGTTAGAACTCATCCTTGATATCAATTTTTATTACTGAAATACTTGGCAATGACCTATGGTTAGTTGTGTGCTAAAGTTCTGTGCTTAGAGTGGAAGGGCTAAAGGACATGCTAAAATAAATAGTTTGCAGAATTAAGACCACAGAGATGTCTGGGCTGCTATTTCAGTTATTCCCTAATTAATTTTTGTGCTATTGTTCTGTTCTCTCATTTTAAGATGCACAGCAGAATATTTTAATGCTGTATTTTTATATGGTGTATTTGAAATTAATTTTTTTTCTTTACAGAACTCAGAATAAAAATCAGGAAGATATAAGTCTGTAAGTTTCCTAAGACTATAGTTCTTTTCAATTTCTGACAGCACTGGTAAATCTATTCCCTTAATTATGAGCAGATTAAGTATGTCAGACTATCTTGTAGTGAAAATATATATATATATCCTTGCTGTGCAATTAATGTAAGTAAACCTTTGTCCACTGTGTGTATTATTTGATGGAAATTGTTGTTCTGAATTTTTAATGCTTCTTGCCTTACTATTAATGAAAGCCATATGGACTCCCAGCCGTAGCAATAAGTAAAAATCCTATTAATTCAAGTGATACAGGAGTAGATCCTTAGTTCATTGAAACCTATCAGTAACTTGTAATCTTTAATGTTTAGAAATAACACTTCTTTCATCTCGAGGTTAGTGCCAAAAATCCTTGATGACTTCATCTGAGAGTTGCACAACTGCAATGAGAAGTTAAATGAGATATTTTAAGAAAACAAGAATGAAAATCATTTCTTGGTTGCTAGTCATAAAATACTAATATGATCTCATAGATAATTCATAATTTCAGAGGGAGTCACCTGTGCTGAAAGGCAGGTGCAGTGGAGAAGGGTTCAGGTAGATAAATAGCTGGGGTCTTCAATGTGTCTCATTAAGCCACGAAACACAATAAGAAGTTTCACAAACTGGAACACTGACATGTGAAGATTTAAAAAAACCAAACCATCTGAAACACTGTAAACTACATGTATGCAAAAGGTCACATTGCATAGGGGTTGAGAATGTGGCTTTCAACAGGTGGAAGCAGCCGATTAAAACATGCAACGATCCCTGGATAAAAGTATATTGTGACCTTATACATGAATCAGTCTGAGGGTGGAGAGATGGTGGAGAGATGATGGGACAGCAGGAACTGCAGGAGAAGCACAATTTACAGTAAGTCATTTGACAGAATGAAATACTTCTAAGTGATAGGACAAATTAGGGCTGTTCATGTAGGAAATTATTTATTTAGAAAGATCTTTTAACTGAAGCATGTTGCTTTTCAGTGAAAACTGGAAAAGTTAAAAACGTGCAGTTGTAGAATGGCTGGGGTTTTGTCTAACTGACCTCTTCTTTCCAATGTCTAAGGTGGCATCAAAGGTATTGAAGTCAGTTATCAAAATTGTGCCTAGATTTCTGATGGCACATAGAGCACCATTTCTGAAAGACCTAAATTGCTGCTAAATTACAGCTACTACACTTAGATGAAGTGGACATCCAAAAAGACACCAAACAGAAAGAAGGCGGGTGTCTTTCAAAGTCACTAGAGAAATCTTCCAGGCCTGTCACATCAAGAGGGTTAGGAAAATTGGGCCCTTAGAGGATAGCTGAGCTGAAGAGCTTTGGGAATAAGAAGAGGTGGGAGGTGACAAACAGCAGATCTTGACTTGGTATGAAGCCATTTTGAGCAGGACAGAAGTTGCAGTGGGCTGAGCATATGGCTGTAGAGCAGCACGAGTGCATTGCAAAGATACCAAGTGCTGTTTTCAGCCACCCATCTAATCAAGATCCTCTAAATCTCACAGACCCCTAAACCTCTGCTCACACAGTGCCATCTCTCCTATCAGAAATGGAGTAGCTGTGCTGCCATCCCTCTGCAAGAAGCATTGAACTACACGGCCTGTGAGGATGCTTGCCAATGAGAAGTGGGTGAAATTCACTGCCCCCAAGCTTTTCTACAAATGGAGTATTTACATTCATTGGTTTTAAGACATGAAAGTATTTTAAACTTCAATGTGAATAAAGCTGGTTTTTGCTACATGTGCAGAGCGTTTGCCATTTTTCTATGTACCTCATTACATTTAGTGCATAAAAATGCTCTCAGTGGAAATACCTGGATCAAAACCAATGAGAAAGCTGCACACATACTACAAACACCTGTATATCACAAAAATTGAACAGTGCCAGCACCAAATATTTCTGGTTTATCTCAGAAGAATGTTTGCAGCTAATCCTCTCTTGTGGACATAGATAAACATACTGCAGCTAATACATACTTATCATAATTCAGTGGAGACATTTCAGAGTGCACCACTTAACTGCTTTTCAATTTCTTTTCCTGTTTTGTCATTACCATTGTTGGGAGTTTTTATGTTTGGGTATTTGTTTTTTCTGGGTTTTTTTTGTTTGGTTGGTTGGGTTTTTTTGTTGAGTTGGTTGGTTTTGTGGTTTTTTTTTTTTTGGAAGGGCGGGGAGGGAGGTGGGTTTGTTGGTTTTGGGGGGGTTTTTTGTTTGTTTTTTTTGAGGGTTTTTCTAAATAGTTTACAGACGATTGTTTGGTCCTGTCTTGGAACTACACCCATAGTGCACTTCACCTTACTCTTCCTCTCACCGCAGCTTCTCTTTGGATAGAAATCTGCAGGTTCACATAGAGCACCAAGCTGCATTGCAGGTTTCATAGAGCCTGTGAGAGTCACTCTGGGGGTTGAAATTTAAACTGCGGGTATGTGATATATATTTATTCTTCTGTGGGACAGTTGGGTTTTTTAGTCAGATTTCAAGTCTCCTTTCCTAAGTAGTACACTGTCATTCAAAACAATTAAATGCTATTTATTTTTTGCCTTTCTTTTAGATGTAATGTCAAGTTCAAATCCAGAGCTGGTGTAGATAAAGGCATATTTACCAATGGACAAGTACTTTCCAGCTGTAACTTGAACCATGCTTTTCTTGAATTCTCCCTCTTAAGATGGTATTCTTCTCCTGCATGTCTCGCCTGAATTTTTGCTCCACACACTTCAGCTCGTCCTAAATGGTTTTGACTCTCTCCTCATGGATCTTGTGTCCCAGACCTTTCGTTTGCTCAGTCATATGGCGTACTGTCTCTGATAAGAATATTCTGCTGTAAGGACAAGATATTTTGTCTCCTGCATTTTCCACTTAAGCATGTCATGGGAGGGTTAATGCCAACCTCTAGGTAGGTAAGTAGGACAGAAGGCTGAATTTTCTCCTAATGGGCCAAGCAGTTCAAATGCAGAAGTGTATAAAAGAGACTGTGTTTGCCAATAGGTTTAGCCTACTTGAGTTTCCTCATCATCTCGACTTCTCTGAGGCATCATTATCTTGTTATGATTCCACAGAGTCTCTGCCCCTTTCATTCAATAGGCTGTTACATGCACTGCAGAGACTTTTCCTTGTCTGTGTTTTCTTTGAGACTATGCTGAAGTTGCAAATTTGGAGAAGAAAAAAGCTATTAAAAAAGATCAGTGTAGCAAACTTCTGATCTAAGGAAACAAAGAGTTATTGTCTCCTCTTCCATAATGTGGAGCTCTCTGGTCTGCTCTTTCTCCACTGTCATGGTTTATCTCACATACTTCAGGATGAGTGCAGAATGGATATTATTAATCTTTGGTTCAATCTTCTAAGAGCATCCTAGGAGCATGTAGGCTGATATACCAGATAGTCCTTGACACCATGCAAGTGTTATGCCGTGCAGCAGGCATTTGAAGTTGTAGCAGGATAGAGTTTCCTTTCACTTCCTTCACAAAAGTCATGAGGATGTAGCTTGCAGGAAAAGAGGGTGAGTGTTAATTTGTCACAATAGTTCAACCATCTCTAAAAGAACTGTATCTCACTGTTTCTGAAGCCCAAATCTTTCCCTGTTCATGCTTACCAAAAATTGGTAATCTGCCCCTGTGCAAACTCCTACTGATTGACATGACCTTTGGCTATTTACTCCAGAGGGAGTAAATATCCTCCATTTTCAAAGTTTTCTGCACAACCTAACTCAATGTGTGCTGCATGTGACACCAGGAATTAAATGCAAGGTTTTGTGTATTATTCTTTGAAAGACATACATTTGGGAGTATGGCAATCTACCTTTGTTGTGATTTAGGAAAGGTATTCTCCAATTTAGTATTTCCAGTGAATCCACTGCAAAGCATATTCCGCTTGATCACTCCCTCCTTCCCCTCGCCCTCCCCTCTGGTGGGCTAGAGAAGAGAACTGAAGGCATGAAAGGTAAAGATCATGGGTTGAGATACGAACAATTTACTGGAAACAATGAGGTAAGAAAATGAACAGTAACATCAACAATATTAACAACAAAAGTGTATAACAGAGACACGGCAAAAAGTAACCCTATCCTGGCCAGAACTAGGATAACTATGCATATAAATATGTTCAGTTTGTGCTTTTCAGTGTTTGTCTATAATAGTGTTCTAGGACAATACAGCCTCTCCTGGTTTTCTGGTACTCTTGTTCATTGACTCCATCTTCCTTTTGCCTTTTGATTTATAATTCTAGTATAATTCTTTTGTGAAGAGAGATTATATGTTTCTACAGTGGTTCACAAGTGATCCCATTCAGAGCTGGAATTTTTCTCAATAAAAATAAAGACTATAGGTGCCTGTGGGTATTTCTTCTCATAGACAGGCATATTATGTAATATTTGAGAGAGGGCATATATATACAATTTTACATATTAAGTGAGTTTGAATCATTCATAGGCTTTAGGGAAGTGCCTGTAAACCTATTTCACCACCATGGTAGCCCTGGAGCAAATGCAATGCTAATTCTCCTGCTTAGTGATTTTAAGTAGTTTGTAAGCTGCTGTAAAAAATGTGTTGTCAAACTCTGCAACTAATTTACTTCTTCCAGTCTATAAAACAAGGAAAGGAAACATCTGTTTAAATGTGAACATAATAGCAGTGGGGATTATACTTTTCTTGTCTCTGTTGTTCATTGTGTTCAATCAGTTTAAATATACAAAAATGAATGTCACTGATTAATAAGCAGTAATATTTATTAGAGCTTGAGACCCTGTACAAGTCTGTGTACACGGCCATTTTTGTGACACTGCTGGCATTTCTGAAACAAATTAAGCAGATGTGGGAACATTCCAGACATTGCTGAAGACATAGTTCACTCCACATGGATGAAGTTATGGCAGAGTTAGCACAGATGACTGGAGCTATCAACACAACATCTTTGTCCATAAATTCTCTGCATAAAGGGTTAACATGTTGCAAAAGGCATGTCCTGCATGGGAATCTTCATATTCCTCTGTGTGATTCATTTATTTATATGCACTCTATGTCTGTCTTTCAGATTATTCAGCCGCTAGTAACCCAGAATAAATGCTTTAGAAAGATCAGCCCTGCTTGCAGGGAGCCAGCCTTGCCATCCAAAAAACTTGCAAAAGCCAGGGACTGCTTCTTACATGTGCTTTATAATGCCCCTGAAGAAAATGCACTAGAACAGTATTCAGTGGAGTGTGAAAAACACTAAAGGGTTTTACCCGACCATTGTTTACTGTGAAATGCAAGTCTGGTGTTCTAGCAAAGCAGAGGCTGAAGGACTGTGCCTTGTTTGCTCTATTCTACTTGGTTAATATGGGGCTTTTTCATTTAGAAGCTAAGACAAACCAAGGGTAAGCTGTTGCTTACAGAAAGAAAATAAATAATTTGATATGAATGTTTTGACATAAACAAGTGAGCTAAACAAAAGTACTGGTGGCACATTCTATTGATCATTTCTTACTCTTGAGCATGTGACACCCTATTGCTGAGCCTTGAGGACCCTGGAAGAAAACTGGCCAAGGCATGAGTGCTTTTTTATAAGTTTAGATGTAGAATGTAGATCACATATAATATGTAGGAATAAAATAGTGTACAAAAGCTTTTTATTGATTCAAACACTTCAGTGCTTGAAGAGCATCCAGAAGAGCATCCAGAAGAATGTTCAGGAGCAAATACGGTGGAAAAAAACCCAGGTAAACCTCTGGACTGAAATGCAAGGAAAGGAATGTGACATGTAGGGCTGGGATCCTCCAGAGACGTGGTCAGTCAAAGCTCAGAGTAGAGTCTCTTCACTGACTGTGCAATAATGCATGTGCATTTCATGTGGGAGTTATTAGAAAGACAAGCAAATCCAGATGCACTCATGGGTTTGATCTCCACATGGAAAAACATAAGTGATCATGGTTCCTTTTAATTTTCCTTGGGTAGCTAGAGAGGGCAACTAGAGCTCTGTAAATTTGCATAAATGGATCAAAGTTTTGGTATTTAATTTCTAATTTCCGTAGCCAATTTTTGTCTTTAACTAACACTTTCTCTTCACCAAAACAAAACAAAAAATTCTCTTCATCAAATGATTCCTAAGACTTGGTTTATGAAGTGTTATTTTGATTCCATAGTAATTGCTAGAACAAAACCAATGGGTGAGCACATCTAGTGAGCTGTGAGATAAACAATGAGTATGCACTAATGGTAAACTCTCAGTGACATATCAGGACACTGAATTAAGAATGAAATCTGTGTCAGGCACAATTAGGGGCCTAATTAACATTTTCATGAAAAATAAAATTAGCTAAGAGATACAGCTGGATTTTTGCAAATTAGGGTTTTCTGAATGAGGACTCAAGTGGCATTTCATGGGGTTAAAATGAATTTCCTAAGGCCAGCATCTCTTTTGGGCTAAGCAGAAAAAGGCAGCTTAACAGCTCTTTAAAACATGGATTATATATTTTGTTTTTATTTTTGAGATATTTGTATGCATTTTAATCACTCTTGTAGAAAGTCTAGGGCAGATGCTGTATTATGAACCTCCTAATGTCCAGCAGGTACCCTTGTTCAGTGGATGAAATTCAAGGTTGAAGATATTTATTTACAAATAAAGCATATTTTTTAACTCAGTGAAGACATTAAGATGAAAAAAGGAACTTTGCTGTTGTTCTTTTAAAACTATATTTCCTTGAAGAATCACCAACTAATGCAATTTTAAAATATTGTCTTATCAACTGGGAAATGAGAAACAAATATATCCTTTTTAATATGTCCACTTCACATCAGTAATGAAACAAAATATGAAGTTCAGCATTTGCAGTGTCTCATCAGAACAGGAATGAGCATTTTTTAATGTCTCTGAAAGACAATTATCACTTTTACAAAAACAAATAATGGAAGGGCTTAAAAATCCTGCATGCAGGCTATTTGTAACACTTACACAATGTCAATCAGAAAGATTTGAACCAGTGGGAAATGTTCCATTGGTTTTCTAGCTTTGATCACAAGAGGGAGTATTTGCAAGTAGTCTTTTCTTAAAAAAAACAAAAATACTGCTTAGCAGTGCAAGGAGTGGGTTTGGGCAAATAACTGTTTTCTGCAATGCACTATTAACATCCATATCAAACTTGTAACAGGTGCAATTTTTTTCTTGTCTGTTTGTGGAAGTGTACATGATGAGACCTTCAGAAATTTCATTCAGGTCATATATCATTCATGTTGAACATTTTTAGAGGAAGAAATTATAGTCTAACACTCAGAGCCAGATTACCATTGCATAAATTCTTTATCAATGTATCAAAGGAATAAGTGAATCTTTCTTCTACTTGTATCTTTCTGCCCAAAAGAGAGTGGTCTTTTCATAAAGGATATTTTAATTTCCACTAGTTATAATCTTTAATTATTTTTTTTTCAGAAGATAGAATGTCAAGGAAAGGAACATATGGAATGTAAAAATAAAAAAAGTGAGGTTTGAACTAGTGTGATTTAAAGGTCACAACTTAAAGCTACCTGCAAGTTCGTAACAGCAACAAAAAAGTCCTCACTCATTACTAGTGACCTGGCTTGCAGCTGTGTTGTGCTGATCAGTTATCTTATACTAAATAAAGGGAAGACACCTGGCTGGTAGAATTAAAATTATACTGACATAGTTTGTTACATGTCCTATCCAAACATCTTGAAACTAAGTCATGGCTTAGTGAAGATTCATAACTTTCATGCAAATTAAGAATAATTTTCCCCCCTGTTTGACCTATAAGCAGAGTTTGACCCAGAGAAGACAATACTGCTGATGCAGTGGGAGTGCAATGACACTGGGGAGGAAGGAGGAAGGAGCCTATGTTGTTGGGAATAGAGAATTTCTTGATGTTTCAAAGGAAAATGGTAGCAGGCTTCATAATACCCAGACTGTTGGGTTAATCTTTTCCTCATTTAAAAATGTTACAGAACTGTTTGGGAATCAGAGGAAGATGGAGCAAAGGAAGAAGGATTTGCTGTAAAGCTACACTGTCAGGTAGAGTTATTCTCTTTATGAATGTGATGTTTCTGAAGACTGCTAGACAGATAGAAAATTTCTATGAAATAAAATGTGGAAAATTATTCCACAAAAAAGCCCCTTTTAGTTGTGTTTAACCATTCCACCACAGCATCTGCCATCCAAAGGAAGGGTCTTTGTTCAAATCCCTCGGTGCCAATTTTTATGGCCTTCTGTGAGAGCAATTAGTAACTTTTCAGTAAGGATAGCTCCTCTTTGTGGTCAACATGTACTTTTCCTGACTGCAAAGAGGTGTTCTGATGATGGTTGGCAGAGCAGTGTGTCAAGAACTTGCTTACTGACATTAGTGATAGGTGATAACTTATCAGAGCCAGTGGCAATGTCTGAGTGGCGAAATCATGAAGGAGTGAAAAATGCCAAGCCAGTGCTCAGAGGTGTAAGCAAGGATGATGCTTCTCTGCCCTTCCCCTCCAAGCCACCACACACACCTGTTGACTGCAAAGCACTTGGAATGCCTGTGCTCTCCAGGATAGTGTGTGGCAGTAGGGAGAGGGAGAGGAGAGAAGGAAGAGGGGAGAGATAAGGGGAGGGAAGGGGAGGGGAGGGGAGGGGAGGACAGGACAGGACAGGACAGGAGAGGTTTATCATTTGCTCCCCTACTTCATGTCAGTAGCTGTTCTTCTTAATGCCTGGAATAAGCACAAAAATAGCTTTTACCTACTCTGCCCCTCTGACCTGCTCCATCCCTCTGATGGTATCACCTCATGGAGAAGAGGTGATAGGACAGCACCAATTCCTACAAGTGAAAGTGTCCATGTCTTGGAGTGACTTGGAACTGAACCTTATTCCTAGCCCCAAGAGTCAAGTTACAGTGATTTTCAATTTTTTTGCTTTAACTACACTGAGGAAGCTTTTAGGCAGTGAGTTAAGAGGGTTTCTACAAAATAATCTTTTTCTTTTCCCAACTGTTACTTGATTTTCTCCTGTTCCTGTGCCTGATTTCTAAACTGCTTTCTCTTTTAAAGCTGCATGTTCCCTTTATCCCAGGGTTGCCCTTAAAAACAGGAGTGCAGAGAATATCCTTACAGCATGATGTGAATTGCAAAGCAGGACTCTCTCGTTCCATTCTTAAACACTGAGGGTGGTACGAGTAGCAATGCTGACAGTGTACATTTGCAGATGCCACCATATGGGTCTTGAAAAACTAGTTGCACCGATGATTCCCTGCACATGTAGGAGACAGTTTGCATTGTTGGCATCGTCCCTGCACAGAAACAAGCACAGCTTAGCAAAGCTAAGCAGATGGCACTAGATCTGGTGCCAGAGAAGCACTGAATTAAAGGTTATACCCACCAGGTTTGATGCGGTGCCAGTTTGAATTGGTACAGAAGCTTCGGCCCACCTGCTTATTGGCCCCGTGACATCTGGCATCTTTTTTTTCCTTTTTTTTCTTTTTCCCCTTGGACTAAACTAAATGCAGCAAGGAAAAATGTCATTTTAAAAGCTAGTTATCAATAAATGGGATTAAAATTCTCTAAGAAAAAAGGAAGCCTTACAAAAATGTTGTGTTTAACACTGCTATACTAGGGATCTTGGGACACCTTTGTGAAGATTATGTGATAGAAAATAACAGTCTGGACAAAAGTACATTTTACAGAACTGCCTAATGGTCAGGGCAGCACAGTAATGAACATGCATAGCTGTTAGGAGTTTATGGCTGCACATAACAGCTCGCTGTCTCAGACTGTCACTACACATATGTTGTCACTCAGAGCAGGAGAGATATTTTATGCTATGCCACCTGAGTACAGTCAGTGTATGTGACAAACAAGCAGCAATGCACCCTGCTAAACTTATTGTCTGCTCCACTTGAGTTTCTCCCTCACTCATTTCTGTTGTCACCATTCACGTTTTTTGTTTTTCTTTTTTCCCAAACCAGTCCCTCCATCCTCTGCACAGGTTCACGTGCTGTATACACATATATGCTGCCATGGGGACTGTGCTTGTTGCAGAGACTAAAAATGTTTATATGTCTTCTCCATTAGGGGTTTAATCCCTGCTCCCTTGGTGTGAAATGAAAGCATGCAGCTATATGGCACTCTGGAGATGATTACCAATAGAGCTAAGCTTGAGTTTATACACACCATGAGCCAGATTAATCAACAATTTATTGACTCAAAATTGAATCCATACAGCTTGTTTTTTGACTGATTTTCATTCTTTTTCTTTTTTTTCTTTTTCTTTCTTTCTTTCTTTCTTTCTTTCTTTCTTTCTTTCTTTCTTTCTTTCTTTCTTTCTTTCTTTCTTTCTTTCTTTCTTTCTTTCTTTCTTTCTTTCTTTCTTTCTTTCTTTCTTTCTTTCTTTCTTTCTTTCTTTCTTTCTTTCTTTCTTTCTTTCTTTCTTTCTTTCTTTCTTCCTTCTCTTTTTTTTCCTTTTTTTTTTTTTTTTTAAAGAGGGTCTCAGGTTGCCTTAATAATTTTGGTAGAGAATTGTCAGAAAATCATTGAGTCAGATTTATTAAAGATCTGAAAAATAGTGACAGGCATTGTGTGATTTCTAAGACTCCGTCACAGAATGGCAGGGAGGTCGATGTGCTTATAAACCACAGACATATGTTTTGAAATCATCAGTGCTGGTTTAGAGTCTTCATTATAAAAGGAAAGAAAAAAATGATCCGCTTTGAAACTTGCCTTGAATTTTCTTGGCTTCTGTATAGTCAGTGCCAATGTTTAGAAAAAAACTAATTAAAAGCTGATAGGAATGGATAAATAAAGCAGCATATAGCTGAAAAGATATAAGTTATAATGCAAGTGTATTTTACAGAAAAAGATCATTGGTCTCCTCCACACAACAACAAGAAAAGCGCTGTATGCCTGGAAATCTTTAGCTTAAGAATGTATTTTTATAAAAAGGAGACTAATATTAAACATTCAAATTTTCCAGTACTGACCTTTAAGTTAAAAAGTATTTGCAAGGGGCCTGATCCAAACTCCACTAAAGTCAGGGGAAAGATTTTGTTGGCTCACCCCTGTCTTTCCTTGACCTTATTGTTGGTATCTCTGCCTCTCATTTTCACTAGCGTAGGCAACTGTAGAGTGCTCTCCGCTGCAGGTGGCTGCCTCACAGGTCCTTTTCTAGCACAGATATGTGTTGAATTTCAAGTTGGCCACTGGTTTTTTAAACTGTCCTACAGCTTTGGGATCTGTGTTGGCTATTGATTTCCAGGGCCGGAATTTCCTGGCTTTCGGGTCTAACCTTCTAAATTTGCTGCTTGTAGACAGCAACCTCATCGCAGTAAGTGAAGACACAAAAGCTGGATCTCTTCTGGCAAGGTATTAATAAAGATCAAAATTTGGAAGTAACTTCCTTCTCCAGCTGCCTCTGAAGCAGCCTGATGTGTGAACAACTCTCTGATGCTCCAGACCTCCAGATTTTCAGAGATGAAGGTGTGTCATGGCAGCTCTTGGTTTTAAGGATCAGTGAAAAGAGCCAGGTTGGTCTGATTTTTTGTCTGGCTTTACATGTTGCCAAAGCAATATTTTAGTTATTTTTGGAGGGTTTTGAAGAATGTCAACACTGAAATAAAAATAATGGGCAAGTCTTTGAACCCTTATTTCACAATAGACTCTCCTCCTTGTCTTCTCCGAGCTTGGGGAATTTATAATTCAGTCCACCACCAATAGCAATTGAAAAGTGGTTTGTTTGTTGTTAGCATTTTTTTTAATAATTTGACAAATGTTCTATTTACATAACAGATTGGTAAATAGTTTGGAGACAAATTGCTTTTTCTAGCTCCTCAGATTTCCTCATCTAATACTGCTTTCTCAGAATATTTTCTATTAAAATTTTTCCCAAGCATTTCCATTTTATAGACAATCTCTCATTTTACCCAGGGTCAGTGATGCTGAATTAAAAATAACATCCCTAAAGGAACGATTATAAACAAATAAGTTTATTACATATCTGTAACCACATACAATAAGGATAGAAATTTCACTAATGATTTGCCTGCCTGTAGTCTTTTTTTCTTTTATGTTTTATTAGTATTGCAGTTTAGATTTTCCATCTGGCACAATCATTTCCATCAGTGTCACTCTCCTCACCATCTTCGAATTCTTCCTCACTTTTAGTCTCTTTGCCACTCTCATCTTCTCCTTTGAACTCAAATCGTCATTGGCTACTCTCATTGAATTTGAAATACATTATTTCCTAAACCATTCAGTGACAACTTCTGGATTTATCTGATCCCATGCTGTCTTAATCTAAAGAAAAAACAGTGCTACACGAGGACTTCCTTGTCTTCCCTGTAGGAGTCTCATCAGGATTCCATGCCAAGAGTCATAAGGGCTACAACATTATTTAGAGGGTTTGTTCTCCGCTAAATCAGGCACCTGCACTTGTGACATTCCTCCTGGTGCAACTGCAAGAGCTGCATTCTTTCCTCCAATGATATTCTTCTTTGCTGGTGTTAGATACCCTTAAATGTACCTAGGACATAGGACAAGCATTCTCCTTTTGCGTAGCAACACACCTGGTCTTCTGTTCCAAACGATGTTCTTCCAATCCTTCATTAAGTCTGCAGACATCCATCCTTGTTTTTGACACCTAACAATTATTCCAGTAGGCAGCTGGTCCTTCAGCATTGTTTTCCGCTTCAAGATCACATACGGTGGCAATTTTATACCATCTGCTAACACTGCCAGCTTTACTGTAATGCACATTTTTTCATTCCCCAAAGTTTTGATGATGACGGATTTTGTGCCTGTTTCTTCAATGACGTTATTGGATGGCTCATGAAAGGAAACTGCTGTCTCATCTGCATTTCCCATTTGGCTCAGCAGGTAATTGTGACCTTTATGGAATCCAATCACGTATTGCTGGAATGCAATGACTTTTTTGGCGGAGTCAGAAGGTAAGTGTTGGCAAAATGAAGTCCCTCTCTTTAGGCAAAAAACATCAGGACACATCATCTTTATTCACCAGCCATTACTGATTTTGAGCTTTTGCCATGTAATTTGTCATACTTGTGTTATTTCATGAGATTTTCATGTATAATGACTTCCTGTGCAACAAGGGTTCTATCCATTTTTAGGTTTTTTAGTGCACATTATGGAACTTGTCTTTCTGTGTAGCAGAAGGGCCAGAGTACATGACCTCCAGATGTCCCTTCCACCCTCAACTATTCTGTGTTTCTGGGATTCTGGGACAGCTCATGGAAGTGCCCTTTTCAGACAGTGAATAATTTCTGCATTGAGTTACTGCATAACAGTTTCTGTTTTCACTGTTTCCATCTTGTCCCACATGCCTCAGTAACATTATATTTCCTTTTGGACTCACAATTTTTAGTACCCGGAGGACCTCCATGGATTTTAAATTTGCGTTGTAACTCCTACTTACACTTTTTGGTATGTTCCCTCTTGCACTTATCCCTTTGATCTCCAGATGTTTTGCTATTTCCCAAATTACCTAAAACCCTTAGAAAAAAGCACTCTGGAATTCTCTGATCCACCCAACATATATTCTCTAGTGAATGAGAAATCCAACAGTAAATCACTGTGTTGTCTTCAAACTTTGGGCTGTTTTGGGCATGTTTGTGCACATAACTAAGGAACCTTACATGATACACAGTCACAGTATCATAATAAAGCAAAGGAGGACAACCTCCAATTTGTAAGTTAACTTTCTGGGCAGAACCCTCTAATCTTGCTTTTGTGTAAAAGGAACATTGTTGGGTTTTTTGCTGCTAGAATTGTAGTCAGATTTAGCCAGAAGATTTTGTTCATCAGGAAACCATCAACACAATCTACGTACCCACTCAAGAATATATAATTTTTTTATTAAACTGGTTAAATGAGATTTACATGGCACATGATTTGTGAAATCATCTTTTTTAGCCAGTTATCTCACTCTGGCACTCTGGCATGGGCAGAGATTGGCTGAGCAATCACCCTCAGCTATGGGCAGGCCTGAGGCACCATCAATGCATACATGCCTCCAGTGTGCTGGCCAGTCACTCAGTTTTTGTGCTACTAGAGAGAGATATCAGGTCTCTTGTCCAGTATTTCCTTGCTGTAGATTATGACAGTTACACTGTCCCTTTACATAGACATTTAACCTGAGTAATATACAATAAACACTTCATACACAATTGTGCAATGCCAGATGATAAGTGAAATACTGCTCATAACAACTCAAACACAAGATATTTTCAATGCATAAATGAACCTATTCAGAAATAACATTTTAACAATCAAAGCATACTGACTTGAAACTTTTTACCATATTTTTGTATTTTGAAATACATAGAAGACATACAATTATCTGCATTAACAATACAAAATCCAAGAAATCAACTCCTTATTTTGCATATAATTTCTTGAAATTAATTACTACCATGGTTTAAAAATAACAACAAAATAAATTAGCAGCATCCTACTCTTCTACTGTCTTAATCTATAACAGTAAGCATTGAACATGGTTTTTTGTCATCCAGTGACTAATTCCAGATAATAAACTGCATGTTTCTGTGAAGTTCCTCATAGCAATGGAATGTATATAACTTCTTTAATGAAGTTACAACCGGATCTATATTTAAAAGAATGTTTTTCCTTCATTATTTTGGTGAGTTGGATTTAACTTCACATGTTACAGAGTAAATCTATTTTATAGACTTTCTTTACTATTTGAACGGTAGACGAATAAAATTCAACATAAAAAAGATTGTTTTTATTTGAAAGTTTTATTGCTTCAGTTACAGATAGTACATATGAGTGTGAAACAACTGTAGCCCATAATAGTTCCTCTATATATTTCTGGGTTTGCTCTTTAAATTAAAAAAGTGTGGAGGCATGAAAAACAGATGCTTTCAACCCATTTTCCTCCAGAGTGAGAAAAATATATGTTTGTTTTGAGGTGCTAGGAAAATTGTATATAGGGGCAGAGCATTCCAAAAAGATTCTTTACTACCTAAGCTATTTCTTTGGAATTGGTATAGACTACACTGCAGTTTATGGGCTCAGGTCTGAACTTTTGGAGGTCAGTGTTTTATATCCAAGGAGAGAGGGTTTTCTGGGGCAAAATCTGCCCCACAATGTAAAGCCTCTAAACAAGACTGTGTGTTCAAAACAAGACTGTGTGTTCATCTGTTGCATATTGCTTTCTGTGAGAAATCTTGAAGTTAGAGGCCACTGAACAGCTGCAGATCTGCTCCATCCTGAGTACATCTGCAGTATAAGAATGCAATGTGCTGTGAAGAGGGAAGTGACTTGAAGCCTTCACTTGGCAGGTCTGTACAATCTGACTCCTTATGATTTTATTCATATAGCAGTACAAGTAGGGTTTACATTTTTGTGTTTATTTTTTCTTCAGATATTATCTGTGTATTCATAATAATAAAATAAACCTAGGACAGCTTTCAAACTCCTTTGGGGGTGTTCAGATTCCTCTTCCTGATTAGCTTCTTTTTCATTTGTATTAATATAATCTCTTTTCTGTGGAATAATTTGCTACTTTTCCCCTGGTTATTTCTTGAAATGTTAACACTTCTTTTCTAATTTGACTTTGCAGTACGATTATTTAATTTTCAATTTTATTTCATTTTCAATATTATTTCAAAAGACTTAGTAATACAGTGCTGAAAATGACTATATGTGTTAAGGATATCAGCTAGAGTAAACGTTAGATTATCATCAGAAATGTGGTTTTGCACTGGCACACCATGTACATATGTCATTTTTAAGCACTGGCAAAAGCAGACAGTCTATAAAGTATGCAGAAATGAAACCTGTTCGGATTGTGCTGGATTTTCTTGTAAAGATGGGATTTTACCTGTAGAAACGCCCTAGTTTTCATACAGCAGACATTGTCATACCTAAGTCTGACTCCTGAAAAAATCAAAGGGATCATCATTTTAAAAGTCAGGCTTCAAGGTCCGTATTGCCTCCTCTCACACCAGTGATGGTCTCTCCAAGGGCAGCCTTGGTCTTTGCATTTTATAGGGCCTTAATGCAATATTAACATGTTCTTAATTTTGAAATCTAGAACATCTTAGTGTGAGATACATAATGGGGAAAGAACTTAAAGAGACGCATCTTAAATACACTGGGTTAATAAACAGAAGATAATGCCACAATGCAACATACAGGAGAGCAAATTGATGTTATCGGCCTGCATTAAAAATACGTCTCCCTTCCAGAATGGTCATATTGTGATATGACATCCAATGTTGTGAGCTCTGTTTTTGAATACAAAGAAACAATCCCTGAAGAAGACCAGCATATCACTTTGAGATAATTTAACAAACAAAGCTCTCTGGGAAATCAAGGTGTGTGTGGGGGGGAGAAATGTTGAAATTTAAAAAAATTAAATAAAAAGGGCAGCTATTTTTTATAAGAAAGTCATTAAAAGAAAGACCTAAAGTTATTTTTTTCTAACAATTAAAAAATAGCATCGTATTGTCTTCAGCAAAGACTGCCTTTGAAGCAGCAAGACAGCTGCTAAAATGAAATTATTCTGCTACATCCACCTCACCACTTGAAGGGAAGCAGCAGCCCCTGCAATGCATAGTAATGAAGTCCAACCACAGAGCTGGGAACATGGGACAAGAGCCAGCCTTCATATGAGGCCCGAGATTGTCTGGACAGGAATATGCAACATTACTCATAGAATCAATAGTTTATTACAATACCAAAGGCAGACAAAGAAAACAGTTTGAGGCAAGTTTTTTTTTTATTAGTATTATGTCTTCCATACTGGGAAATGTTATATAACTAGAGGAGGGACTGGCATTAATTACATGGTCCTGGGATGAATGACTTCAAACCGGTATTTTGATGAATATTTCAGTTAGCACAGAATTTTCTTGATGGTATTTGTTATGGACATTTAGCGAAAAGAAAATTTTGCAATATTCAGATAAATATACAATAATGGTAATACTGCAAATCCTCCATGGATAGAAATATTTAATTTCTACTCCTGAGACCATATATAGCTTCTTTCCTTCTCTAAATATTCTTGTGATATAATAGCTGGAAAAGATTACTTTTCAAAGACATGTAGAAAAATGCCTCTTAAAAGCTGTTTCAGTTTCCAGTGTAGCATTTTATTCAAAAAGTTTGAAGGAACATTAACAGCAGTGATGGTTTCTCCTCAGAATGCTCAGTCACTGAATGATAAAGGATATGCCATTTGAACTGTATCGATACTCATCTTACATGCTGCATATTAAATCCATGCAACACAATGGCTACAAAGGGTTACAAAGTTATAAAGAGAAATTATATGATAAATGTTTTTTAAAAAGTGGGGGTTTTTTGAGGGGGGAAGATGAAAACATAATTATATGGTTAACTATTCACATAGCCTTAGTTGGGGTAACAATTCTAAATTCAGAGGAAATGCCTAAGGTATTTCAACAGCAAGATTAAGAAGCATCAATCAAATATGAAATTGGCTGCAAGTATAATTAGCTCCTACTTTAATTTGACATTAAAGTGGCTTCAAGGACCCAGGTCTTGGTGTGTAGTGAACAATGGCAACTTTTCCATGGTTCTTTGTGTGACAGTCAAAGCACCGAGTAAAACTGACCACCACAAAATGTTTTTGTCATAACTACAGGTAAAAGATAATTAAGCAGAGTGTTCTGTTATCAGAGTTTTCCATGCAAAAGATTCAGCATGCTCTTAAAAAGTATCTGTCATGTGACTACAATGTCACTAAGTTATGACAAGGAAATATCTATGATATGACAGTGGCATCGTACAACTGTCAATATAAAGTAAGTGTGAAGGGATTGCTCTATGCTCTAAAGCAACTGTCATGTAATGGGGGCTGTGACTAGGCTGAAATAGTAGTGTGACTGCAATGTGCCAGCAGAGTGACTGATAGGTAACTCCTGGAAGAGATGGCTCACAAGTAAAATTGGCTCTAATAGTTTTGAAGTGCTGTGGACCCCATTTGCAGTGACAGCACTGCCCATCAACTTTGGTGAGCTTTTAGTCAGTACCTCATGAAAGACCAAGCCAGCTTATTGCTGTGAATCTGACAGCCTTAAAGTCACCCTGAATAAAATATTATGATACCTGATCAGAGTTGCACTGCTATAAGGGAGCTGACTCTAGGTGTAGCCTCATGAGCAAAGGTTCCCCAAGCCAAAGGTGAGCAACACTAGCAGGTGGCCAAAACATGGGATCACACTGGGCTGCCTGGATGTAAAACAAGAACTTTTACCCTCAGGAATCCCTGGAATGCTATTACCCTCTGATAAGCAGAACAGAGACCTTACCGTCATGGAGGTCCCCGTTATCTGTGAATGCCTTGGGCTGGATCTCTGTCTGTGAGTTCATCGCCTCTCTGCTGGTCAGCCCCTCCGGCTCCTTGGAATGAATGTTATGGGCACTTGGCAAGTAAGGAGAGAGAATATTGCAAATTAATTAAGTAAAAGGGAAGAATTATTATATTCATATCACAGATGGAGATATTGATGTTCAGATTAATTGATTTGCCCTAAAGCTATGCAGTATGTCATTAGCAGCCTTGTGATTATGGTAGTGTTGGTTGAAAAATGGTTTCTGTGAATAGTCTTGAATTTTCCAATATATCAATGGAGAAACCTAATTCTCTGAAGGAGAAATATATTTTTTGAAAAACTATAAGCTGTTAGGGACTTTCCCATATTTTTAGCTTTTGACATTCTGTGTTTCCTCCCCTCTTTCAGATTTCATTATCTTTCTGTTTGCCTCAAATAAGATTTGGAACATTATAACTAAAATAAGATTAAAACAAACAAGCAAGCAAACAAACAAACCCCCACCAAAAACCAATCAAACAAAAACCAACCAATCAAACAAACAAACCAAAAAAAACAAACACCAAAAAATAAAAAACTCAGAAGAAAAGTTGAGTGCTTTTCAGTTCCTTTTATGTTTTGAAAGTGCAATGGTCATCTTTGCTTTGGAGGACATTCCAGATGGAAAATTAAAAGCTGCTTTAGAACACCAAGTCTGCCTTATTTTAGAAGGCCTGGACAGTTTTACATCATTGAGACTGAAGAAAAAGTCACAGATGCTTTGAGAGGCCAGATACCTAATTTGAATCCTCCTCTTGATAGTTATTAAGATACAGACATTAAACTTATTCTTGTCTTATAATGCAGTCATTAAGAAAAGTAAAGTAAACTGTATTAAAGGTAATAGTCATTAGCCCAAAACCATATTACAGTGTAAATTATAAACTATATTGTCTGTGTGATTTGCCTCAGATTTGGCCAATGTCTCAAGTAAATACTCCTGTTAAATTTGCATACTACTCTGTTAAGGGATCTGTCAATGCATTTTCAGGTCTACTATTTGCTGACTTCTGTTTTGTGTTCTATCTATATTCTGGTTTGCCTAATACTAACTTGATGGACACAAACAGCTCTGTTGGAATGTGGTTTGTAGCTTATCAGGAATTTTAGAAAATGTGTTAATTTGAAGAACATTCTCTGCTTGGGAGCTTGTGCAAAGTGGACTTTGGACCCAGCAGACTGTAAAGGCTGGGGAGGAACTGTTACAGTCTGATGTGCTAATCCCTTTTACAGCCTTTTGGGTCAATAATCTGAGCACTAATGTTTCCTTAGACCTATTGTGTCAGTCCAGATGCCTTGCATTTATATTAAATTTATGTGCTTAATATCTCTGGGAGATTTTAGTGGGGGGGGAAAAATGATGTGCAATTTACACTGAAATTTGAAGAAATAATGTAGTCAGATTGCTGTCCCCTTGCATTCCCACCTTCAAGAATCTCAAATATGTTATTTCATGTAATGGATCATTGGTATGTATGTCATTGTATTCAGGTCACAAATCAAACCGTGTTGGAAAGGAATGCAAACATCACTCAAGTGGAGAATAATATTTCATACTAAACAAAGGAGGACAGGAATAGAAGTTTATCCTATCTGAAAATGGTTCTGTTTCTGCATACCAATGCCTTCTATCAGCAGAAACACCTGCAACCACCATAAGGTCCACCTTTCAAAGGGAACATTTTCATCTTTTCCCTTTTTCTGTAATATAAAAGAGCAAAATAAGTAAACTGATGTGCAATTAATTGTAAAGGCTTGCCACTGAAAAGATTTGCTTGTGGTTCAGCAGTGTAATCATCTGTTGGGCATTTGCTATAAATCATGGGTGTCTGCTGTTGTCTCCACTAATTAGTACACTAAGTTATTATTAAGTCCCTTAAACATTATATGAGATCTGGGCTGTGCACAGAATTACTGGAGGAATGAGAACACTTGAAGTTTTATTGCACAGCTACAAAGCATACAGTAAATATCTGGGTGGTGGACAGTTGTAATGCATAAGACAAGATGGAATATATACCCTTTAGTAATTGCTCTACCCATCCATAATTATAAAAGCCATTTCTTTTTCAGCCTTTAGTGTGTCTGTTCATTCACTCAGACACCAAATAAAAGTCTCAAACACAATAATTCAAAGCAACTGGTACAGTAGTAAGTGAAGTTTTAAACAACAGTAGACAAGTTGATTAGAGCCTTTGGAAATGCACGCCCTGAATAAAAGTTAACCTTGTGAACTTTGAATACAAAGCTTTCAGATGAATTTTATAAGAAATCTGGTGACAAAGAAAAGCACTATTCAGCAAAGGCTGATTAATTGAATTACACTTCATTGTAAACCCCTGACAATGATGGAAAATAAATTTAGCAATATGCTTTGTAGCCATACATGTTGATGGGATCTCACAAAAAACCAAGAATCAGACCACATAAAGGCCCTGTTGAATAACTCTGAAGATAGTCTGGTGAGTGAAATGTGAAGCCAGGATTTACAAATATTACATAAGTGAACACTGTTACTTCACTCAGGCTGAAAAATCCTGTTCAAATCCAATAAGTGGTTTAAGATGTGTAAATAGAGGTTTCTGCAGGGAGTCAGGCATTAGAAGCCACCTGGAGCATGTGGTAAAGATTGTATCCATCAATACAGCAGCTGGGCTGAAATTATAAAGAGAGCTGCTTTCCATCATGCTTGTTTTAATGCATACATTTCTCCTGTCACTAGCACCCCAGGAAAACTACTAACTACAAAAATGAATGGTACCCATTACTCGATATTCATACTTGTGGTAACAGAGACAACAATCACAACACAACAGTAAGCAAAAACCTGATATCCAAATTATTTTTAAGTTGTTGCAGTGGAAAGATCTTGAGAACGAGTTGGTAATATTTTAATAACTCTGTACGTTAAAGGAATGAAGCAGGCATCTGGCATTCAATCCAAAGTTTCCTTCTGCTCCACACATTCCATCAAATCATGCACCAAAGCAGTTTAAACAAATCAAGATTAGTAAAAAATTGTTCCAAGAAGGGGAACCCTATGTAAGGTTCAGTTACATGCCAGGACCAAGGAAAATGTGACAGTGGTTTTCATTGTGATTATTTAAAAATAGCACAGATTTATCATAAGGGTGTTCCCCATGCATAAAGAATATTTTTTAACCCTACATTGATGTTGGACTGACTGTAGAGGCAAAATAGGCAACTGCATGTCTGAGGTAGCAGCTCAGGGCATCAAAAAGTCATCTGCGACTTCCTTGCCAAACTCTCAAGAGTCATGGGGAAGAGAAATGTGGTCTTCAAAGGACAAAAACCTACATGAAAACAGTGTGGAAGGGCCACTCCAAAAAGGCAAGGAAACTGTTAAATTGTTCATTGAGAAGTCAATGTTAAAAAATACTAATAAAAACCAAGAAAGCCATATTGCATGTGTAGGGACAGACTGTGCCACTAAGCCAAGGCCCAAGCCGTGGTGTGGAGTACCATGTTCCCCAGCAATTAAAATGAACATACTCACCACGCAAAACTGCAATGTGTTCCTCCCTCTGTGAATTGTGCCCTCCTTCTGCCCGTGCTTCTGCTCCCTGACACAACCAGCCATAGCAGCGAGCCGCAACTCCCGTGAGTTCCAGGGAATCTGGGAGCTGCAAGCGTCACTGACAACTCATTGCAAATAAGGTTAACAGTGTTCCCTGAATGATTTCTGCCCTTCTTCTTGCTCATCAGTTCAAGCATCAGGACCTGCCAGTCCCGTATTCGGATTATTATCTTGTTCCCTGTGGATTTGAGGGAATGCATTAATACTGATTCTGGGTGTTCAGCAAGAAGCAGACTGTGCAGCTAGACGGATGAGATGTAGGTTGTGTAGTGGTTCCCATGTAGACCTGGTGCACAGGGTCAGGCAGTGAGGCACCAGTACTCCATTCCAGATCTCTCAGGTGAGCAGCAACCACCTAGGGAGAGGGACCACATCAATTCCTTACCTTTTTTTCTTGTCTAACTTCTGGATATTTATGTTTCTCTTTAATTGTTTATTAAGGGAACAACAAGTCTGCTTTCAAACTTTACCAGAATGTAGCTTTTCTATAAATTAATACTTCATTGCATAGGAGGACAGCCAATAACAGCCCAGATTCTGTTTACTTTGTTGTGCAGCTTATTTCCTCAGTAGCCAGCCTGATTTAAATGTGTTAATGAGTGTGTCACAACCTTGCTCTATGTGATTAGTGGACCAAACCAGCTGAGATATTTTAGGGGTTCTCCAACATACCTGAGATAGCATCAGTGATAGGGATCTCAGGCAGTAAGTTGCTACATGTATATTTCCCTCCCACATCCCGCATGTGCACACAGACACCATTTAACCTCCTTTGGGCTCCCTCCAAGCCTGATGTCTTTGTTCCATGGCTCTCACTCACCTCAACTGCAATGATACATCTTCCAGTCTCCAATTATTTTCTAGAACTTCTCTCTGAAGTACTGATGGAAGAAGGGAAGGCAGAGGATTCCCACACCCCCCCCCTCCATGTCCTTGCCTCCAATCTGTAGATCCCTTCACTCAGTAGAAATCTGTATCTCTTTCTGCTGCCATGGTGATTCAATGAGTTTGAGATTATTTTGCTAAATCTGCCTCTCCCAAGAGACAGTGGTTTGATTCTCACTGTTCTTAGACAGGTCAAGAATCACATTAGCTCAGGGCAAAATTGCTTACAGTACAAGGAGGTGAGTTTCAAGACCTTGGCAGAGCAGCAAAAAGAACTAACTCTCAATTCTTGTGATAGACATTGCAATGCTGCCAAATAAAATCAGTTTTGCTCAAAGAAAACTCAGAACAGTATTGCTGCAATCAGGGACAAATCAGAAGTGGTGCAAACAATCCACCCATGGTAAAGGATTAGGAAGAATACGGCACGATAGCATCAGGCATAATAAAGGAAGAGACAGCAGGTGAATGACATGCTTATTTCACATCTTTGAAGCCATTTAATTTGAGATGAATTGTTGCGTAATAGCTACTGAGTAGCCCAAAGGCAGAAGCACATTTATGCTTTGCATATCTGTGACTTGTGTTGCACAAGCAGCAGTATAAAAGGCCACTGTTCTTGGTTTGCATGTGCACACGATTAGGTCCATTCACAAATCCACTTTATTCTGCCGTGTTATTTTTGTATACACCAGTCAGCTACACAATGCAGCACATGGCTCTTTCTGAGCAGGCAGTCTGAAAGTCTTAACCCTCCTATCCGG
The DNA here is from genome assembly GCF_047495875.1 of Pithys albifrons albifrons. NCBI lineage: Eukaryota > Metazoa > Chordata > Aves > Passeriformes > Thamnophilidae > Pithys > Pithys albifrons. The sequence continues at coordinate 53,196,384 of NC_092461.1, forward strand.
GAACAGAACTGTGTAAAAAGCAGAATTTTTAACCACATGACAAAGATGATTTGAAAGCAAGTGTTCTATTTTAAAATGCAAATGATTAGAAAACTACTACAAACTGAATCATCTTCCTAAAATTATTAAAGGGGGCTGCAGTAGTTATATCATTGTTACATCTAATACGGGAAATATTCTATGAATATTTTCAAGATGATGACTTCTTCCTTTTTAGGGAAGATATACCAAGTAGAAGATTCCACAGCACTGACTCTCTGTTTCTCACCATCAAAAGTTCAGTAAAAATTGTTTTAGCCATACCTGACTTGAAATGTTCTCAATATGCAAACTTCTTGTAGCTTAGTTGTGTTTTAATATCTTACACATCAAGTTTTATGTAAAAACTTCAAAGCACTTTGCAAGCAATAGATTGTGGTACAGTCCAGTGGTAATTATTATCTTATCAATTTTATGAAGAGTTCAAAGAACCCAGATCATATCAACTAATTTCTAAACGTCTTCTCGATCTCTGAGCCTATAACAAATCCTGGCTCATTTTGAATCTCATTTGAGTGATTTTACTCATTACAGTGGTTTTCTACATGTTTAGAAGTATCTTTAAATTCTGCCACCCATCCTGCATAAATGCAGAAAACCCCTTGCAACAATCAGAGTAGGTAAAAAATGCTCACCTGATCAGCTGTTCATCTATACTTACATTGTCATACTTGCATGCTACTGTGAAAAAAATATTTTGAAGTAGGCTGCATTTCAATTTATAGCAATAGTTAGTCTACCACACCCCAATGCTTACAAGCTTTTTCTTCTGTGACCTTGAACTGTAACTTCTGCTGCATGAGAGCAGAATATTGCAAGGAATTTTATTTCTTAATGTTTGTGTTGTGCCCTGACTTGTTCCACATGACTTCTTTCTTCATGCGTTATTTTTAGCTGGCAGCCTTGTAAATGCAGACTTGCCAGTAAAGTAGAGTTCAAATTCAATCTCAAAAAAGCAAGGCTTTTAAAAAATAAAAATGTTTTCTAAATATTCATTTCAGACAAAAAAACATTCACAGATGAAGCAATGTCAGAGTTTTTGATTTCTGTGATATAGAAGAACATGACAAGGAAATAAACAGTTTAATTCTTTCCATGCAAGTTTGCAATTTTGTTAAAACTGTTAAAGTCATTAATTTGTGAGTCATTCAGAGTTGCAAAACAGGTTTACCTATATATGACAATTCATACCTGAACTCTCAAAGGTAACGGTGCTGTTGGTTGGTTGTCTTGGAAAGACATTTTTTTGGTCATAATTTTTACTATGTACATATGTTTTATGGGAAAATTTGTCTGTTTCTGCTATTCTGAAGGAAAGCTAACAAGGAAAAACTGACACTGCTGTCTAGCCCTGGGAAAGTTATTAAGGGATTAGATTCCCCTGTCTAGGAGTATGAACCAACCTTCACATCGCAGTCAGGATGGAGGTAGTGTGTCCTGCTGCAGAGGGGGACCATCATGATTCTATTCTCCTGTAAATCCTCTACTACCCAGCACTAACCATGGCTGATATCCACTATGATACAGCTTGACAGGGGGAACCACAAATGCATTTTGCAGTGGAAAAACAGTTCAGAGATCCATAAAAAGTATTTGATGCCTCAGGGAGGACCCCAAGTAACCAGGTCCAGATTAGATTCACAGTCCCAAAATCCAGAAAACTTGCCAAGGAGGGGGGGGGGGGGGGGGGGGCGGGCGGTGATGGGGCTGGTAAAATATGGAAAGGTAAAACTTTAGACTAAAACTGTAGACTTGAGGCTAGAATTTTTACTGTACCTTAGCATCAGCTTCTATCATGCAATTATAGTAATTTTAAATACCAAACTGTGTGGGAAAAAGATTTTCAGAGAGAAAATTTATTTTCCAGCATATGAATAGTCTTTTGGCTGAAAATTGAATGCAACCAGCTATTTCCTTTCCTCATCCACTTTGCACTGTTCCCTTTCCTCCCTCACTTGCTCAAGTGCCTAGATTAGGCTACATGTGAGCAATTGATCGATGACTCAGAATCTTGGCCACAAATAAATCTTTTCTATGTTTTCTTGACATCTTTTCCCTGTGTCTCCGCTTTAGAGACTCATTTGGGAAGCAGGGAACAAATGAGAAAAGAAAGACTTCCTCAATCTGTAGACTTCCCTCTTAGAAAAACCCTCTTTTGCAGCCTTGCCGAAATGAGATTGACCTGAATTTTTATTATTCTTTGATAAAAAGTTGAAGATGGAACAGCATAGCCTTCTCTGTGGTAGGCAGGAATTGGTACAAAATTTGCTGTGCCTGAATCAGTTCCAAAGTTGTTATCCCTGAATCAATTGCCACACCTGAACTGAACACAGAAGCTGAATCACAGTAGCATCAATAGTTCACCATCACCACATCTGCAAGTAGCACTAGACCTTAACACTTGTACCTTCGCCTCTTTATGACAATGCTCTTCAAGGATGTGAATCATCAGCTTGATGTACATTTTAAACTCGAGGCACTTCATAGCCAGAAGATTGATCCTACTGAGAAAGAAAAATTTGTGAGCCTTCTTGCTAACTTCAGTAACAGCTGGGTTTGGATTTTTTTATTTCAGTATTTGTTTTCAACTCATTTCAGTGTGAGCCAATGTGGGTATGTGCCTTCCAAAATCTGTAATCGATAGGAGGATGAATATTTTTACGTGTTGGGGATTCTGTTTGTTGGCGGGTTTTTACCAGCCATGCAGGTTAACTTCCAGCAAAAAGCTCAAATTCAGTTTGGCCACTTGTTTTGAAAGTCAACAGACGTATCTGAACTGTGCTTAGACTGATGAATTCTGACTTTTCAAAACTGACACTTTTTCTTACTCTATGTTGCCATGTCAGAAAGAGTCACTAAGAGTGGACTTCACATGAGAATCACTCAAACCTCAAAAAGTCAGTTTTCTGGATCATGCTTTGTCTATGGTAGGATTTTACACAAGTTTTTATCTGGTGAATTCAGATTTATCTGGTAATTTGCATGTTTTATATGTATGTTTAAATTGAACAAACATCCTCTCTGCATCCCAACGCCCAAGATATTTCTAAGGTATGTGGTTTGCTTTGTTAGTTCAAACTTTCTCTTCTCCCTGGACTCCCTAGTCACTCATAAGTAATACAGACCATAGTAGACTCCAATTTTCCTAACAATATCTCCTTTTTGCATTTTTCTATTTTTATTTTTAGCATTCAAAGTGAATTGGCAAAAGTTAAAACTAAAATAAATAATGAGGAAGACAATTTTCTGGAAAAAAAAGTTGGAACTAGGACTGACTAATTTCAATTAAGGTTGTGTATTTGATCCATACCCTTTGGTTCTATATTAAAGTGACAGCTTAATTGGTGGTTGTGGCTAGACCTAATTAAATCCAGTAAGGACGATGAGCCTTTTTAGGCTGGCATATAGATACCAGCAAGTTACATGTGTATGTTACTGTATTGTGTATTAGATATGTTGAATAAGAGGAAATGTTAGCATCTTTACTGTGCATGTAGAAAACAATGTCCTAAACCATTAAAAATGTGATTTTTAAACAATATTTATAAATTATATTTTATTAGCCTAAATATCAGCTTCCAGTTTTTAAACAGGGCTTGGCTGATTTTACACATTTTGAATAACAACTAGTCCAAACAGATGACAAAGATGCACTTAAAATTCTTTAACAATGTTTGCCTTCATCAAGGAGGATTCTGTCAGGTTTACGTCTTGAAAAAAGAGCATTTTCTGTCTGTAGCACTGTGTTTTGTGAGATTATCCCTGTATTTGCATTGGTTTTCTCTTTGCTTATTTATCTGGGAAAGATGTGGACCTTCTTCACATGACTACTGCAAAGTGCTTGTTGCTATCTATTGCTGAATTTCCTTCTTCCTACATCTAATCTGATCCTTTTGTTAGCTTGTGTATTCACAACATAAAAATGCCTCAAAGAGAACAAAGTCATCAGAAAAAACCCATAAGGGATATGTTTCAAGAAAGAACTACCACTATTTTAAAAGAAGCAAACTGAGAATCAGAGGAAAGCTTTATAATTTAAATTTAGCCCAAAGCAACAGTAAGTTATGTCATATATTATGTGGTGTTTAGGTGGTAAATCCTTCCCATCCATGTTTTCTGTTGTTCAGCACTTATCTGTAATAACACTGTAATTTATCCCCTTCCTTGTAAGAGGAAAAACAAATAAATAACGTATATCTGTGTATATGTGTGTATATCAAAGCACTAATATCTACATCCATATGTAAAGAAGCAGACCCTGTTCTCATCTCTACAACATATCCCCGAGTGATCATGAAGAAGATATACTAAGCAGACCTTCTGCACTAATTTGCCTTTTAAGGGATTTGATTTGAGACAGATTTTTCATGTGTGCTCAAAACTCATCACTCCAACTGACATGAACAATAGTTTTGTTCTGAATGTATAAAGAGAAGATAGTGCCAACTAATCAAAAAAATTGGTCTCACAGGTCTCAGCTTGGGTATCCAGCATCAGTAGACACTTTAGGATTACTATCTATGCCTCATTTCTCCAGCTGAAACATAAAGAGTAGCCTATATGTAATTCCACAAGGTTGTTATGAAGACAAGTGTGATTAAACAAGATTTGGATAACATTGTGATGAACACTGGAGCAACATTAATAATTCTGATTTTAGAAGGTTGTTTGAATAGTATGCATCAGGGGGCTCCAAATGGGACAGGAGGAAGAAGAACGGCTAGTTGTTCATTAACTGAGGAAGCACAATCTACTTTCTGCCCTAAGTGATATTGGGATGCCATGCAAAAATGGTTTGTAATGAGGTTATTAGAGACTCTATTACTAAACTTACTTACAGAAAGTGCATTTTCTAACTTTGAAGTGATTTATTTTCTAAGAAAAATTATGCTCTTCAACTGAGTTTTAAAATATTTTGCTTGTATTTGTGACATGCAATTAAAGTGCAATTTCATTTTTGCAACCTCGTGATTTGTATTGTCATCAAACATTGTTATAAGTATCTTGTCACCTACACTTGATAGTTTTGCTCAGCATTAGCTGTGTTCATTGTATTTGCTAAGATATCCCAGTCAAACATTTCTTGCCTCATATATTAGCACATGTTATCACTGGTGCAATCTGTTCTTGAAGTTTCTGCCTTCATTTGAAGATGAAAGAAAGGCTTCGAGGAATTAATGGTATGCCCTGGTGAAACTGCTTGGCTTACTTTCTTTCTGGGATTGAATAAAAGGCCATCCAGCTATATATTAAAGCACACAGAATATGTTTTCTCTTGGCAGAACATTTCATGCAAATGAACTAGGGAAAACGAGATCCTTTACAGTTTTATCAGCTGGAAACTCATCCAGTGTGACTACAGCCCTACTCCGGCCTAGGTGCTTTCCCTGACCCTGCTTTACTAGCTCTGTACTTGGGATTCTGGTGAACAGCAACTGGTGCATGCTGCAGACTACCATTCTGTGAGCGTGTTTAGTAATGAGCATACGACCACAGGAGAAAATTGGGCCAGAAATCATAGTTTGGCGGCAAAGAGATTTCTCTTTCATTAAACTAACAGCAGAAGCTCTACTGAGCTTTTTCTGCAAGCTGTCACTCTTGGATGTTTCTATAGACTTCCCAAACTGATAAGTTGCAGTAAATAGCAAATAAAATAATTTGGCCCAGTTACCATTTGGATGTATGAAGTTTTACATCTCAGAAAGCTCCTAAGAATCAGACAAGCTCAACAGATTTTTAAGGAAGTGTAATCAAAAGCCCGGAGGATGTGTTAAAAGTATGAGTTCTGCCTGACTCTGCTAGTGTAGATGAAGCCAACTGACAGTGCATTATAAAGAATATACGTCTCTGTAGTGATGCCTTTCATGGAAGAGCACTTGATGCTTTCTGATGATGAGCAAAGGGATTGAACAGTGTGGGTTTAGTATGGCAGTCATGCACTCCCAGCTATGCGAACTGAACTCAGAGAAGTAATGGACAGCTGAAATTTTTGACTGATGTTTGATGGTTGCTGCTGCCTAAAGATCAGTAATTTTTGCACCTTTGTAGCTAATTTGTTGAGGTTTTTTTCTGTAACAGAGCAGTCATTAGAACAAGTGAATAATTTGTTATTATGTTGTCCAGAAATAAATGTTTGTCATTGCATATTTGTATTTTTTTACATTTCATTTTTGTTAAGCATGGTATAAAGAAGTAATATGGACTTGTACTGTACAGGATGAGCTTATTCCAGGGAAGATTCTGCATGAGTCAATGCTGATCCTATAGAGCATGTTTTAAAACTGCTCAGTTGGACTTACCATCAGAGAAGACACAGTTGCTGTGTGACAAGGGTGCCTTTGCTGTGTTGCATGTATAGTTCCAAATTCACAGCTTGCTCTTTGGATCATCCAGAAAGACAGAGGGAGAGAAACTGCTGGGTATATAGACTGTGATTGCTTATTTTAACTCAATATAAAACATAAGAATACAAGACTTCTGACAGCTTTAAAGCTCAGCAATCTCCAATATGTTGATTCTGCTATTCTATACATTTAATTTTCTTTTTAAAATGTATCATATTTCTCCAAGCAGTGATTTGCTTTTCAAATTATCGTTGCCTAGCTAAGACTTGTGGACCAGGTGCTATGTAAAAGCATGTTAAAGTAGATAAAAGCAATTTATCCTGCCCTCTAATTAGAGATGTCTTGTCTTTACCACTGACAATAGCAGTATGCAGCTGTGGCAGAGGAGAGATAATAGCACCAGAGCAGGGAGAAATTAAAGATAGGTTATCATATGTTGGCTGATACAGAGTGTCATCTCTCCATTGCATAGCTAAGATGGTCCTTAGGAAGACTACTAACTTAGCTCTTGGCCTGACTCAAGCAGATTTATTTTAGTTATTAAATCCAAGGTAAGATTTTATTATAATGAGGCAAAGGGGGCAGAATAATAATGTCTCTATTAAATATACAGAAGGAGAATGTGACTGGTCATGATTACTGTATCAATAAATACATGCATACAACATCCCAGTATGTGCTGGATCTTTATGAGGGTGGGACTAAGATTCATTTTACCCTACACAGAGTTCCCCTTCAGATGAAGTGAATGAGTGTCAGGGGGGTCATATAACCGGATAGATGACTCAGTGACACATCTCCTGGATGATATAAAGGCCACCTTTAGTTCAGCAAGAGGCTCAAAATGAATGGGAAAAGGGTAGCATAAGTCTGTATAGATATTCTCATTTTTATATTCTTGTACCTCAATATGCTATGTACAGGGAGTCTGCACTCAAAAGATGATATGGTAAAAAGAAATCTCCACAGGATTAGAAGTGAGCAGCATCTTAAGAACTGTAAAGGGGCTTGATATGGGGGGATCCAGCAGAGAAAAAGTGAGTGAGAGCAGAGCTGGATAGAGGATCCATTTTGGATTTAGAAAGCGAATTTCCTCACATTGTAGCAATACTACTAGTGTAAGATTCCTAAATCCTTACCACAAAACCATAGTCTCCCAACTGTTCAGGAGTTAGAGAACTTGTTCTTTGTCTTCAGCAAGATGATAACGAAGGAATCATCTTCTGTGCACTTTGTGCAGGTGAGATAAGATCTAAGGCTGCAGCTAAAACTCATTTCTGGGGAAAGTGTGGTGATTGGGAGAGGCTGGATTCAGGACCATGGTGATGAATTAGACCAGGACCGGCAAATGGGCTAGATCATGCTGCAATCATCTGTACTCACTCAATCACTGATATATGTCTGCATTTCAGAGTTAACTCATGGTCTGATCTCATGGACTGAATGACACAGAACACTGTACTTAACAAACCTTTAATGTCCTATGTCCTGATTGCAAGAGATGGATATACGTCTTTCCAGTGTTCTAGATATATTAGCAGACATAAAAAAACTGAAAGAATGCACTTCACCTTCAGTAAGTTTGCAGATAACATCAAGCTGGGTGGGAGGGTAGAAGGACTCTACAGAGAGATCTCAACAATGTGAATTGATGGGCGAAGGCCAGTTGTATGAGGTTCAACAAGATGAAGTCCCGAGTCCTGCACTTGGGTCTCAACAATTTCTTATAGTGCTTCAGGGCTGGGAAGGAGAGGCTGGAAAGCTGCCTAGCAGAAAAGGACCTGGGGGGTGCTTGTTGACAGCTGGCTGAACATGAGCCAGCAGTGTGCCCAGGTAGCCAAGAAGGCCAGTGGCATCCTGGTCTGTATCAGGAATAGTGTGGCCAGCAGGACTAGGGAGGTGATTGACCCTCTGTACTTGGCAATGGTGAGGCTGCAACTCAAGTAAGTGCTGTGTCAGTTCTGGGCCTCTCACTAGTAGAAAGGATAACAAAACTGGTGAAGGGTCTGGAGCACAAGCCTGATGAGGAGCAGCTGAGGGAGCTGGGATTGTTTAACCTGGAGAGGAGGAGGCTCAGGGGAGACCTTATTGATCTCTACAACAACCTGAAAGGAGGTTCCAGCAAGGCATGAGTCAGCCTCTTCTCCCAAGTAAAAAGCAGTAGGATGAGAGCAAATGGCCTAAAGCTGCAGAAGGGGACGTTAAGATTAGACATTAGGAAAAACTTCTTCAATGAAAGGGTGGTCAAATGTTGAAACAGACTGCCCAGGGAAGTCGTGGATTCATCATCCATGGAAGCGTTCAAAAGGCATGTGGGTATGGCACTTGAGGATGTGGTTTAGTGGTGAACACAGTGGTGTTAGGTTAACAATTGGACTTGGTGATCCTAAAGATCTTTTCTAGCTTTAATGATTCTGTGATTCTATATCAAGGCAAAAAAGAAAATCAATTTTAATGTGTGGCATTCAGAATCAAGAATGACTTCTGCAAATCTAAACACTTCCAGAGTGAGTAATGTTTCCATTGACATCAAATAAGTTAGGAAAATATTTGTTTAATACATAATACATATGAAATCATAAGTCTCTCTCAATTGCTCTTGCAATGTGATGCCTGGGAACAGTGCTTATCACTCACCTCATGCCATGGAATTGCAAGTACTCCACATACAAATTTTTTCAACTCCGACCTGTTTAGCTTCTGATTTAAGGGAAAACAGATTAAGGTATACTTCTCTACTTCTCCTGATATATCAAATACAGACATAGATTAATGTTTCTTCACTTGCTTAGTTGTCTTAACAGGTTAGCAATGCTGCTTGACAGTACTTGAATTTTTTTTCCAAAGGTCTAATGAGTAATATTTTAATGTTATTGAGCAGAGTTGGAGGGGAAAGTGTGGCCAAAAATCAGTTTAACTGATTTGATATATATTGGTACATTTCTCCAGATCTTTCAGCTGAGTGGATCTTATCAGAGATTGATAGAGATCAGACTCATTCTATATTAAAGTGCAGATGTTACCTTTAAGTGTAAGCAATTCCTTTATGGGGATACTGCCTCTGAAGAGGACTGGAGGTAAGTCTAGTATACATGCTCTCAACTGTGTCACTCACAGTAGCAGAGAATGATCTCCTCAGTTTAATTCTGAGCTTTGTTTTCTGTTTTTAGAGAACATGAACTTAAACACTGAAATCAGTGAGTTCATCCGTTCTTACATCAGCAGTGTAATAGAGAGAGTAGGTTCAAAGGTCTTAAAATTGTATTTATGTTGCATCTAAAGTATTGCAAAATTTCACCCTGTAATTTTAGATTTATATCCTGTGGTTCTAAGCTTTTCAAATCCTTTTCTGACTTTATAAAAATAATTTTACATGATGCCCAGTGGGATTACAGTGTGCACTGCAGGACCATAGCTAGGCTTTCAATTAATGGTCTCATGCTGCTGCTTGTTCTTACTGGGGAATTGTTTAGTTTCTCCAGCACCACAGCATCTTCATGGTTTAAATAGCAGTTAGGTCACTGATACTGGTATACCAGTTAAGTTACATTGCTTAATAGGCATAATGGGGTTTTTTTAGGCTGGTGTTGTTTCCTTTGGTTTGCTGAGTAAATCTGTGTTTGTAAAAGTTTATGATGCTGTCAGCATTGAGAATTAAAGCCTTACATGTATCTAAGTCACTGAAACTGTGAATTGCTGTGGCTCTCTGAGATATCATGCTTTCCATAGGATCTCTGCCTCCTCAAATTTGATCAGCATATGAGATAGATGATTGCACGTCATCCTCCCAGCCAACCAGTTGAATGACTGCTGGTGTCACCATGTTTTCTCTTGTAGCCAACACACACCTCTATAATGCAGGTCAAATGCTGCAGTAGCAGGGAAAGAAGGAGGAAAGAGGTGGGGGATGTGTCATGTGAACTAAGTGAATGGCAAGACATACAATTGCCTCTAGTATGGAGGGCTGGGAAGCCTCCACGCCTCTAATCTGGGAGGGCTGAAGTCCCATGAAGCAGATGAAGAGTGGATGAGTGAGATCTCAGGACACTGGGGGACAGTGATCAGAAGTAGGTAGCTTACATGGAAGGCCCTCTGTAGAGCAATTAAGTGGAGGTGGAGAAGAGAGAAAAACTGAGCTATGATGGAGTGGTAAAGTAAAAGTAAAAAATGAGAAACAGGGAAGAAAGGGAGAAAAGTGTTCAATCAACTCAATGGCTGCAAAAAGAAAAAGGAAACTAGGTCTATAATAGGCTGGCACAAATGATCCTTGCTGCACTACAAGGACAACAGTAGCTTTATGCCACCTCAACAATTCTTTGAAGGAGGGTATTGCTCAAATATGAACCGGCTTCTAAAGATGAATGTTCATCTGAGTCTGTATCCACCTTCTTTTCACATCAAACTTGCCAAAGAAACAGTAAATGACAGGTGAAACAGTAAAATAGCTATGACTTTCCTGACTGCACTTCTAGGCCTGCCATGGGTGCTGCTACCCTGAAAGGACCTGGGTGTCTGGGACGGTGGTGACTACAGAAAGTGGGTGGATTCTCCTGCTATTATCAGTCCCTATCTCCACCTTCCCCTTTTTCACAGTAGTGGCAGGAATTGTGAATTTTCTCCTACATTGACCCCACTCTGCTGCTTCCAGTCCTAGATCCTTAGTGTCTTCCAGTCCCAAGGATCATCTGAGGAGTGAAACCCAACTTCTCATACACTCTGAAAAGACATAATCCAGTTTCTGTACTTTTCTCTGCTTCTTACATTGACTATGAGAAGATGCTACTCAGTCTGGGAGAGGAACCTCTTGTGAGCAGACAAGCTGCCTTTGAAATTACATGTCCCTGAAGTAGCACAAACAGAAGGAGAGGAGCTAGTTCAAAGGGGCTATCATCAACAGGGTCTGGAGTTTTGTAATTGCCAGCAATTTCTCTTCTGCTCTCTAGAATTCAAAAGCAGATCATTTGGGATGTGAGAGGAGTTGCCACTGCCAGTATCATGTATATATTTACACTTTTGATGTCTGTATTTGGTCTAGCAGTGAGGAGTCCAAACTCCAGCCTTGGTTTGTGTTGTGACTTTCCATTAAGCTCTGAAGTCTGGGATTTTAGAATGGAGTGTGTGCAAACTGCAGATACCTTTGTGGGACTAATTTGGCATACAAAGGGGGTAACAGCTGACCAGAAATAGATTGGATCTGGTTGTCTTCATGCAGAAGTAGCTGACTTGTACTTGCTGTTCCATCAACTGCACACTTGTGAGGTCTAAGGCTTCATTTTCTCTAAGTGGGAGGTATGACTTTCAAAATGGAATGCTTAATACCATGGATTAAAAGTAAAGAGAAAATAAGGTAGCAACTTATTTTCTGCAATGGTGGATTTTGAGGTTAAAACAATTCCTATTCACAAAATCTTTTAGAATTTGCACAGAATTGTAAGTTTTACAAAACAAAGGTATATATATGTAATTGGTGAAGACAAGTATTTTTGTGCACAGAATATTTTATTGAGCTCTCCAATGGACTAGGTAAATGGATTGCTCCATAAAAAGTTTACCGAGGTAATAAAAAGATCAAAGACATTTTTCACATTGCATCTCCAAACATCTAAACCACCGGAGTTTAAGAGTTGTAATGTGACCTTCCAGCCTCGGAAAATTTGTTACAATGACTAATTGTTCTGCTTTTCACTTTCAAAAGGTGATGTCTGTATAGAACTTGAGATCTAAAGAATAGAGTGAAGCCTGTGTGTGAGAGACAGGCAGAAAACCGGTTCTGTAAACAGCCAAAGGCAGAAAGTTATAGTCACAGGCTGTAATTAAGTCCTAATGAAAGAAGAATGGGTATGACATAAACAAAAGGCAGAAGAGTTGATTATAGCAGGAGGGTGGAGAACATGACAATGACAGGCAATGTCCTAATACAAATGGAATAAACAGCATGTATAGAACAAGAATTGGAATCTTGTGAAGAAAGCAAAATATGTGTGCAACAAATTTATGTTGCAGGAGCTGTAATCAGTACTGGCTTGAGATCACTATATATTTTGCTTCTGAATGCATGATCTAGGAGATAAACTGAAATGCTAATTGCTAGCAAATACAGCTTTTATCAGTGTAGACCAAAGCATTATTTTGTCCTCCCCTGTATTGTTATGTGTTCATATAAAGGGAGTATATGAGCTGGAATTACATGCAGTGAAGGTTAGGACTGAGCAGCAGTATAGAGGAGCAGAGCATCAGCAGCTTTCCTGTGCCCTGACTTTGGAGGGAAGGCACCCACATCAGGATGCTCCATCGCCAGTCCACGTGCCTGGTACATAGAGGGCACATTCATGCACAGGATGCTGACAGGCTGTGGCACTCCAGATAAGTAGCTCACAAGAGACCGAACTGATGGGCTGGGCCTCACTGGCAGAAGGGAGCAGATCACTGCATAACACTGACCTGAAGACATTGCAGCAGGAGCTCTGAGCACCAAAGGGCTTCTTGTCAGACTGTTTTTCCACCACAGCAAACATCCAAACTGCAGCATAGACAAAGAAGGATTTTGAAGGTGGTCCTGGACAGCATGGGAAAACTGAAACCATTTTTCTTAAGGCTCTCAGAAACAGACTGGCATCACCCAAAATTTGGTCCATGGTTCCCAGAGCTGTCAAATGCTGGGCATCTTTTGCAAGCTCTTAACCATCTCAGCTCACCAGGGTTTCAGTGAAGAGCCAACAATACTCATTGCTTCTTCACACAAAGCACCCTTAAAAGTCAGGCTCCTGGATGAAGTAAGTGCCTCTCGGGCAGTCATAGGTGTCCCTTCTGTTTGCTGAAGCATGCTTGTGTGTTCAGCAAATCATACATAATAATGTCAAATTATTAATAACTTGTGAAAATTCTGGAGTGCTTTGGGAATATTTTCCTAATACTTTATGCAGACTACTTTGCTTGTTCCTTTGAAAGCCTTCGTTTGCTTATTGAGCCACTGATCATTTCCAGGACAAAATTAACCTATTTAATATAAAAAGTCCATTAGTTCATGCAGTCGGAGTTGTCATTTTTCGTAAAAAATTAGTGTATTTCTTGGTACTGGAGGAAAGACCACACAGGCTTTAACCAAGTGAAAACAGCTGTGTACAATCTCTGGTACTCACATTGCAGGATCACATCTGTGTGGTCAGCATGTGCTGCAATACTGTGAGCAGACTATTTGTAGATCAGATGTTTAGATGTGGTGATCTGTCTGAAAATGTCAGTAGCTGCTGTTTGTTCCCTTGATCATCGCATTGTATTTGATCTGATTGTTAAAAAAAGATTTTGAAATGCAGGTATCAGTTTTGTTTATTCTCTGTCTCTGCCTGTTCATTTTCTGCTCACTAAATACTTAGCCAGAATATTTTTCAACTTTCCAGTCCTACTCTGGGAATGACATGAGGGGTGCACACCCTGCTTTGCTTGTGAAAATCAGTATACCAGAAGGTCTGTATAATGCCTGCTTCCTACTTTATTTCCATTTAGACTGTGTCAGAAGATTTGTGTTGCACAGTCTCTGTGTTCCTGCAGAGGATAATGCTTAGCATGTGTATCCAAGGTGAGTTTCCATTGTAGTCTATCAGATTGCATCAGACGTTCAACCAAATTCAGTTCTGGGACTGAGTATTTCCAGAGCTTTGGCTGCCTCCTCCTATCTAATGAGAATACCTCATGTATTTTATTAGATAACTGCCTTGAGAAATATATAATTTTGCAGGATCTCATTCTTTAATAGGCATTATTCTGCTGAGGTTGTGCGATAAAAAGTTTTAAATGGATAATGGATAGCATCATCTTGCGAAATTGCCCCTGAAAAAGCATTATTTTCTCAGGTCTATTCAGTGGAGAGATATTGAATGTAAAGACATCTGGGTTTCTGTCCTCATTTTAACAAAGATGAGAAAAGGCCAAGTGGAAGAGTTGAAGCAATACTACAGTTTCCAAATGTTCATGGTCACTCTGTTGTTTCATGTACTGTGGTTCAAAAGCAAACACACAACATGTGTGAAGCCACCGGACAAACGTGCATCAAAGTACCGAGAAGTAGCTTGACTGTTTCTTCATTAATTGAAAGACTAGTATAACATGAGGACAAAATTATGAAGGTATCCTAGCAACTGTATTTTCATATCAGCCATGGCCTGTAATATTGCAGTGAATGCCAGTCACATTTTATTAATTCAAAAGACTGAGAGCAGATAATTTTAATTAATAAAACTTAGCGGCAAGCTCCTAGTGCAGGAACTTGATAAGCCTCCTATTATGGGCACCATTGCTACAGTTCTGTAGCGCTTTTAGAGTTTCCTAAATCTGAAATTATGAACTAGTCCAAGACATGTTAAGTGATTCTTATGCTATTCTTGTTTTGTAACATAAGCATGTTTGTAGACCAGGATTCCTGCCCTTCCTACTAATAACACAGAAAAAAACAACGGGGGGAATTGTTTCCTGTTCATGGGAGGTCTTCAGTGACAACTGACTGTTGCCTCCTGAGCATCTCAGGGCCCTGTTCCAGCAACCGAGGTGCTGGGGCAGGGCACAGGCTGACCAGGAACAGGCGAGCAGCACAGAGCTAGGGATGTGTGCTGCTCTGCCAGCAGCAAACATGGGTGTTGAACAGTGGCAGACAAATTTGTTCCTGGGCCAAGCATCTGTCATTTAAGGAGCCACAAATTGTTTGCTGTAGAACAGATGGAATGGAAAGTTGACTCTTTCCTTTACTTGCATGTGTATGTGTAGAAACACAAGAGTCATATAAAAATCAAAATTAAAAAAAAGAAACGCTTATTATACCCAGGTTATTCTGTGTGCACAATGGCAGAAAAAACAAACTGAGTGAGTCTTTCAGCTGGCATAATTCAGGTTAGCTTTAAAAAACTTACATTGCTACAGTGGATTTCTGCCAACTTCTACCAGCTGATGATCTAGCTGATTATGTCTGTTAATTTGTTTGTGACGTCCATAATGCCTTCTTAGACATTTTAACTTTGGAGATGATTTGTTGGATTCCACATGCTCTGGGATGATTATGAATTTTTATGTTCCGAATGAGGCAGGTCAACTCACTGTTGTTGACTTTCCCTGTCAGTGTGTTCCATCAAGTTGTTTCTATTTGCAGTTCAGTCAGGGTGTCCAGGCATGCAAGTGCCAGCCAAATTTGGAGGAGGCACACCCCTCGGGTCTCTGGAAAACATCTTCCTGGCATGAAACCCAGCATTGTGTTCTGGTGTAAGTCACTTAGATTCATTTATCAGCACAGAAAAGGCAACTATTTTTGTGAGAGAACAGTTGTGGAGGGATTCCAGGCCCGTGCCAAGACTACATCTTTTCCACAGATCATTGGGCACCCTTATCATCATTACTTATTTAAAAACAGGATGAAAGTGGCACCACTTTGTGGACTAGATCACCAGATCACCAGGCTGACTGCGGACTACAGTTTGGGAGCTGTGTTGTAAACTTATTTATGAACCAGTGGACTGTTGGGAAATTGCCTGCGGCATGTTTTCCATATCAGATTCTCTCTGAATTTACATGTTTTGTAAATACCTAGTAAAGATCATTTAATTGTGGGAGGTGCAAATGGGCCACTGTGTTTAAAAGTGCTTTGTGAATGAGACAGTTCTATGGAGATATCCCAGGTAATCATCCTGAGGTCCTACATGATTTGTATAAATATCTCTGAGAGCCTGTAGAAAGCATCACAACACACAGAGGGAATCCATGAAATGGTCAGTAATAGTGTCTCAATCTATGCACAGCTCATGTGCTAGTTGGCATGCTATTGTCACTGTCAAAAACTACCCAATTTAAACAATTTTTGTGGTTTGATTTTTTTCAGAAAAGACCCATTATAGATTTTTAGGTGTGGTGCATGGACACTGGAGGCAGCTTTCCCACACTACTGAGAGAATACTGGTGCAAATGTTCTTACAAGTCTATATTTAAATGAGGATTCACAACACTTCTTCTTCTTTTGCTTTCCACAAATATTTCCTCAACATAGTTCATATAGAAATGCATAAAAGGAAGGATTTGAACCCAGCCTGAAGGTGGTGTTCTGCCACATACAGTAGGTGATATGGGATTTCATAAAGGCATGAAGCTTCTACAATGCAAGGCTACAATGAAAGGCCATAAGGCTCCTACTCTTTTACATTGTGCAAGGCAAGGGTTGTTGATGGGATCAGGCTCAGCATTGTATCCTGTGAAACTGGACATGCTACAATTGATGTTACAGACTTCTGTTTAATTAAAGGCAACACTTAAGTCAAATATTGTCTGTATGGAGATTATTCATTCTCAATATAGAATGGCTAACAGTGGCAGTTTTCACAGACAAGATCCACAAACACATAGAAATTTGAAACTCTTGTAAAGTCAATAATGGAAAATATAGTATGCTTAGCAATTTGTCTTTACAGCATTGTAGTTTGATGTTACCTACTTTCCAATTTTCCTTTTCTATTCTTTGCTATAATGAAAAATGAATTATTGTGTGCATTTTAGGAACTGAATCATTTATTTTGAGAACCCTTTTATATTT